>NC_084644.1:5926294-6288794 GCF_019802595.1 Syngnathoides biaculeatus
ATTAAAATATTTGACAGCACATTTATTGAGATTAATCCGTATCGGCATTTTTATTGAGCACTTGAGCGTCGTGTTTAGGAAAGATAATAAATGGGAAAAAAAATAAAATAAAATCTCATGAATCTAAAATGGGTCGTTACACTCAAATTCTGACAGCCAATCCAAGAGTTGCATTGAAAATGTGTTCAAATGACTTCGCATTGTTTTGATTTGTTTATATTTGATTATTAAATCAATTTTTAAAAAGATGAAAAACAGGTGAATCGTGTGAAAGGTCAGAGAGAAAGCATTTGGAGAGCGTGAAGGACAGAAAAGCGACGAGATGAGGAGCAGACGTGCGGACTACCTAACACGGGCACGATCGCGTAGCACGAGTCCAAAAACTCTCGCGTGGGGATGCCGTTGTCGTCATCCAGCTTTAAATCGCTAAATCTAGAAAACAGGGAAGAGGGAAACGCATTCAGACGGGACAAGATTAAAACACAAGATCGACTTTATTGGAGCAAAAAAAGGGAGCAGCGGAACAATACACAGAGCCACCGGCGTGAAAAACTGGACCGGGCCGGGAGATGGCACACGGCTTTGTTGACAACATTCGTGGCGCATGCCGCTCTCTACCTTTTCACGTCAACTAGCGTCTTACAGTTAATTCCTCGTACGTTGCGTGGGTTACGTTCCAGAAGACCCTTGTGATAGACATAACCTCGGCGACCAATTATTATCTACAGTATATCAGTTCAGAAGTTTCACAAATAATGTGCTCCAAATACATGATACTCACCAGCGCTGCAGTACTCTATTTGTCCACTTGAGGTCTCCAGGACGACGTCATGTGAACATGTGCTATTTCCTATCATGAGAATTCAAACTGACTTCCTGCTGATGGAGTCACCGCAAAGCCTCATGGGTAGTAGGGCCGCCATATATATATACACACACGTATATAGTTAACTATAGTTGTGACTCAAGTTAAACGTTGCTCTTTACTGGTTCCTCCCTGTCCACATTGCTATGAGCGTGTTCATTTGCGAGACGTTGGGCTATTTGTGAATTTATTTCATGCGGCGACTGCGGCTTGTGTGTTTCACGGTGGAATTCCGGTCATGTTGTTTGTATCTTCAAGCAATATGAAGACCTACCCAATGCATGATTTGAGATGACTTGCTAACGTTTCTTTTTCTGAGCCCAGCTGATCCCATGTGAGTTACAGCTGCTGTGTTAAAACCAAATGGCCCGAGAAAGTAACCTGTACCAAAGATGCGCAGGTCAGTAAAGCGATCAATGAGGAAAATCCATCATGCACTGACTCCAGAAGTATGCAGTGATACGGTGAAGAATTACTGGACACACTTTGGTCAATAACAGCGTCACAGAGAGAAAAAGACTCCAAAGACAGATTCATATGTGATGGCACACTCGTGCAAAACACTTCAATCTCTTCTGTGCCAAGTCAGTGAAATGCATGTGAACTTGACAGCGGCTCATACCTGTGACTCATTGTGCTGAAAAAAGTCTCCACTGGCTCCGCGGAGTCCTTGAAAATGTCTTCTTCACAGTCGGCGTCTTCTCCGTCCGCGGACGCTTCGTGTCGAGGCTCCTCGCCGCCGCCGCCGCCGGTCTCCTCCTCCGCCTCCGCCTCCACCGCCGCCGTTCCTGGGCTCTCCTTTCGCTCCTCGTCTACGTCGGCCGCTGCAGAACCTTCGGCCTGAGACGCGTTCTGGGTCGCGGGAGGAAGGGGATCGACTTTCTCCTCCTGCGCGGAGTTGTCGCCGTTGGCCGTGTGGACGTCTGCGGGGCACACGCGGAAACGTGTTAGGCTCGCGGATAACCTGACGATATTACAGACTGAGACAATCATAATTTGGCAAAACTTAATTTAGTGGAAATGTATTTAAATTGATTGATTAATATTGTTCTTTGATTATTGAGGTAATTATTATTATTGATTGTTGAATTATTGATTATTGGAAGTTTTGAAAATGGCTTGCGGTTCTGGTTGGAACCCCCAAGTCCAGAGAACTTGGTTAGCCTTCTTCTCACCCACAACCCTGATTAGAAAAATGATTTGAGAAAATAGCTGATCGCTTTTGTCATTTTGTCACATATGAGCTGCGAGGTCATCCCTCAATTTCATATGACAACATTAAAGCGAGCCCTTGAAGAACTGGACTCACCTGTCGGGAAAGGTTCTGGTCCGTGCGGTTCATCGCGCGCTCCTGCGCCGGAGTCGAGGCTGCGGGCGTCGTGCGCCGTCCCGTCTGCTTCCGACAAAGCTCTGCGCCGCGTGTTTATGTAATAGTGTCAACATTTTCGTCATTTTCTTGAAAGGTGACGTGACGCTGAGCGGTACTTACTTCTCGCCGAGGCGCTGCCTTAACTGATTGACAGCTTTGATCTGTAACAGACGTGAGGGGCGTCAACCGCGGCGCGCGACCGGAGCGGGCGGCAAAACAAAAACGCACCTTCTGAGGTTTGACGGCGGCGACGGGGGGCGACGCCGGCGGGCTCGGCTTGGAGGCGTCTGGCGCAAAGGTACGATTGGCGATCTGCATGCACTCCTCCAACGTCTTGAGGAAGGTGGTGCACGTCGACTTCACCAGGTTGCCGGCGTCCATTCCGCTCTGAAGAGGGAACCAAGACCCACACATAAAAAAAAAAAAAAAAAACTGTTGACGCCAAAAGTGAAGGACCCCAGGTGCACGCGTGACTTCACTTCAAGACTTGGGATTTGCCTAGCTACAATGTCCTATCCCAGCTGTCAACGGGCAGGAGGCGGGGTACACCCTGAACTGGACGCCAGCCAATTGCAGGGCACAGAGAGACAAACCGTCGCACTCACAATCACACCTATGGGCAATTTACAGTGTCCATGGTTTGCCTTTGCGGGCCACATCTGGCCCCCAGGCCTTGAGTTTGACACCTCTGATTGAGATGAATGAACAAAAAGTGAAGAAAGATATGTAGTTCATCCATCAGTCTTCTTAGCCGCTTATCCTCATATGGTTCGTGGGAAGTGCTGGAGCCTATCCCAGCTGTCAACAGGCAGGAGGCGTCGTACACCCTGAACTGGTCGCCAGGCAATAAGAGAAAAACCGTCGCACTCAGAATCACATCTATGGGCAATTTTGAGTGTCCAATTAATGTTGCTTGGGATGTGGGAGGAAACCGGAGTACCCGGAGAAAACCCACGCAAACTCCACACAGGCGGGTCGGGGATTGAACTCGGGACCTCAGAACTGCGAAACCAACGCTTTCCAGCTGACCCACCGTGCCGCTAAGTTATTACAGGACTCGACTTGACTGACTTGAAGTAGAGCGGATCTTAAATGTCTACACACCCCTGTTCAAATGCCTTTTGTGTGACATCAAAAAAAGAGCAAGGTCACGTCATATCCAAACCGCTTATCCTCACAAGGCTTGCAGGAAAGCTGAAGCCTATCCCAGCTAGCTTCGGGCAAAAGACGGACTCCTACGCAGTGCGGAGGCCACTTCACGAAACAAACATTATATATATATATATCTCGTGTCAAAGATTATTATATTTACATCAGAGGATAATGGCGCGGATGACGACGACATCCAACTTCATCAGTCGCTACAGGTAAATTTCACAGTTCAGCTCACGAGAGGTCACCCAAACATAAGCTTCACGTTAATGATTGCGACTTCCTCCCACACCGGTGACACTTTTGTCTACATTTCAAGAATGAATCCACTCCGCCATGTTTACCGCTGCAGCGACACCGAACTCGTCGTCGTCGTCGTGGCCGTCCTTGATTTTGTTCACTTGTTGGAGCAGAAGGTCGCAGTACAACCTGAGCTCCGACATCTTTGTCTTCAGCGCTTCCGTGTTCTCCTGGAGCTCTGGAAAGAGATACGAACACATATTTACCAGTGGCTGCGTTCAACCGATCAAGTTCGGCTGACTTCCCGCATTGCGACGGCGCGTTTACCCTTTTCTCTTTTTGTCCGGTTGTCTGTCAGGCAAGCTTTTGCGCTTCCCAGAGCCACCAGCCATTTTTGCCTTTCCGCTGCGTTGATGGCTCTCAGGTAGAAGTACTGCTCTCCGGGTATGGTCAGGTCAAGACGAGTGGAGTCGGACGGATGGACTGACAAACAAAAAGCGGATGGAACAGATCGATATTGGACAATAATATTATTGAATAATAGTGAGGCTAGCGCAGTGAAATAAGTGAAGAGCTCAGTGTGTGGATAGGTTTCCAATTACGCCATCTTGTGTGTCGTGGAGGTCAGAGAACACAGGTGACAGGTGAAGTTTTTTTCTATTGTTAATTTATCCGATTGGTCTAAGGACTGTGGCGACGTCATTGGAAACCTATCCATTGTGGGACGAATGAGCAATTTTCATTTAGCTGGTCTAAAAAAAAAATTATATATATATTTTAGCTTTTCAATGACATGTTAAAAAGAGGGGTTCAGATTTCACACATTGTTAGCTTTTTTTTTTTTTTTTCTCCTCATGCTCACTAATGGCAAAAGTGCGACGCACAAACCTTGAATTTCACAAACGGAGATTTTAATGCTCCCTTTGCAGCCTTTCCAGGCATCCTCTTGAGAGTCATAATACGACAAAGTTCCGCCGTCCAGCACAAACCAGCGGGGTTGCCACCCTGGAAGAATGCGTGTACATTTATATTAATAAAATGACTTCATTTTCAACACCAGGTCGCCCTTGCTTCAATTCACATGTGTCAAACTCTGGGCCGCGAGGCAATTTAAAATGAATATTAGAGCTGTTAGTATTACACACTTGTTTGGTTCCATATTAAAAGGTTCATTTGTTCAACCTTTGTTCAATTTAAAATTTTGGCCCTCTGTGAATTTCAGTTTGACACCCCTGCTTTAATGGAAAGTTTAAAGAGACACCTCCTCTTGTTCCCTTTTATATCTTTTCTACTTTGGGCACTAACATAATCCCTACACGTGTCACATGCCATGTCATTGCATTTTTAAATTTTTTTTTAATTCTTTTAAACACAAATTGCTGTTAAATTGTGTGGCACACAAGTTTCGAGGCGGTTAGCTGACGTTAGCTTGCCGGCTACCTCTTGAGTGTTTTCCCCAAAACTCGGCGCTGACGTTGTCACGTTCAGCTAGCTTAGCTTCCATCACGACTAACAACAAAACACGGCGAAAGAGGACGTACCGCTTATGTAATTGGTCCACTTGTACAGCATTCCCTCCATCGTCGAAGCGTTTGTTACCATTCATTACTCATTTGTCATGATAAGATTGGGAGCACAGCTGACTGCCACCGCCGCATTTGCCCCCCGAGTGAGATTTGCGGAGAAAAAAAATCCACAACAAGCATAGAGCACATCGCGTCTACGTCGTCAAAAGTGCGTAATTTCTTTTCTAGAATACGCTTCATACGCGGCCTCTCTGCGTTCTCTTCAGAGGATTTGCGTAGGGGGCGGGTACGGATTTAAATGATTGACGTAACCGAAAACCAATCGAAACACAGAGTTGAGATACGGGGCGGGGCTTTAGCGAATGATCCAATAAGAATCGGAGGAGGGCGAAATTCCGAACAGTGGCTTTTTCACGAAGTTTGGGTGCCACGTAGTTAACCTAAAACAGTTATAGTAAATAATTTATGAATATGATTTAAGGAACGGATTTGCAAACTCCGTGAGTACGCTTTGTAAGTTTATTTCCACACAATGATATTGTTTTCCATTTGCTCGTTTCTGGTCATGCTTGCCCATGGAGGCAAACTCCCCGACCCTGAAGTGAAAATTGAAGTTATGCATAAAACTCTCATGTGTACCCGCAAGACGAAATATGGAGACATGCTTCTTGTCCATTACGATGGATACTTGCAGAGCAATGGCACCATGTTCCACTCAAGGTAATGTCTTGAATTGATGTCAGATGAACTCCATCATGCACTTTAATGTGCCTTTAACGTACTGTTGTCACGTGACTGTCAATCTCATCTATCCACATTAATTCCGCATACAGCGGAGCTCTAATGCGCATTTGTGTCCCACAATGACACGATTGGATATTTGCAGCCGACTCGAGGGTGATAAAAATCCCGTGTGGTTCACCCTCGGAACCAAAGAGGTGATCCTGGGCTGGGACAAGGGTCTGCAGAACATGTGCACTGGAGAGCGGCGGAAACTGACCGTCCCGCCGTCTCTGGCCTACGGGAAAGAAGGGAAAGGTACGTTCGAAGCAGTCAAACGAAAATAAGGGAACCTACGCCGTCAAACGCGCTTTGTTTGCAGGCAAGATCCCACCGGGCAGCACCCTGGTGTTCGACGTTGAGCTCATGGACATCCGCAACGGTCCGAGGTCGCACGATTCCTTCCGAGAGATGGACCTCAACGATGACTGGAAGCTCTCCAAAGAGGAGGTGTGGCGTGTTTGCATTCTGCTGCACTTGCTTAAAGTCCCCCCGCATGAGGCGATCCATTTTATGTTCGGAGGATAAACCACATCTCTCATGGTCGTGTGAATGATTGTGAGGGAAATGCAATATTACTCAAATGTATTTGTAATTAGAAAAATTACACACAACACAATTAGAAAGGTGGAGGCACGTACTGGAAAGGAGAGGAATGAAGATTAGCCGAAGTAAAACAGAATATATGTGCGTGAATGAGAAAGGTGGAGGGGGAAGCGATGGCGAAGGTGGACGACTTCAAATACTTGGGGTCAACAATACAGAGCAATGGTGAGTGTGGTGAGGAAGTGAAGAAACGGGTCCAAGCAGGTTGGAACAGCTGGCGGAAGGTGTTTGGTGTTCTATGTGACAGAAGAGTCTCCGCGAGGATGGAGGGCAAAGTTTACAAAACAGTGATGATGTACGGATTAGAGATGGTGGCACTGAAGAGGAGAACTGGAGGTGGCAGAAATGAAGATGTTGAGGTTGTCGCTCGGAGTGAGCAGGTCGGATAGGATTAGAAATGAGCTCCTTAGAAGGACGGCCAAAGTTGGATGTTTTGGAGACAAGGTCAGAGAGGGCAGACTTGGATGGTTTGGACATGTTCAGAGGCGAGAGAGTGAGTATGTTTGTCGAAGGGTGCTCAGGATGGAGCTGCCTGGCAAAAGAGCGAGAGGAAGACCAAAGAGAAGGTTGATGGATGTTGTGAGGGAAGACTTTAGGACAGTTGGGGTTAGATAGGAAGATGGACGAGATAGGCTCAGATGGGAAAAAGATGACATGCTGTGGCAACCCCTGACAGGACAAACCGAAAGGAAAAGAAGGAGAACAAAGTTTAATTGGCTAAAGTTGCCCAACTACACGCCTGCAGTAAAACAAACGTGGTGAGCTAATTGAATGCAACCTACCACCACGGTTTATAATGCATGGCAGGTGGTTTGGATAGAGGGAGGATGGAAACAACTCTTTTTCGTTCATCCATCCATCTATTTTCGTCACTGCTTATCCTCACTGGGATCGCGGGGAATGCTGGAGCCTAAGATTCAAATGAATTTGTAAAATTATGAGAATACCAGAATCGGCTTCAGTGGGCAACTATGTAACAACACACAAGGAATTTGCAGCCAATGTTCTTTCCAGCGAATAGTCCAAGTCGACAAAAGTTCTAGAAATGTCCAAAGACGAAAGGCAGAAGGCAGTGTGGCGTGTTCTTGTGTACATGTCCAAAGCAGCGGTGGTAAGAAGCCATTGACGGTCCTTCTCGTCCTTCTATAGGCACTCCTCGGAACATTCCAGAATTCCCCATCCCAAAAGATCCGCATCGTAATAACATAAAAGCGTGAAAGGAAAATTAAGAGAATCTTTGTCCGGCGAGTTTTCCGGCTCCGGGCCCAAATTTGGCGCGACTTGTGTGCTTCACAGGTGAAGGTGTACCTGCAGAAGGAGTTTGAGAAACACGGCTACTCGCCCAACGACACGCACAACGACGCCATGGTGGAGGACATCTTCAAAAACGAGGACGAGGACAAAGACGGTTTCATTTCCGCCAGAGAATTCACATATCAACACGACGAGCTGTGAAGGCCGCATTTTCGTCGACGCTCGCCTGCTGAACACATATTTTCAATTTTTTTTTTTTTTTTTTACCTCTGAACTTGATTTTTGTGGACTGGATTCATGTGCTCATTCATCATGCACTGAAAGTGTCACTACAGATATATTTAAAATGGAATATTACTGTAATTTTTTTCAGGAAATAAAGTATTTAGCTATACAAAAATGTGGTCGAACATGAAATTTGGGTTTGCATTTTTTTTGTGATGGAAATTCTGGCTCTTCTTCACTAGAGGGCGCACTTGCACCTGACAAGCTGCCCGCTTGTAATTCCTCCCCATTATTTCCTCAAAATGTTTGCAAAGGCTACCATAATCAAACCCAGATTCATCCTGCAAAGTATGAACGATTATTAATTTGCAGTAAACGTTTTTAAGGCTCACTTTAATGACGCTTGGGGCTGGACTCCTACAAACGAGCGCAGTAAACCAGAACCTTCATGGAAAAAAGAAGCGAGTTAATGGTCGAAAGTGACTTTATGAGTTCATTAATCGCGAAGTCGTGCTGAGCAATTTACTCCAGCGATTGCGAGGAATTTTGAAAGCACCCAAATCGAGATCAGCCGCAGTATTTGCATACAGGGACTAGCTACATTCTGGATTTGAATGAAGGAACAAGCGCAGGCGGAGACACACTTAAAAAATCCACTTAGCGGTGAAACATGTCCCCACACAGAAAAAAAAAAAAAAACCACCTTTTGCGGTATCTGGGCCTGATTCAGTCCCCGTGGGCCGCACCTTGAGGAATTTGTGAACGTTTCCTGGCAAAAAAAAAACGAGATTGAATCAGAGATAGACCAGCTATAAAAGCATTTGCATGATCTCTTTCGAACAGGAAATGATCCGATGTTAGTTATTCTATAAAGCACAGGTGTCAAACTCAAGGCCCCCGGGGCCAGATCCGGCACACCGCGTGATATTATGTGGGCCGCAGAAGCAAATCATGTGTATCCAACTTCCATCGTTTTTGTTCAAATCTGTCCCAAAATTTCAAATTGCCATGTCATAAATGCTAACGTTGAGCTATTACAAGCATTTTTGTGTTACCAAACAACAATAGTTGGAAAACCCATTACCCTAGATTTCTGATTGCAAAACTAGTTCATAAATTTCACGTGTAAATATGATGAGACAGTTCAAGATTTGTATGGTTGGCCCTCTGAGGGAAACCCTAAGTAAAATGTGGCCCGTGACAAAAACGAGTTTGGCACCCCTGCAATGAAGAATTTATATTGTCATCCATCCATTTTCTTATTCTTATCGCTTATCCTCATGAGGGTCGCCGAGATTGCTGGAGCCTATCGCAGCTGCGAACGGGCAGGAGGCGGGGTACATCCTGAACTGGTTTTCAGCCAATCGCAGAGCACTCAAAATTACACCTTGAGGCAATTTAGAATGTCCAACTAATTAATGCATGATTTTGGGATGTGGGAGGAAACCGGAGTGCCCGGAGAAAACCCACGGCAGGCACGGGGAGAACATGCAAACTCCACACAGGCGGGGCCGGGATTGAACCCGGAAACTCAGAACTGTGAGGCCAACGCTTTACCAACTTGCGCCACCGTGCCGCCCCCATTTATATATTGATTTAAAAAAAAAAGCAAAAAAGTGTAATCCAACACTTTATTTTTCTTAACTCTTGTATCCAGACACCAATTCAACATGCATCATTCCCAACTGCATATTTATGTATACAGTATATATATATATATATATATATTACTGTGACAATAAAACAAGATTCAGAGTAAAAAGACAAAAATAAACATCTTTACAAATCAAATCTGTACACACGTTTGCAAAAAAGTGCTTCATGGATTGAGCAAGTGTCTCATCTTTTTTTTTTTTTTTTTTGTACACAATAAAATATTCAGCGTCGAAAGATCTTCTCTTGACCCAAAATTGAGAAGGATGTACTGGATAATTGTTTCCATAAAAGTCAGCCAACGTTCCCGCAAAGCATCCCCGGACCGCGCGCACGTAGGAAAAGTTCACCCGCGACGCAGACGTCGACGGACTGGCACGCGGCGTACCCGGGGAAGGCGGCGGCGGCACCGGAGGTTGTAAACATCTCGGATCCTGCGTCTTGGCGGAGTCTCGCGCTCCGTAACCAGGCACAAACAAGACAATGTCAACACCCAAAACGGTCATGCGTGGAAAAAGAAAAGCTGCGATCATAAACGACTCTCCTCGAGGTGGCTTGGATTTCCCGGTAGACAGAATAAATAAGCGTCTATGGTCGGCGGCGGCGGGGCGGCTAGAATAAGACATCTTCGTGGTCGATCATGAGCTGCACCACAAGCTTCTGCTGCCTCATGTCGTTGAGCGTGGTCAGGGCGTTCTGCTCGGGGGGCTGCATCAGCGTCGGGCCGAAGACGATGCCCAGGTTCTCCGAACTCATCAGGTTGTCCTTCTCGAACGTCGTGACCCTGAAAGGGGGCGGAGGGAAAGGCGCTGAAGCTCTTGGCGAGGACCTGGGGCGGTGATTGTCAAAAGTGCGGTGCCGCCAGTGGGACGCAAAAGAATCGCCGGATTAAAGACAAATGTATGGAATGCAAAACGTGGGTCAGAAGAAGAGGAATGCATCATTAAACGATTCAGAGAATCTGGATTGAAGTGGCAAGAGCGAAAACCAGTATGCCTGTGACCTCCAATCCCTCCGTTAAAAAACAGCATGACTGAGTATCACAAAGAAGACTTGAGAAAACCATTGGCAGTTAACGCAGTTGGTAGGTTGGTTACAATGGAAGTTAAAACTCTACTATGGAAAGCAAAAACCAAAAAACAACAACACACAGAGAAGCAGACAGTTTCTCTGGGCCCGAGGTCATCTGAGATGGACTGACGCAAAGTGGAAAAGTGAGCTCTGGTCTGACGAGTCCACATTTCAAATTGTTTTTGGAAATAGTGGTCCTCCAGGCCAAAGAGAAAAAGAACCATCTGAACTGTTATGGACCCAGATTTCAAAAGCCAGCATCTGTGATGGTATGCGGGTATGTTAGTGCCCACGGTAGAGGTAACTTGCAGAGTAACCATTAATGGTGAAAGCTACATACAGGTTTTGGAGCAACATATGCCGCCATCCAAGCAAGGTCTTTTTCAGGGACATCCCGACTTATTCCAGCAAGACAATGCCAAGCCAGATTCTGCACGTGTTACAACAACATGGCTCTGTAGTAAAAGAGTGCAAGTACTAGACTGGCCCGCCTGGAGGGGACTAAAACTGAGACTACATTAAAATCTTAATAGCAGTTTGAAAACTGCATAGCATCCCTTTTTGGAGGTTTAGTGATGTGTTATGTTTAGTGCCATTTTTGTACTTTAGAGGTTCCACTGCAGTACAATTAGTTCTTTTTTTGTGTTTGTGTCGTTTGTAGCCCACCTCTTGAGGTGAGCCATCAGGTAGCGTAAGGTCTCATAGTGAGCCGGAGGAAGTAGCAGCAAACCCTCGTGGATGGCCTCCAGCCTGCATTCAGCATTTGGAATTTCTGCAGCGCGCCAGGAAATGGATTTCAAATGAGCATCCGGCAGCGGGCGGCGGCGGTCGGAGAAGCGAGGAGTCCTTACTTGCTGCCTGGATGAATTTGGGGTAGAGGTCGAACGTAATGACGGGGATGGGGAGGTCTCGCAAGTACAGCTTCAGAGCACCGGCAATGATGTTGATGTCGGAATAGGCGCCGGCGCTGATGTCAGCTTTTTCCCCTTCTGTTGACGAGAAAGAACACAAACACACATTTGACATTTTGCCGGCAGGAATACGAGACATCAAAAGCCACGCGGTGAACAGGATTCACAGAACTTGCCCACTGTCAAATGTTAGGACGACTCAAACATTCAGAGATAGGGTGAGAAGCTCGGTCATCTGGGAGGGGCTCAGTGTGGAGCCGCTGCTCCTCCGCATTGAGAGGAGCCAGATGAGGTGGCTGGGGCATCTGATCCGGATGCCTCCCTGGTGAGGTGTTCTGGGCACGTCCCTCCGGAAAGAGACCCCGAGGACGACCCAGGACACGCTGGAGAAACTATGTCACTTGGCTAGCTTGGGAACACCTCGGTCATCAGGGAGGGGCTCAGTGTCGAGCCGCTTTTCCTCCGCATTGAGAGGAGCCAGATGAGGTGGCTGGGGCATCTGATCCGGACGCCTCCCTGGTGAGGTGTTCTGGGCACGTCCCTCCGGAAAGAGACCCCGAGGACGACCCAGGACACGCTGGAGAAACTATGTCACTTGGCTAGCTTGGGAACACCTCGGTCATCTGGGAGGGGCTCAGTGTGGAGCCGCTGCTCCTCCGCATTGAGAGGAGCCAGATGAGGTGGCTGGGGCATCTGATCCGGATGCCTCCCTGGTGAGGTGTTCTGGGCACGTCCCTCCGGAAAGAGACCCCGAGGACGACCCAGGACACGCTGGAGAAACTATGTCACTTGGCTAGCTGGGAACACCTCGGTCATCAGGAGGGGCTCAGTGTCTAGCCGCTTTTCCTCCGCATTGAGAGGAGCCAGATGAGGTGGCTGGGGCATCTGATCCGGACGCCTCCCTGGTGAGGTGTTCTGGGCACGTCCCTCCGGAAAGAGACCCCGAGGACGACCCAGGACACGCTGGAGAAACTATGTCACTTGGCTAGCTTGGGAACACCTCGGTCATCAGGGAGGGGCTCAGTGTCTAGCCGCTTTTCCTCCGCATTGAGAGGAGCCAGATGAGGTGGCTGGGGCATCTGATCCGGACGCCTCCCTGGTGAGGTGTTCTGGGCACGTCCCTCCGGAAAGAGACCCCGAGGACGACCCAGGACACGCTGGAGAAACTATGTCACTTGGCTAGCTTGGGAACACCTCGGTCATCTGGGAGGGGCTCAGTGTGGAGCCGCTGCTCCTCCGCATTGAGAGGAGCCAGATGAGGTGGCTGGGGCATCTGATCCGGATGCCTCCCTGGTGAGGTGTTCTGGGCACGTCCCTCCGGAAAGAGACCCCGAGGACGACCCAGGACACGCTGGAGAAACTATGTCACTTGGCTAGCTTGGGAACACCTCGGTCATCAGGGAGGGGCTCAGTGTCTAGCCGCTTTTCCTCCGCATTGAGAGGAGCCAGATGAGGTGGCTGGGGCATCTGATCCGGACGCCTCCCTGGTGAGGTGTTCTGGGCACGTCCCTCCGGAAAGAGACCCCGAGGACGACCCAGGACACGCTGGAGAAACTATGTCACTTGGCTAGCTTGGGAACACCTCGGTCATCAGGGAGGGGCTCAGTGTCTAGCCGCTTTTTCCTCCTCCGCATTGAGAGGAGCCAGATGAGGTGGCTGGGGCATCTGATCCGGACGCCTCCCTGGTGAGGTGTTCTGGGCACGTCCCTCCGGAAAGAGACCCCGAGGACGACCCAGGACACGCTGGAGAAACTATGTCACTTGGCTAGCTTGGGAACACCTCGGTCATCTGGGAGGGGCTCAGTGTGAGCCGCTGCTCCTCCGCATTGAGAGGAGCCAGATGAGGTGGCTGGGGCATCTGATCCGGATGCCTCCCTGGTGAGGTGTTCTGGGCACGTCCCTCCGGAAAGAGACCCCGAGGACGACCCAGGACACGCTGGAGAAACTATGTCACTTGGCTAGCTTGGGAACACCTCGGTCATCAGGAGGGGCTCAGTGTCTAGCCGCTTTTCCTCCGCATTGAGAGGAGCCAGATGAGGTGGCTGGGGCATCTGATCCGGACGCCTCCCTGGTGAGGTGTTCTGGGCACGTCCCTCCGGAAAGAGACCCCGAGGACGACCCAGGACACGCTGGAGAAACTATGTCACTTGGCTAGCTTGGGAACACCTCGGTCATCAGGGAGGGGCTCAGTGTCTAGCCGCTTTTCCTCCGCATTGAGAGGAGCCAGATGAGGTGGCTGGGGCATCTGATCCGGACGCCTCCCTGGTGAGGTGTTCTGGGCACGTCCCTCCGGAAAGAGACCCCGAGGACGACCCAGGACACGCTGGAGAAACTATGTCACTTGGCTAGCTTGGGAACACCTCGGTCATCAGGGAGGGGCTCAGTGTCGAGCCGCTTTTCCTCCGCATTGAGAGGAGCCAGATGAGGTGGCTGGGGCATCTGATCCGGACGCCTCCCTGGTGAGGTGTTCTGGGCACGTCCCACCGGAAAGAGACCCCGAGGACGACCCAGGACACGCTGGAAAGACTATGCCTCTCGGCTGGCTTGGGAACTCCCTCGGGATCCCTCCAGAAGAGCAGGAAGAAGTGGCTGGGGAAAGGGAAGTCTGGGTATCCCTGCTGAAGCTACTTCTCCCACGACCCAACCCGGAGAAGCGGTAGAAAGTGGATGGATGGATGGATGGATGTAGTGCACTACTAATGAAAAAAAATTGACCACATCAAGAATTTTGCATTTTATATTAGAAACAAGCAAAACCAGTAATGAGGTAGGAATCTGTCCTCATTTTTTTCCCCGCCGGGTGTTTAATAAATTTGATTGAGTTTCACTTTTTGAATTGAACTTACAATACAACAATACAATACAATATTTTAATTTACTCTGTTCCTCCCGCACATGATCCAAAACACGTCAGGCCAAGAAAACACAATAAATGTAAATTTAATTGGATTTCCACTTATTGATCTTTTTTTTTTCCACCACCTATTCTTGTCCGCGTTGTAAACGCAAATTATTCACTCGGATAGCTGTTGGGTGTGAAAATATGTATTTAAGGGTGTTGTTTAAAAATTTGAGAAATTTGAAGTACCCATGGGAACGTCTTACACGCGGTGCAGTATTACAGTGTCAGCCAGCTTTGAAAACTTCCCGGTCCGAAGACGACAAACCTCGGTCGAAGGCCAGCCTCACGTCCTCGACGTGCTCCGAGAACCCGGACACTCTGTACAGACCTTCGGATTTCATACCTGCAACGCAAACCATCGGGCAGGGGGGGTCGGGGGTGTATAACGTCGGTAAACGTCGCACCGGTGGGGAATTCCGCCCTACAGCGTTTTTACCTCGGAGCTCGATCTCTCGGATGCAGAGATCCACCACCATGGGCCTCGGGGTGTTGTGGGCCTTGACCAGCGTGGTGAGGTCGCAGCTGAAGACTTTCTTTATCCGCCGCAGGTCCGGTTGGCAGTCGCTGGGAACCAGTTTGGAGCACTGTTTGTGTACGTTCAGCCCGCAATCTAGCGGAAGGAGATAAAGAGAAAGCCCTCAGCCTCGGCGCGGATGATAAGGCAAACACGCCGGCGGGATTAAGCCCGAGTCAAAGCGACGCGCGGCGTCGGCTGCGGCTGCCGCTCCCTCTCGCCTCGCCGCGCCGACACAAGATAAAAACAAACCCGGCGGCAGGAAGTCATTTTAGCTTCGCGGCGTTTTGTCCGAGCCGGCCGAGTGAAGTTTAAAGGTGGGCGGTCGGGGTTCGGGTTTGGGAGCGGGCGAAGATGTTCCTGCCGCTTCCAAAGAGCACATGAGGTCTGCTGATGAACGCCGCGCGCCTCGGGCTTATCAGCATGGAAAACGGGTCAACAACAAACGCTGTGTGTTTCGGGGGCTGAGACAAACAGGTCTTGGCTTACTGAATGGCCGTGTTCCCACTGGGAAAGCTTGTGATCAGTTTCCTGTATTTTTAGTTACGTTTGACCTGTCTTTAACCTTTTAGACCGCGTTTGAAGCGGCGATATCACTTTGGGTCCGTCTTTTTTGCTTACGGTTGTAAACAAAAAGAAAACAAGTGTCATGGTGGATGGTCCGGCCACTGGCGTGGGCGGCGCCACCTCGGACAGCCGTGTCACATTTGGGAGACTAATGAACTAAGTACTTCAGTGGTAAATATGTAATCACCTTTTTGGTATTGACCTGACTTTGGAATAAAACCACTCCAAACATGATGCCTTTGCCTGGAAGTCCTGCATTTGGGTCCGCCCCCATGCCCCATCCCTTGTCACAGCGAGTCTGTGCCCTTTGACCACGTCTTGTCATGTTTCTTAGTTTGCCTCATTATTACTGGACCCCGTTTATGTTTCTGGACCTCGCCACTAGCCTAGCGCTTTTGTGCTTCTACTTGTGCTGGACGGTCTTTTTGGTATTGACCTGTTTTTGGAATAAAACCACTCCGAACATCATGCCTTTGCCAGGAAGTCCTGCATTTGGGTCCGCCCCCATGCCCCATCCCTTGTCACAGCGAGTCTGTGCCCTTTGACCACGTCTTGTCATGTTTCTTAGTTTGCCTCATTATTACTGGACCCCGTTTATGTTTCTGGACCTCGCCACTAGCCTAGCGCTTTTGTGCTTCTACTTGTGCTGGACGGTCTTTTTGGTATTGACCTGTTTTTGGAATAAAACCACTCCGAACATCATGCCTTTGCCAGGAAGTCCTGCATTTGGGTCCGCCCCCATGCCCCATCCCTTGTCACAGCGAGTCTGTGCCCTTTGACCACGTCTTGTCATGTTTCTTAGTTTGCCTCATTATTACTGGACCCCGTTTATGTTTCTGGACCTCGCCACTAGCCTAGCGCTTTTGTGCTTCTACTTGTGCTGGACGGTCTTTTTGGTATTGACCTGTTTTTGGAATAAAACCACTCCGAACATCATGCCTTTGCCAGGAAGTCCTGCATTTGGGTCCGCCCCCATGTCCCATCCCTTGTCACAGCGAGTCTGTGCCCTTTGACCACGTCTTGTCATGTTTCTTAGTTTGCCTCATTATTACTGGACCCCGTTTATGTTTCTGGACCTCGCCACTAGCCTAGCGCTTTTGTGCTTCTATTTGTGCTGGACGGTCTTTTTGGTATTGACCTGTTTTTGGAATAAAACCACTCCGAACATCATGCCTTTGCCTGGAAGTCCTGCATTTGGGTCCGCCCCCATGGACGTGATGGACATATGATTCTAAATCTGATCCAACCGCAGGGATGCCATGATCATGAAGAATCATTAAATGATGAGATCTTAAGTTTAAACTAGAATTGGATTCAAAGTGATGAAAATTTGTTTTGCGTTGAATAACCAGGAAAACTGTTTACAGTCCAGGATGTGACTCGACCAAAAAGATGTTGTTCGTGTACCGTGGAGTTACCTGAGCAGCGGACGCCCTGTGCAATCAGCCCCCACATGAAGTTGGCGCAGTACTCGCACCAGTGCGGCCCTCGAAAAGTGTGCACCTGCGGGCGGAGACCCCGTGGTTACGGGCGCACAAACACAGTTGAGCAGCAGAACGAGGCAGGCATTTTCGAGTGGGGTCGCACAGAGCCGACTTTGTGATCCGACGCCACGGGAGAGGGGACCCGAGGCGGTGGCGAGGAGAGCGCGCGGGGCAGATTAAAGGATTTACCATGTCGCGTCTGGCATCTGCTGCCAGGCAATCCGATCCGTGGCTGCAAGATGCGCACCCCAAAACGTGACGGATGACACCTGTGGCCGGTCAAACAAAAGTGCACCGCTTTCAAAAGGTGGGACGTGAAGTGCTGTGGCGCTGAGGGATTTGCTTTTGTTCTCTTTTCCAACATTGGGACTCCGAAACCTGATACGTATTCTCAAATATGAACTATTATCTGTCGACAGACTTGGATAAGAGCTTCAAATAAGAATGCGGGACAAGCGGCGCTCGTTTCGATGAGACGAAAACAATGAGCGTCACAATCAATTACGATCGGCGCGCTGGGCCGTTAACGGGTGGCGGTCGGTTTTGTCCGTTAGTTACGGGAATCGCGCAGGAAGTCAGCTGTGCGCTCTCCCGTCAAAACAAAACGTGGCGCATACAACATTCGTTCCGCTCGGGATATTTCGATATTCGTCAAAGACGGCCACGTTGCAACGGGACGGCTCACCTTGAAGTTGTGGATCTTCTCGTAGGAGCACTGCTTCTCGGCGGCGTCTGTCAAGGCGCCGCGCCGCGCCAGCGAGGACGAGATCTGCGGACAGGAGGCCAACAGCTTGATGGGCTTCCACAAAAGCGTCCCTTTGCTCCCCAGTTTGACTCCCAGAGCGAAAGCCAACAGTTCCTGCCGCTTCCGCTCTTGCCGTTTGGCCTTGTGGTTGCTCAGCTCCCCCGGCGGACCTCCTCGGTTGCTTCCGGCCTCCGTGCCGGACCGTTCCCACGGACCGTCCATCGACCCCAGAGGCAGACGGCGAACGGGTCGAACGCGCTCGGCTCTCGACCGACGGCGAGGGGGTGGGGGGATGACCGAGAGTCTCGGCGGGGAAGCGAGATGAGCGAGGCGGGTGGTTGGTGGGCGGCCTGAGGGTTGGAGTGTGCCTCGCACAATGGCCCTCTTTCACACGCCCAGAAAGGAATGAGTGAGAGAGAGAGAGAGACGGAGAGAGAGATGGATGGATGGAAGGGGAGGGGCTGTGGTTGCGGGCTTGTTGCTGTCAGAACCGTTTCGCACAGCTCAACAGCTCTGTAAAGCAGGATCAATAGTGCAGACGTTCTCATTGTATCACGGCGCACTCTCACGCCAGGCTCGCTGCCTTCCGGACACACTCCACTCCACTTAGCGGGGGGATTCAAACGCCACCCGGGCCCCCCGAAATGCGTCACCGGCCCGCCGGCCGCCTCCGAAACGGACCCGCAGGAGGAGCTTCCGTCCTCATAATTGGACGAGCTCATGACCTCCGTTTATGTCAGATCGCTGGTGGAATTCCCCGATCCTGCCAACCCGGTTGGGGTCTTCCAGAAACCGACTCCCACGAGTCCCGGGCGGAACTCGCCGGCCGGCAACTGGGGCTGCGGGTGAGGGCAGGGGGGCGGGATTACTGCCGTAATCCCGACACGGGGAATAATCTGAGAGTGCTCAAATCCCCGTAAAAGAGCAAAGGAAGCTCATTTGCCGCTCGGCCGCCATACGGTCGCCGCGCAGCGGGGGGGGGGGGGGGGTGTTGCTATTGTCGAGACGAATTTCTGCACGCAAGCAAGCGCAACAACCCCCCCCCGGCCGCCCCGATGAATCATATTGTGCGGACCAATCAGCACAGGAGCACGAGATCGCAAATTCTACATTCCGTGAGGTATTAAATAAACACTTGAAGACCAAAAAAAAAAAAAAAAAAAAAAAACGGATAAAAGTCAAACAATTCTCTGCCGTTCAAATTCCAAAACAAGTTTTCCCCCAGGAACCCATGTAATGCGGACTAATTTGTTCCAAGCTTCACCCGTTACGGTCGCACAACCTCGATTTAGTGCGCCGGCGATGCTTTGAATAGCGCAATTGTCACGCAATTAAAAAGAGAAGCCGTGAAATCATTTGGAAAAGTCAAAAAAGCAAAACCGCGGACGATCCGACAGCAACAGAAAGAAACAACTTAACGTGTTTGTTGGCAAGCTTTTCCGGTAACTTCCAAGCATTTGTTAGCCGTCAAGCTTTCAGCTGCCATCATGCTGACAGAAACAAGTGCTTGGCAATTTCGTTCTGTATGCAAATTATGCTGTATTAATTGATCATATATATGCATACAGAGATGAAAAAAACACACGTGTGGGAGTTTTTGAGGGAGGACGCAAAGTCTCACAGGGTTTGCTGACGTGCGGGACGTTGATTTGAACTCTCATGACTCTTTTTGGGGGAGAAATATTTAGCATTACTCAGAATTGATATTGGTGTGGGCGGCACGGTGGATCAGCTGTAAAACGTTGGCCTCACTGTTCTGAGGACAAGGGTTCAATCCCGGATCTGCTTGTGTGGAGTTTGCATGTTCTCCTCGTGCCTGCGTGGCTTTTCTCCGGGCACTCCGGTTTCTTCCCACATCCCAAAAATATGCAACATTAATTGGACACTCTAAATTGCCCCTTGGTGTGATTGTGAGTGTGGCTGTTTGTCTCTATGTGCCCTGCGATTGGCTGGCGACCAGTCCTGGTTGTACCCCGCCTCCTGCCCGTTGACAGCTGGGATGGGCTCCAGCACTTCCCGCAACCCTCGTGAGGATAAGCGACAAAGAAAATGGATGGGTGGATGGATGATTCTGTTCTGGGGCAGCACGGTGGAGCAGCTGTTAAAGCATTGGCCTCAAAGATCTGAGGACCTGGGTTCGATCCCGACCCCCGCCTGTGTAGAGTTTGCATGTTCTCCCCGTGCCTGCGTGGCTTTTCTCCGGGCACTCCAGTTTCCTCCCACATCCCAAAAACATGCAATGTTAATTAGACACTCTAAATTGCCCATAGGTGCGATTGTGAGTCTAACTGTCGTTTGTCTCTATGTGCCCTGCGATTGGCTGGCGACCAGTCCGGGGTGTACCCCACTTCCTGCCTGTTTACCGCTGGGATCAGCTCCAGCACTCCCTGGGGCCCTTGTGAGGATAAGCAGCTTACTCGTGATGCGTTGGGCAAAGCCAAATCGCCGCGGCAAAGCCTGACGTGACAGGTGAGGACGTTTGACGTTCTTTGAGAAGATTTACGCATCCCAAAGTACACAATCCGACATACAAGTTAGGTAGGACGGACAGATGAGAAATAGCCAAGTCGGAGATATTTTAGCTTCGGGTGTGGGGGAGGGCGAAGGGGGGGCTGGGCTGAGCTTTGTCCGCAGGCAGATGGCTTCTTGTCTAGTCGGAGAAAAAGCATGGAAGAAAAAAGGACAAAAGGGAGGTCACGCACAACGGGCTGCGCTTTCTTTTGGAGCCGCTCGACTCCTTTATTCTTCGCCTTTGTGAGCGGATTCCCGTGAGCTCGAAGTCGGGATCGTAACACAAGCGCCCGTTGACGCAGTCAGACAAAGTCGTAACAGCCGCTGTTGTTCTGCCATCGTACACGCATACTACAGCGGCTGAAACTAAAAAAAAAAACAAAAAAAAAAAGTTCACTCAATTAGAACGAGCGGAGAAGTTTGGACGAAAAAAAAAAGCGCGTAGTCATGAGATTTTCACGGGATAAAATTAGAGCGGCGCACTCTGAGCGGCTCATTATCTGAGCAAGCAAACACGGGCATCGGCGCGCAAATCGTTCCAGGGGCAAGTAACCGGACCGGCCTGACCGGCACCTCGCTGACATCCACCCGGTCGGGGATCAGGAGGAATGCGGCGGAGGCCTGACCTCGTTCGGCACGCTAAAGGAATCCGACGGAGAAGATAAACGCGCGGGGTCGAGTTCCGCTTTCGGGCCTCCGGGACGCGTTTCGGTTCAGGTTGGGGAGCCGCTTTTGAAGGGTAAATACGGGCACGTATTGACCAAACAGCGAAGCCAGTGTGCGACTCGGGCCGGGCCAGGGGGGGTGAGGGGGGAGCGGGTCGGTTGAAGGGTAAACATCTAGGTCGGAAAGACTTTTCCACATTTAAGCCGTCAGAGGAAAGCTGCTTTTTGGGATCAAAAAAAAAAAAATATATATATATAAATATTTGGTGCAAATACACCTGACAGCTCAGATCATTGTGCGCAGTATGAAAGAAAAAAAAATCATCAAAAGGAGACGCAGACATGAACGAAATGTACACAGGAGGACTTTCGGTACATTAAAAAAAAAAAAAAAAAAGACAAACGACCATTGATGAGTGTCAAAAAGAACAATAAATCAATTGATGACGCATTGATCCGTGGCCATTTGCTGTGTTCGTGCCTTAAGTGTCAGGTTACAGATTGCAAAAGTGACCGCAGCTGATGCTCACGACTGCAGACATGTCACCCCCCCCCCCCCCGGTTATGATATATATTTCATGAAACAGAATTCACTTCCATCCATCCATTTTCTGAGCCGCTTATCCTCACGAGAGTCACTGGGAATGCTGGAGCCTATCCCAGCTGTCAACGGGCAGGAGGCGAGGTCCACCCTGAACTGGTCGCCAGCCAATTTGTCAATCTGACTCAAGATCTGAAGGTCGTCCATCCCTTTGACACAGTAAGTGCCGATCGGACCACGGAACAGAACAGAATTAATCCATCCATCTGCTTAGCTGCTTATCCTCACAAGGGTCACTGGGAGTGTTGGAGCCAATCCCAGCTGTCAACGGGCAGGAGGTGGAGTACACCCTGAACCGGTCGCCAGCCAATCGCAGGGCACATAGAGACAAACAGCCGCACTCACAAATCACACCTAGGGGCAATTTTAGTGTCCAATTAATGATGGCTGTTTTTGGGATGTGGGAGGAGAAAACCCACACAGGCGGGTCTGGGATTCAACCAAGGACCTCAGAACTGTGAGGCCAGAATTCACGTGTCAACACAAAATACCGCCGAGTGAACGGAAGAAACACCCACAGACCACGAGACCGCCCCCCCTAGTGGAGGGATCGTTGAAGATCCTCCAAGGGGAAGGCGAGCAACCTTCCGTGTTCCTTTGTGGTAAGGCATTCGCGGACTATTATGGGATGGAAACTCGGCAGTTTCAGTGACAACAATCTGATATACAGGGACAGCAAAACATCTGTCTCCCCCCCCCCCCCCTCCACCCCCCGCCGCCTCCCTCCCCTTCCCGGTCATCATCACCTTTCAGAGGAGGCAATCAAGCACGGCGGGCGGCGGCGAACACACCCGCCGGCTGCCGGCTGATAACGTGCACTTAACGCACAGGACAAAGCGTCCTCTAAAATCACTTTGGCCCCGCCGCAAAAATGCTCAGTCGGGCGGAAGGCGATCGAAACCACAGCAGCGCGCCGGCTTTGTTCAAAGATCACAGATACTGGATACATAACGTACCGTGTTACGGTTTGGGGGGGACTCTGCGGCTATGTGGTTGGGTTAGTCTCACAGAACACTGCCCCAAAAAAATACACAAATTAATAAAAAATACAATTGGGCATGACAGAGTTCTCTCGTGTCAAATTCAAAATAAAGTTGATTCTTCCCGGAGTGGTTTGACAAGTGGAGTGCTGATTAAAAAAAAAAAAAAAAAAAAAAAAGGATAATTAAGATAAATCTTCATTCATCATTCATCAATCAGCACCTCCGGATCCGAGACCGTGGTCCTCTCTCCGGGTCGGGGATGAGATCAAGTATCTTGGGGTCTCGTTCACGAGTGAGGGGAGAACCGAGATCCGGTGCAGGGTCTGCACTGATGCGGACTTTGTATCGGTCCGTTGTGGTGAAGACGGAGCTAAGTCGATAGGCGAAGTTCTCAATTTACCAGTCGACCTCCGTTCCTACCCTCACCTTGGGCGCGAGATGCGGGTCGCGACCGAAAGAACAAGATCCCAGATATCCCGAGGGTGTCCGGGCTCTCCCTTAGCGAACGGCTGAGAATCAGGGAGCGGCTCAGTGTCGAGCCGCCGGTCCTCTCCGCATTAAGAGGAGCCAGAAGAGGTGGCTGGGGCATCTGATTCGGATCCCTCCCGGACGCCTCCCTGGTGAGGTGTTCCGGGGTGAAAATGATCGGTCATCCAGGAGGGGGTCAGTGTTGAGCCGCTGCTCCTCCGCGTTGAGAGGAGCCGGATGAGGTGGCTGGGAGATCTGATTCGGACGCCTCCCTGGTGAGGTGTTCTGGGCACGTCCCACCGGAAAGAGACCCAGAGGACGACCCAGGACCCGCTGGAGAGACTATGTCACTTGCCTGGCTTGGGAACACCTCGGTCATCGGGCAGGGGCTCAGTGTCGAGCCGCTTCTCCGCCGCATTGAGAGGACCCAGATGAGGTGGCTGGGGCATTTCATCCGGATCCCTCCCGGACGCCTCCCTGGTGAGGTGTTCCGGGCACGTCCCACCTGAAAGAGACCCAGAGGACGACCCAGGACACGCTGGAGAGACTATGTCTATCGGCTGGCTTGGGAACGCCTCAGGATCCCTCTGGAAGAGCTGGGAGAAGTGGCTGGGGAAAGGGAAGTCTGGGTATCCCCGCTGAAGCTACTTGCCCCGCGACCCGACCCGGAGAAGCGGTAGAAAACTGATGGATGGATGGAAATCAAACCACACTCTGTACCGTAAAAAAAAAGTATTAGATTCATGAAGGTACAATTAACCTGTGTTGCCATTCGTACGACAGAATAATTGTGGACTTTCCTGTATGTGTATCAGATTTGTTTTCAAATAAACAGCCCAGATTTCACACCAAGTCATTTTGGAGTGAAATTGACACGAGATCATCAAAATTTCAGCATTCATACTTTTTTTGTCACATTTTAGTTTCGTGGTATGGTACGTGATATTTATCTATTATTGTAAAATGGGTGAGTGCCTTGGCTGTAAAAAGTTAAGCGTTGCTCTTGCTCCGGTCTTGGGCAATTTGTCTTTCAAATGGGGGCTTAAGTGCACGCGGGCCACCGAGACCGCCGCAAACTCACCCTTTCGTCCCTCACGAAGGCGACCCTGCGGGACTCCGTGCGTCCGCGGCTCAGCCTGTGCACCAGCTTGTCCTTCAGCAGCGAGGTGTACCCGAGGTGCTCGTAGATGGGGTTGGCAGTCATTTTGGCGATGTACTCCGCCGCCTTGGTCTCGATGTAGAGCGTGATGAGGGCGTCCGTGACCAGGTCGTGCACCGACTCGAACCTCTTCTCGGCGACGAAGTGCTTGCCATCGTAGAACAGCCTGTAGTTGAGCGTCTGCGGTCCGAATCTAGACGGAGACGCGAGGGGTGAGCGCTTTGTGCCTACTAGTGACGAGAATCTTGAGTTCACGGGGGGGGGGGGGGTTTGGCCCCAGATTGACGCTGCGAGTACCGTAAGGCCAATGTGTGTGACCCGGGCTGTCTTTGGCTCTCCCTGATCAAGTAGGACCCGTCGGCTGCCCTGAGAAGCTCATCTGCATACTCTCGAGAGATCATGCCGTGAAATCTGGGACACATTAGAACAAGGGCTGTCGAACTCACTTTGCTCGTGGGCCACATTGTAGTTCTGGTATCAATCATAGGGCCGTTACGTATAAATATTGAACAGTGTCATCGTGCTTACATCATCAATGTATGAACTAGCTTGGGAATCAGAAATCAATGGTAATGCTATTTTTCTATGCAACTATTCATGTTTGGTAACACAAAAACGCTTGTCATGTCTCAACTTTCCCATTTATGACACACGACAATTTGAAATTTTGATCCCGATTGTTACAAGAATCATGAAAATTGACACTCTAAATTTGGGTTTGCGGGCCACATAAAATCATGCGGTGGGCCGGACCTGGCCCCCGGGCCTCGAGTTTGACACCGGTGCGTTAGAACATTCTGGAAATTTTTTTTGAGAAACTCAACTTTCCCTCCCCCAAAGCACAAGTAGACAAATTAGGTTTACACTCACTCTCTGCCGTAGTATTTGGGCCTGGTTTCTATCTGCAAAACAGAAAACGAGAAAGTCGCTTTTTTGTGTGTTTCGTATAAAAATGGTGCTTCTAATCTCCCACACGGGACGCGGCGACGTTGATACTTCCCGCAACGTTTGCCATCTAATGACGGGTCGAGAGCACGAATCCGCGACGGGACCGGCGCGCTCACCTCCTGGGGACATACGATCCTTTTCGGTCTCGGGGCCTCCTGCTGTAACTGGTACACTGGGAGAGAGACACGCATGCGGATCTTGATGAAGGCCTGCGCGTGTGCAGTCCGGCGCAAGTTGTAATTACTTCAAAATAGTAAATTGGGCCCCGACACAAAGTCGTCGACGTACGTCGGCAAATTATAAGCTGCCAGACAGCAGCAAGTGTGGCGAGCGCAGTTTACAACCGTGAAAGGATGGAAAATAGATAAACTAGCGCTCCAAATGACTCTGAAATCCGCCTTAAAAGTACCACTAACTAAGCGCCCTCGCTGCTTTTGACAAAACTGAAAGACCAGCTGGAAATAAGTCTTTGGTACAGTAGATTGTGCGAGGGGTGGGGTGGGGCAAGGTTTTGTGTCTTTGTCAAACTGACACAAGGTCTGAAAGTCGTCCATCCCTTTGACACAATAAGTGCCGATGGGACCACAGAACGGAACAGAATTCATCCATCCATCCATCCATTTTCTTCACCGCTTATCCTCACAAGGGTCACGGGAGTGGTTGGACCAATCTCGGCTGTCAACTGGTTGCCAGTCAATTGCAGGGCGCATCAAGACAAACAGTCGCACTCACAATCACACCTGGGGGCAATTTAGAGGGTCCAGTTGCATGTTTTTGGGATGTGGGAGGAAACTGGAGTGCCCGGAGGAAATCCACGCAAGCACGGGGAGAACGTGCAAACTCCATGCAGGTTGAGGCCGGGATTGAACCCGGGTCCTCAGAACTCTGAGGCCAAGGTTTTAACAGCTGATCCACCGTGCTTCCTCAGAACATCCATCCATTTTTTAAATGCTTATCCTCACAAGAGTTGCGGGGAGTGCTGGAGCCTATCCCAGCTGTCAACGGGCAGGAGGCAGGGTACACCCTGAACTGGTTGCCAGCCAATCGCAGGGCACACTGAGAGAAACAGTCACACCCACAATCACACTTAGGGGCAATTTCGAGTGTCTGTTTTGGGGATGTGGGAGGAAACCGGAGTTCCCGGAGGAAACCCGCACAGGCACGGACGGGGAGAACGTGCAAACTCCACACAGGTGGGACTGGGATCGAACCCGGGTCCTCAAAATTGTGAGGCCAACGCTTTAACAGCTCAGTGCTGAGTGCTCCCCCAGAACAGAATTATCCATCCAGCCATACGTCTTCTTTGCCGCTTATCCTCACAAGGGTCACGGGGAGCGCTGGAGCCTATCCCAGCTGTCAACGGGCAGGAGGCGGGTTAACACCCTGAACTGGTCGCAAGACACATAGGGACAAACAGTTGCACACATAATCACACCGAGAGGCGACTGAGAGTGTAAAATTAATGTTGCATGTTTTTTGGCGGATGTGAGAGGAAACCGGAGTGCCCAGAAAAAACCCACGCAAGCACGGGGAGAACGTGCAAACTCCACGCAGGAGCGACTGGGATCGAACCCGGGTCCTCCGAACTGTGAGGCCAACGCTTTCACAGCTTGCGCCACTGTCCTGCCCCAGTACAGAATTATTTGACAAATAAATAAATGAAAATACACGCAGACATTTGATATATGGAAAACAGAGGCAAAATGAAATTGCTCCATCGTGTCACACTTTCCATTTGCACTCGTGCGGCTCTCGCAGTCCAAATGATTGGAGCCGCATCAAATATGGAAGAGCGGCTCTATTTCCTCCCACACGGCAGAAAAAAAAAACAAACAAAAAAAAAGAAGCATCGGATGCTGAAGTGGGCGTGAGGAGGATGTTCAGCGGCTCTTCAAAATCCGATTTCCCCCGCCCACCCCCGGCGAGGTGAACCTATTTTACTGGGATCGCGTCTGCCGGCGTTAAGAGACGGAGGCCTCGTCATTCATTTCTCTTACAAAATGACAGCAATTATGGTAGCTGCATGAGAAAGAGGTGGAAAAAAAAAAAAAAAGATTTACATCACAGTTTCAGCACGCATCTCTAAATAGCGGGTGAGCACGCGATATGGATTACAAAATGACAAATACATTCGCCGCGCGGGGGGGGGGGGGGGGCAAATTCATCGGTAATCGTTATACTCACAGTAGGACTTCCATATTGGTGGTTGGTAATCCTCAGGGTCTGCAAAAACACAAAAAAAAAAACGCAAAGCAGGTCACCGCGCCGCAGTCATCGATACATTTCTAATCGGAACAAAAAAAAAAAAAAAATCTGTGCTAAATAATGATGAAATTCATGAAGGTTTGTTGAAAGTCGCGACATTTCTTAAAGATGACAAACGCACGCCGGCACGTCACCGCCGCGACGCCGCACCCTCGCCGCCAAAACAATCCGCGGCACTTACAGGAAAATCAATTGAGCCGCCGGAGGACGTGCGACGTGCAAAATGAATCATATCAACGCGGGGGGTTGGGGGGGGGGGCGCATTCTTGTGCCGTCCACACCCGTCGGACCCCAGGCAGCGGCATGAATCACACCTGAGTGCTCGTAGGCGTCGACTGGTAAGAACTTGTTGGATGTTGCTACTGTGCAACACGCTGACAAATAATACTTCATTTATCTAGCGAGGGGAATTCGATAATAATGTTTTTAATAGCGTCATCAGCTTCATCTGTATGAAAGTAAATATGTGCCAGCAGAATTTGAGGCCAGAAAATCACATTTTCAATAGTTGCTACAATTCGCCGTCTTTAATTTACTGTCCGTGCACACTGATCTAAAATTAAAACCAAAAAAAAAAAAACTGGCTGGCTCATTGGCCACCAAAACCGAAGTCGGCATCCGCCATCTTGATACTCCCAAAACAACCACGCCGACCTGTGCGTTATTCGCCAATTTCGTGGCTGTGAGAAAACATTCCACAGGTAAGTTAGTAAGATTTACTTTGACACTCTTAATGTTTGTTTGTAAAGTTTTTTTTTTTTTTTTAATTATTTTCTGATGATCTTAATTCACTCGAACAAAGTTTTGTTTACGGTTGTTGTTGTTCACTGTTCGCTCTCTGCTTCACCTTTGTAGGCCGACGGTTTTTCGTGAAAAAGCCATATTTTCCCAAAATTCATCGGTGGATAAGCAAAAAAACCAAATTTTCTCTGAAATTTTTGATGAATTTCATAATACAGAACTCTGCACATTGAATTTGATTGTCAAATGCGAGGAAACGAGTTGAAATTTTCTGACGTCGCAGAGACAAATGAACAGTGTTTAGCATGTATTTTCCCATCTTTACAAAAATATATCAAAGTGATTGACTTAAAATGTAATGTTTTTATGACGAAAAAATGCTTGTTTTTTTTTTTTATGTTATGATGACAGTGCTTCATAGCGTACTTTGGGAAAAGTTAACATGTCATGGAAATCGAGCTCTAGGTAATATGCCAGGTTTCTTGCTAGTCACGGTGTTCGATGTCTTTCCTTTGCACTTTGCCTTTTTTGTCTTACCAAGTCAAATTAAAAATCCTTCATATTACCATAATTTAAAAAATGTCAAGCTCACACGACCAGTTTTGATTCTACATGCCAAACCCTGCCATGATCCAACCTGCAAACCACCTTTTGGGAGTACCAAGATGGCGGCCAACTGGCTTCAACCAATCGACATACCGCTCGATGTGTATGCGCTATCCAGTATTTTTCTAGGTCAGTATGTGCGGCACCAGGCAGGGTTACTTCAGGTCAGAACCGAACAGCCAGCCAATCGCAGTTAGGCCTTCTTAGTATGTGACGTCACGTGACTGAGAAAGCATAACTGCGATTGGCTGTTCTGTTCTGTTCTGACCTGAAGTAACCCTGGCTGGTGGCACAGACGGTGAATTTCAGACAGTGAATTGTAGCCGGTTGAATTGTTAACATTGAAAAGTTACACTGAAATACGATTATTGAATATGTGATAACTTTATATTTCAAATTCAAATCCTGGTGGCACATATTTACTTCCATACGTCTGTCTTTTTTAGTCCCGTGCACTTTTTTTTTTCTTCCGTTCTCTATTTTGTTGTTGTGCTGAAGAAGCTTGACAACAACATTCTGGCGCAAAAATCAAAAATATCATTATCATCATCATCATCAGTGAATTGAAGAATGTCGCCGCTTCACTGAAGATTTGATGATCTGCGGCGGATGTCAGAAGCGGGTTCAGTTGTTATAAAGGTCATACATACCAAATGTGTCAAAATGTCAATTTGGGTTGATTTCCTTTATGAAATTGCAAGATCAAATATTGCCCTGGTAGGTTCGCAGAAGGTAAAGATTAAGATATGCGTTGCTGCGAATATCGTTGATGAAATATTCACCGAGGCCGTTCAGCCGGCCGTCGCGCTTCCAGCCTGGAAGGTTGATTCCACGGCAGCTTTTCCAAAGAATTAAAAAAAAAAAAAAAAAAAAAATTGGATTCTTCAAACCGCCCATCCTGCTTAGAATTTCGTCAGGTTCTGCGGCGCGAGAACCTCGACGCATGCGCGCGAGAGCAAATGCAAGCAAACTCGCACGGGTGATGCAAAATACCGGCAAAACATCAAAGGGATCTTCGGAGGAAGCGCCTGACGATGCGGGAGACCCCCCCGAAGAGAATGCAGTTAGATGCATGGCCCTGAGTTCTTCAGCAGTCTACACTCATTCAAAAAATAAATCATATTTACTCAACACGTGAGGAATGAAGACCGAATGCCTTAGCTGACACCTTTTGAGAATTTAAATTTTTTTTTTTTAAAGTGCTAGTTGACCCCGTTATTGCAAAAAAAAACGTTACTTCCTGGTTCTTCTCCAACACAAATGCCTCCAGAAACTGTCATGGCGGGAGATGCAAAAATCCATACACGACAACATCATGATGTGTAGTGAAAAAACGGATGGGTCCATTCATTTTTTAAAAATTAAAAACATACTAAAAATCATGCTTTACGTGTCAGGTAGTACTTTAAGTGCAACTGAGGTGGAATATATGGAAAAACAGGTATAGCCGGTGGGGGGGGGGGGTGAAAAATATAAATGAGACATATTCACTTCACAGTGAAACGATTTTTTTAAAATTAAATTTTAAATAACTTTAAAATATAATTTATTATAGTTGACTGAAAATACATTTTTTATTTGAAATACTGGAAAGTACATTTCCACAGTATTCTAATTTTTTATGACGTACATTTCATAAGCCAAATAGCACAAGTCCAAATTTTGTTTTAACTTACTTGGAACTAACTAACTTGTCTAAACCTAAAAAAAAAATAAAAAAATAAAAATATCAATGTGCTTGCTAAAAATGTTTTTTCCCCCTTTATGCCTTCGTAGATTATCACATTAATCCACAAAATTTGAATCGGGGCAAGTGGCCATATTCTTGCTGATGGATTTTGTTGCATTTGTCCCCACCCATCCATCCATTTTCTTAGCCGCTTATCCTCACGAGGGGCGTGGGAGTGCCTGAGCCTATCCCAGCTGTCCACGGACGGGAGGCGGGGTACACCCTGAACTGGTTGCCAGGGCACATCGAGACAAACAGCGGCACTCCCAAACACACCGAGGGACATTTAGTGTGTCCAGTTCATGTTGCGTGTTTTTGGGATGTGGGAGGATACCGGAGTACTCCAAACTCCACACAGTGGGGTCGAGGATCGAACCCAAGACCTCAGAACTGTGAGGCAAACGTGTTCCGGGTGATCCACCGTATCGCCATTTGTCCTCACCCCCACCCCAAAAAAACCCTGCAAATACCACTCAGATTAAACATACTTTTTTTGAACCATAAAAACATGGCACGATTGTCAAGAATAGTGAAAGGCCACAAATGGGGTGTGGATACTTTTGACAGCCTGTTGGCACTTTTTCCATCAGCCTATTCACTTGCATCTGCGCATGTTGGTGACATGCACGCTGTCCTTTCTAGCAACACGTACATGTAAAGATTATAAATATAGTTTCATAGCATTGTAAAACAGCTCGGCTATTCGGCCAATGAGATGAGAGCATCGCCAGCCAGTGTTGATTCCCCACGTGAGCGCCGGTGTCGTTCTTATCAGGACTTCGACGGCGCCAAACGCATTGCACAACGGCACTGTTAGCGTCCGTCATCGAGCCGATCGACCGCCGCCAAACTTTTGGCCCGTTTGTCCTCTCAGCTCGTCGGCAGCGCTCCAGCCGAGCCGCAAGACAAAACTTAGCGGAGGCCGAGAAAAAAAGCAAAAAAATTTGCTTTTGCGGCGGCGATAAAACGCTGGATTTTTTTCTCCTCCTTTTTTCGCCCCCAAGTCGGCTTTGGTGGGATGATGGCGTCCTTCATGGTACCGTTTTAGTGTTACTGAAGATTTAGAATTCTCACCTTCATCATTCAGAGGACGAAGGGAGGCGGCAGACAGGGAGGGGGGAAATTAATATTCCACTTTTCAGCAATAACAAACAGGGACCAAGCCCAACCTATGCTGGAACTTCTTCTTTTCCTTTCGGCTTGTCCCGTTAGGGGTCGCCACAGTGTGTCGTCTTAGATGATGGCGCAGTTTTTACGCCGGACTCCCTTCCTGACGCGACCCGTCTGCAGTTATGCGGGGAGAGAGCTGGAGCCTATCCCCGTTAATTTTGGGGGAAACCCTGAACTGGTCGCCAGTCAGTCAGTCGCAGGGCAGATATCGACACCATCAGTGAGCGGGAATTGATCCCACGCTGCCTGCACCACTGACTGTTCCGAACTATACTCGAACAGATGCTGAAAATTATGCAGAATTACAAACCATAAATGGAAAAATGCATCACTTTCCACAAATATGATTTCTTACGGGATGGGATAATCGCCACCTGAATATTTTCAAGACGGTTTCTTTTAAGTGCCTGGAAGAGTTTGGAAACGTGACGTCGTATTGTGATTTTTCGGGTCTGCAGGTGGGAGAGAATCAACAGCACCCCTGCTGGTCACAGCCAAGTAGTGCGCTACAACCATCCATCCGTTTTGCGAGCCGCCTATCCTCACGAGGGTCGCTATGTTTGACCTCAACTGGCTCCAGATGCCGTTTATCATCCATCCATCCATCCATTTTGTACCTCTATTCCCGGTCAGGACCCGGTGGAAGTAGTTTCAGCAGGGATACCCAGACTTCCCTTTCCCCAGCCACTTCTTCCAGCTCTTTCGGAGGGATCCTCAGGCGTTCCCAAGCCAGCCGAGAGACATAGTCTCTCCAGCGTGTCCTGGGTCATCCCCGGGGTCTCTTTCAGGTGTGACATGCCCGGAACACCTCACCGGGGAAGCGTCCAGGAGGCATCCGGATCAGATGCCCCAGCCACCTCATCTGGGTCCTCTCAATGCGGCGGAGAAGTGGCTCGACACTGAGCCCCTGCCCGATGACCGAGGTGTTCCCAAGCCAGGCAAGTGACATAGTCTCTCCAGCGGGTCCTGGGTCGTCCTCGGGGTCTCTTTCCGGTGGGACGTGCCCGGAACACCTCACCAGGGAGGCGTCCGGGAGGGATCCGGATGAAATGCCCCAGCCACCTCATCTGGGTCCTCTCAATGCGGCGGAGAAGCGGCGCGACACTGAGCCCCTCTCGGATGCTCGAGGTGTTCCCGAGCCACCCGAGAGACCTAGTCTCTCCAGCGTGTCCTGGGTCGTCCCCGGGGTCTCTTTCAGGTGTGAGATGCCCGGAACACCTCACCGGGGAAGCGTCCAGGAGGCATCCGGATCAGATGCCCCAGCCACCTCATCCGGGCTCCTCTCAACGCGGAGGAGCAGCGGCTCGACACTGACCCCCTCCCGGATGACCGATCTTTTTCACCCTGTTTATGAATTCCACGCAATCAACTCATTTATTGCTACACGTGATTAAAAGAAAAAAAATCTCTTCCTCAGACGTGACCGATCGAAATGGAACGACAAAGGCCGTGCAATGAAAGGAATGCGTGCCGTCACGCGGGAAGGTCGGGCGCTATCGCCCCCCCACCGCGGACGCGGCGTTCTTGCAAAGCCCGTCAGGTCACGTGACTGTCAGCGAGCCGTAGACGAGCTTTTGCTAACCAGCCAAGAGGAAGGAGAACAACAACGGCATTGTTGCTGCCACGGTGTGTGTGTGTGTCGGCAGTAGGGAGGCCATCTGTGTATGATGACCCTGATCCAAAAGGAAAAAAAAAATTTAAAAAAAATAAAAAAAATCAAAGAATTAAAGCAGATAAGAGGTAGCAGGTAAAATCGACCTCAGTTTCGTAAAACACGAAATCACGCCCGACACAATTTCACACGCTGGAGAGGAAGGAAAAAAAATGCAAGTAGTGGAAAGATTTTTGAGGTGAACGGTAGTATTTAGCGGAAACATGTGCTGGGTGGCGTGGAAGGCAGAACGTCAGCTTTAATTCCAACTCCTTCCAACTGTGCTGGCGTTCACATCCCAAAGCTCAGGGTGTACTTTTTTGTCTTTACTCCATCCCATAATTTATCTCCCGAGAGCCATATGGGAAATGGAGCATTGTTGCGAGCGTACACGCTTCTGTTTGTAGCTCTGCCAAAAATGTGTTTTTCACATTTGGGCTTTTTTTTTTTTTTCCCCCAGGCGAATACGGCTCACCAAAGACGGAACCAATCGTGCGCGTATCGCGTCCTGTCGCGTCCTTCACCCAGACAAAACCCGACGTCGTGTTTATCCGTACTCGCGACGTCGCCGGCGAGGGGGCGCGAGCCAAAAAAGCGCTTCCTTTGCAGCCAGAACAGACGGCCTGATTTGGGTCAGCGAACAGCGCCGGCCAGGATTCATTTTTTTGCCTCGTGGTGGAGATTATTCAAATGTCGAGTCCGCCTGCCAAAAAGCTCCCGCTTGAAAATAATCATACCCTTGTGACAACCACTCCATCCCTGGCGGCGGCGCGGCGAGTAACCTCTGATAATTACGCCGGGTAGTAATGACAGCCCTCGAAGAGAAAACGTCTTTCCTCTTAAAGCAGAGAAGTCGGCAAATTGCGCTTTCCGAGGCGCGCGCGTGAAATCGTGCTAAGCGAAACGCGGTCCGTACCTCGGGCTCGGTCGACGCGCCGCGGCCGTGGAAAGGCACGCCGGGGAAAACGTGAAACTGCCGTGGGCCGCGAGCGTTGTTTCAACGTACAATATATGTTTGGTTTGCAAACCGAGGTCACGTTTTCCATTGAAATGAATGGAAGTGGAGTAAATCGGGGCGGCACGGGGCCTTAGCTGGTAAAGTGTTGGCCTCAAAGTTCTGAGGACCCGGATTTGATTCCGGCCCTGCCTGTGTGGAGTTTACACGTTCTCCCCTTCCTTGCATGGGTTTTCTCCGGGCACTCGGGTTTCCTCCCACATCCCAAAAACATGCGACATTAATTGGACACTCTAAATTGCCCCTAGGTGTGATTGTGAGTGCTGCTGTTTGTCTCCATGTGCCCTGCGATTGGCCGGCAACCAGTTCAGGGTGTACCCCGCCTCCTGCCCGTTGACAGCTGGTATAGTCCAGCACTCCCCCGCGACCCTTGTGAGGATAAGAAAATGGACGGATTGAGTAAATCGGTTCCAGCTTCAGAAAAAAAGTCATTCGTTGTGGTTGCTAGCAAATAACCACGCATCGTCTTTAGCCCGATGGCACGCAGCGTAAGCTTTGGGAAGCCAGTTGCAATTTTTTCGGCGTGCAGCGTTCACGGTGGATGCAAACGAGGCTGTGTAGTCTCGCTATATCGCAGGTGTCGAACTCAAGGCCCAGGGGCCAGATCTGGCCCGCCGCATGATTTTATGTGGCCCGTGAAGTAAAATTATGAGCATGAACGTCGGTCATTTTTGTTCAAATCTGTACCAAAATATCAAATTGTAATATCCATCCATCCAGTTTCTTTGCTGCTTATCCTCACAAGAGTCGCGGGGAGTGCTGGAGCCTATCCCAGCTGTCAACTGGCAGGAGGCGGGGTACACCCTGAACTGGTTGCCAGCCAATCGCAAGGCACAAAGAAACAAACACTCACAATCACACCTAGGGGCAATTTAGTAGCATGTCTTTAGGATGTGGGAGGAAACCGGAGTGCCCGGAGAAAACCCACGCAGGGACGGGGAGAACATGCAAACTCCACCCAGGCGAGGCCAGGATTGAACTCGGGACCTCAGAACTGTTAGCACAAAGCTTTACAGCTGCTCCACCGTGCTGCCAAAATGTAATATCATAAAAGATAATGTTGAGATATTGCAAGCATTATTGTGTACCCCAACATCAGCAATACTTTAAAAACACATCAACCTTGAGTTCTAATTCCAAAACTAGCTCAGAAATTTCACGTGTAAATATAATAAGGCGAAGGATTTTCATGGTTTCACACTCATAACGGCCCTTTGATAAAAAACGTAACTACAGCGTGGCCCGGGACAAAAAAAAAAACAAACAAAAAAAGAGTTTGACACCCCTGCGCTATATTGACGATTTTCACCAATCGTGGGTGGTTGTCGAATGAATCCCAAGTGATAACCCCAAAATGTTCCGTGTAAACATTTTTGCCTCCTCGGAATGAAATGTTGAATGTTTGGGGCAAAAATCAAATCTGGGGACCCCGGTGTTATGGCGACCAATCTCGGGCGCTATTTTTTTTTTTTTTTTCCACTCTTACACCGGCAGCACCTCAAACCGCACAATGTAAACTGGCTCTCAAAAGATGCAAAAACTGAACCTTTTTACATTGACAAACAATTGCGGGGGGGGCTAATCCGAAACCCACATCTTTCGAATGTGATCGGATTCTTTAAAAAGGGGCGTCGCGTAAGCTCATCTTGACATTTTGGGGTTTTGGGCACCCCGCAGAACTTCCAAACTCGGCGCCGCAAGCACGCACGGAAAGTGGAGCACGCGTGCCAAGCCGTGATGCGCCCTTGCACGAGCCGCCGCCGGCCGAGTGGAAGGCGAGTCACCAAACTCTGGACGCGATCGACAGCGAGGCGACAAATTCGACATGCTTCGCGTTTGCGTGTGCAGAAATAAGGCGGCGAAAAGAACTGGACCAGGCTTATTGTGGTTTAGCTTGCCGATGAGGGGATGATACGAGAGGGTGGATTTCAACTCTCCTTACCAGATGACAAGGAGGAACCGGAGAGGCTGGAGTTGCTGGAGGCTGCCATCCCGTCGCCTCCGCGGCCTCAGTGCCGCCCCGCCGAGGTGCGCTCTCGGCAGCAGCTCCTGCCCGGCGCTGCCTCCATGTCACGGATCCGCGGCGGCTTATCGTGTAGCAATCCTCGCGGAGCCTCAAACTGGTGCACGGAAGGGTAAAAAAAAAAATACAATAAAAAAAATAAAATATGGATATAGTTTTAAAAAAAAAAAAGGCGCAGCAGAGCCAACCTCGCGGGGGTGAAGGGGCCACCGAATGCGGCTCACATGTCGCCTGGTTGCGGATGCGAAAGGACGGCGGGCGGCCTGCCTCCATGTGCCCGCAGGACGCTCGCAGGATCAACACACGCCGCCGCACAAGCGCGGACGCGCCTTCTTAAAGCGAAAGTTCCCAAACGACTCGCACGGGAGAGCAAAAACAAGCCCGCCGAGTTGGGCTTGACGACGAATATCGGGGGGGGGGGGGGGGACGCGGGACGCACACCCCCACTGGGAATTCTTACTCCATGACCAAGAAAAAGAAATTTAAACATTGTAAATTGAGTACACTTCATTCAAACGTTATGTGACGTCAGGTGAGAATTCGTCTGAGGTGTAATAGCGCCATCTGCTGTGTCTACTTACTCATTGCGATGACATCACTTCTACCTTCTCAGTCCGCAACAAGTTGAGAACGCAAGAGTACTGCAATAATATTTTGCCTGAATCGATCCATCTATTTTCTTTTGCCACTTATCCTCACGAGGGTCGCGGGGAGAGCTGGGGCCTATCCCAGCTGTCAACGGGCAGAAAGGGGGAGTACGCCCTGAACTGGTTGCTTGCTGGCCAATCGCAGGGCACATCGAGACAAACAGCCGCACTCACAATCACACCGAGGTGCAATTTCGAGTGCCCAATTGATGGTGGATGTTTTTGGGATGTGGGAGGAAACCGGAGTGCCCGGAAAAAAAAACACGCAGGCACGCGGGGGAACATGCAAACTCCACACAGGTGGGGCCGGCATCGGACCCAGGTCCTCGGGACTGTAAGGCCGACGCTTTACCAGCTGAGCCACCGTGCCGCCAAGCAAGTGTACCGTAATTTAATATGCCTCAATCGTGAAGCTAAAATAAATACCCAAGTAAACACAGCAAAATATCCATGACTGCATTGCATTATTATTGCATTTTTGCATTGCTCTATGTAGTTCATTTTTGAGTAAATAAATCAGTAACATGTTTTGAATAAATTTGTTTACTTTATATCGCAGGTACAATGCTACTTTGAATAAAGTTTTTTCCATCCATGCATTTTATCGCGCTTATCCTCACAAGGGTCGCAGGGAGCGCTGGCGCCAATCCCAGTTGTCATCGGGCAGGAGGCGGGGTACACCCTAAACTGGTCGCCAGCTAATCGCAGGGCACATGGAGAGAGACAACAATTGCACCCACAATCACACCTGGGGGCCATTTAGAGCAGGGGTGTCAAACTCATTTTTGTCACGGGCCACATTGAGGGCCGTTATGGTAAAACCATAGAAAACTTGAATCGCCGCATTATATTTACACATGAAATTTATAAACTAGTTTTGGAAACAAAAATCAAACGTAATGGGGTTTTTCCAACCATTGTTCATGTTTGGTAACACAAAAATGCTGATAATATCTCAACATCATCATTTATGATATATGACAATTTGAAATGTTGGGACATATTTTTACAAGAATCACAAATTTTCACACCGATGACTCGCCTTCGCGGGCCACATGAAATCATGTGGCGGGCCGGATCTGACCCCCCGGGCCTTGAGTTTGACACCCGTGATTGAGAGTGTCCAATTATTGTTGCATGTTTTTGGGATGTGGGAGGAAACCGGAGTGCCTACCCGGAGGAAACCCACGCAGGCACGGGGGCAACATGCAAACTCCACACAGGTGGGGCCGGCATCGGACGCAGGTCCTCGGGACTGTAAGGCCGACGCTTTACCAGCTGAGCCACCGTGCCGCCAAGCAAGTGTACCGTAATTTAATATGCCTCAATCGTGAAGCTAAAATAAATACCCAAGTAAACACAGCAAAATATCCATGACTGCATTGCATTATTATTGCATTTTTGCATTGCTCTATGTAGTTCATTTTTGAGTAAATAAATCAGTAACATGTTTTGAATAAATTTGTTTACTTTATATCGCAGGTACAATGCTACTTTGAATAAAGTTTTTTCCATCCATGCATTTTATCGCGCTTATCCTCACAAGGGTCGCAGGGAGCGCTGGCGCCAATCCCAGTTGTCATCGGGCAGGAGGCGGGGTACACCCTAAACTGGTCGCCAGCTAATCGCAGGGCACATGGAGAGAGACAACAATTGCACCCACAATCACACCTAGGGGCAATTTAGAGCAGGGGTGTCAAACTCATTTTTGTCACGGGCCACATTGAGGGCCGTTATGGTAAAACCATTGAAAACTTGAATCGCCGCATTATATTTACACATGAAATTTATAAACTAGTTTTGGAAACAAAAATCAAACGTAATGGGGTTTTTCCAACCATTGTTCATGTTTGTTAAAACAAAAATGCTGATAATATCTCAACATCATCATTTATGATATATGACAATTTGAAATGTTGGGACATATTTTTACAAGAATCACAAATTTTCACACCGATGACTCGCCTTCGCGGGCCACATGAAATCATGTGGCGGGCCGGATCTGACCCCCCGGGCCTTGAGTTTGACACCCGTGATTGAGAGTGTCCAATTATTGTTGCATGTTTTTGGGATGTGGGAGGAATGCCGGGAAAGACCCACGCAGGAATTCTAAGAACGTGCAAACCCCGCACAGGCGGGGGCCGGGATTTGAACCTCGTTCCTCAGAAGTGTGAGGCCCACGCTTTAACCACTTGCCGCACCGTGCCGACCTAACGAGGCTAGCTAACAGTAGTTGATTAATCTTGGAACCAACAAGCCAACTAGGGCAAAATGCATCCAAAATGTCCAATTTCTACCGGATAACAAGCTAAAATTCCAACTCAAAGGCTCCTAAATATTAATTTCACCGAGCTGAATCGAACAAAGCTGTGATATCAACTTTTAATCAGTTAACTAAATGTTTTGCTCCAACCAGTTACGAACCTGCAAGCCACCGCTCCGGGAAAAGCGCGATGTCGGCCAAACGATCACGTGAGCGTCCCCCGTGTTGTCATGTGACTCGGGTCCACGTTTAGAACGACAAACATGAGGTGAGGTCTCGCTTCTTCTTTTTTGTTGTTGAGTATTTCCCAAACTGTCGTCTCCCGTCGTTTCACGCGACAGACCGCGGCCGGGAGTGGAAACCTTTTGCGTCTTGCTGCTCGTCCTGTGGGCCGTCGCGGTTCCGGTCCGAGCGCGCGGACGCTCGTCGTTTTTCGGCAAAAAATGGCCCAACGTCAGCGGGGTCAAGGGCGCCGACCCCGGCGCCCCTCTTTTTCTCACCCCGTACCTGGAAAAGGGCGCCATTGACGAAGGTACGCGATCTTATTAAAAAAATCATCTTCGTTATGATTATGATTATTATGTTGCTGTTGTTGCTTCAGCCAGGAAGTTGAGCTTGGTTGGAAATCTGCCCGGCCAAAATGTGAAGAGTTACGCCGGCTACCTGACTGTCAACAAGGAATACAACAGCAACCTCTTCTTCTGGTTCTTCCCGGCACTCAAAGTGAGCCCAAGCGCTCCGAAACCGGGCCCGCTTGCCCAAGTGGGTCGCGGCGTTCATCTTTGCTTGACCCGTTTCAGCCGTCCCGCGACGATCGGGCCCCCGTCCTGCTGTGGCTGCAAGGGGGCCCCGGAGGCACCTCCCTGTTCGGACTCTTTGTGGAGCACGGACCTTACGTGGTTTATAAGAACATGACCGGTAAGGAGAAGTTCCGCCGTCCTTGAGTCGTCGTTTGATTCCGATGAACTGTGCAAAACTGCATTTTCTTTATTGTATTTTATTTTGTTTCGTTTTATTATTTTTTTAATTAAATATAATTTTTTTTTAAATTTTGTTTTTTAAATAAATTGTATTTTTATTTTTATTATTTTTTTGTGTTGTTACAGTCAACCTGCGGGATTACGCCTGGACTGCGAAATATTCCGTGCTATACGTCGATAATCCGGTAGGTATTTTAACGTTGGCGGTAGTTTTGCGTGAAGCGCGTGAAAATGGGCTTTCCCGGTTCCAGGTGGGAACGGGTTTCAGCTTCACGGACGACGAGCGCGGTTACGCTCAGAATCAGGACGACGTCGGCAGAGATCTGTACAGGTGCGACGCTGTGCCCTCCATTTTATTTGTTTTTATGATCGGCTGGCGTTTTAATAATTGTCTTATTTGTGCGTTCCAAGCGCTTTGACGCAGTTCTTCCGACTCTTCCCCGAATACCAGTCCAATGACTTCTACGCGACCGGAGAGGCGAGTCATTCTGTCGCTCGAGCCGTTCAGGACCCCCCCCGAGGATCGCCTGGATATGCTTTTTAAAACGTCATATTTTGCCTAATGGATGACGAAAAACCAATTCCCGTGTCTGTCGCAGTCCTACGCCGGGAAGTACGTTCCCGCCGTCTCGTACTACATCCACAAAAACAACCCGACTGCCGAGGTCCGGATCAACTTGAAGGGCATGGCCATCGGCGACGGCCTGTGCGACCCGGAAATGGTGCGTCCGCGCCGAGGCGGCCGTCCGGCGGTTTGGTCCGCTAACCTTCGACCTCTCGTTCTTAGATGCTGGGCGGCTACGGCGAGTTCTTGTACCAGACGGCCATGATCGACGAGGCCCAGAAGCGCTACGTGGACGCGCAGACCGACCTGGGCGTGCGGTTGATCCGGCAGCAGAGGTGGCTGGAGGCTTTTCAGGTGCGTCGCAATCTTCCGACCATCCGTTTTCTTTGCCGCTTATCCTCACAAGGGTCGCGGGAAGTGCTGGAGCCTATCCCAATATTATATATTAATAATTATTATTATTAATTAATTAAAATAATGTAGCTCAATTAAAAAGTGCCTTGATGAAAATGTGCTTATTACTTAAAATAATTTCAAGATCAAAAATATGTATTATGTGTCATAAAATAAGTAAGTCGATTATGCCTGTTCCTAAGTTATGAGCGATCTAGATTGAATCATCCATCCATCCATTTTCTTTTGCCGCGTATCCTCACGAGGGTCGCGGGGAGTGCTGGAGCCTATCCCAGCTGTCAACACGCAGGAGGCGGGGTACACCCAGAACTGGTCACCAGCCAATCAAGGGGCACATCGAGACAAAACATCCGGACTCAGAATCACACCAAGGGGCAATTTATCAATCCATCCATTTTCTTAGCCCCTTATCCTCACGAGGGTCGCTGGGAGTGCTGGAGCCTATCCCAGCTGTCGACGGGCAGGAGGCGGGGTACACCCTGAACTGGTTGGCAGATGGAAACAAATGACCAATCGCACCTACAGGCAATTTAGAGTGTCCAATTAATGCTGCGTGATTTTGGGATGTGGGAGGAAACCGGAGTGCCCGGAGAAAAGCCACGCAGGCACGGGGAGAACATGCAAATTCCACACAGGGAGGGCCGAGATCGAACCCGGGTCCTCAGAACTGCGAGGCTTTCCAGCTGCCCCACTGTGCCGCCCCAGTGGAACTACTCAAATCCAATTTTCCGCAAAACTTGTTGAATTTCTGTAGTTTAGCGCCCTCTGCTGTCCGCCGCCAGGTTTTCGACAGCTTGCTGAACGGCGACGTGGCGGCGTTCCCGTCCTTCTTCCAGAACGCAACCGGCTGCAGCAACTACTACAACTACATGTTATGTCAGGTACGCTGCATGGAAGTAATAAATAATATTTTGAAAACGACTTCTGGTCCGTACCGGTTCCGCCAGGAACCCGAAGACCAGGAGTACTTCTCCGCGTTCGTGACGCTGCCGGCGGTGCGGCGCGCCATCCACGTGGGCGGCCTGGATTTCCACGACGGCTCGCGCGTGGAAAAGTACCTGCTGCGGGACGTGATGAAGAGCGTCAAGCCGTGGCTGGGCCTGCTCATGGACCGCTACAAGGTCCGATAATGACCAATGACGGAACCAAATGGACGTATATGCGTAATTTTGGGGGCGGACCGGATTCTTTGATGTGATGGCGGACTTGGCTCGGCCCTGACTTGTTCGGACCCCCTCCAGGTACTGATCTACAGCGGCCAGCTGGACGTGATCGTGGCGGCTCCCTTGACCGAGAGGTTCCTGCCCACCGTCAACTGGACCGGAGCGGCCGCCTACAGGACGGCGCCGCGCTTCCCCTGGAAGCTTCAGCCCCAAGACAAAGAGGTGGCCGGCTACGTCCGGCAAGTCGGGGAGTTCTACCAGGTGGGCCCGTCGGGTCGCAACGTGGCGGGCAGACGGAGGTCACGACGTGTGCTCGTATCGCGCAGGTCGTGGTCAGGGGAGGCGGACATATTTTGCCGTACGACCAGCCGGCGAGATCTTTCGACATGATGGACAGGTTCCTGTCGACGCGAGGCTGGAAGTGAGGCGAGCGGTTGCAAATCAGGTTCTTATTGATGCTGCTGCTAATCTCCGGATCCGATTTGAACGAGCAATTTTTCTTTTATGAGATCGTCGCCAGTCTTTTAATCATATCTTCGATTTTAAAGCATTTGAAACATTTTGACCTCACGAGTGAATTTTAGTAAACTGAATTTTTTTTTTTTTTTTTTGTATTTCGCTTGAACTGGCATGAAATTAAAATGCACCATTCAAAAACATTTTTGTCTCGACGTTTTCAAAGTTTACCTGTAGTAACCATAACAACCACCAAGTGGCGCTGTAGGCAAAGCTTTTATTTTTGTCTTCCCCCAATTCACAAATACGATCTCGTGATCATAATTTGGGCAAAAAAAGTAAAAATAAATTATATTATTATTATTATGATTAATAATTATTATTAATTAAAATGTAATTAAATTAAAAAGTGCCTTGAAAATTTGCTCATTACTTGTTATTTATTTAATGATTAAAAATAATTTTAATATAAAAAAACATGTATTACGTGTGATAAAATAAGTAAAAGTGATAAGTCGTTTATGCCTGTTCCTAAATTATGACAGATCTAGAGTGAATCATCCATCTATCCATCCATTTTCTCTGCCCCTTATCCTCACGAGGGTCACGGGGAGTGCTGGAGCCTATCCCAGCTGTCGACGGGCAGGAGGCAGGGTACACCCTGAACTGGTCGCCAGCCAAACGCACGGCACATCGAGACAAACAGTGGCACTCACAATCGCACTGAGGGGCAATTCAGCCATTTTCTCTGCCGCTTATCCTCACGTGGGTCGTGGGGAGTGCTGGAGTCTATCCCTGCTGTCGACAGGCAGGAGGCGGGGTACACCATGAACTGGTCGCCAGTTGATCGCAGGGCACATGGAGACAAACAGTCGCACTCACAATCAGACCTAGGGACAATTTAAAGTGTCCAATTAATGTTGCACGTTTTGGGGATGTGGGAGAAAACCGGAGTGCCCGGAGAAAACCCACACAGGCACGAGGAGAACAAACTCCTGCTTATTACTTTATGAAAATTTTATGATTTCTAAAATGTTTTTAATATAAAAATATGTATTACATGTCGTGTTATTTAACAGGTTATAATTGTTGTTTCGCTGCAAGATTAAGTTATGATGTCGATGAGGGATTTGATGTCAGAGGTGCTCACAAATAAAAAACAAAACAAAACATTGAACTGTTTTGACTCGACGATTGAGCAATTTTGCCGCGATCATTTTGTTTGGCAACTTTTACCCAGTTATGAAATCGACTCACCATGAAAGACGTTGCAGAGCAAGTGCTTTATTTCCAGAATGTAACTGCAGCGGTAATGTCGAACATCTGTACAAATGGGCCAAAACAAGCCGACATGGACACACACACAAAAAAATGTACAAAGTTATGCCAAGCAAAATGGTCAAAGTCAGTTCGTGACGTATAAACAACATATTTGAGCGCCTCGATGTATGACAAAAGGCAACAAGTGCTGTATGCAAACATTATTTACACACATGTATTCCCCTCGAAAAGAAAGGTAGTTGCAATACATGTACACGATTATAGAAATTCAGGGCCTTATGTACAATATTTAGAGTTTTACACGAAAAACGACGAGTATGAATTATTCTCGGACACAAACGGTCGCACTGAGCATTTTATGTCTTGATTTAGTTTTGCATATCAAGCAACACGTGGCTGGTTTTGTTCCTGACCGTTTACCAGAATTCGAGGGGGGGGGGGGGTGATGGGGACCCCGTGAAAATATTTGATGCAGTTTAAAAAAAAAAAAAAAAAAGGGCCAAAAATGCTCGTGATGACAGCGATGATCATTTATTGATTATTTGATTGATTTGGTACGGCCATCGAGGGCTAAGATGAAAAAGCCCCCCCCCCCCGTAGTGAGATGATTCCACTTGAAATATGACATTCAAAATCAGGGATTCTCAAACTACAACGCGGAGGCATAAAGGTCGTCATGAGTTACAATATTAATATTAAAAAAATGTAAGGCGAAAAATCTTTACAAGAACAAAGATGCATTTTTTTTTTCCTGGTTAAAGTGTTGTAAACGTACAAGAATAAAGTCATATTTTTCTGAGGTAAAATCATAATTTTCTGATATAGACAAAGTTATATTTCAACAAGTACATTTCCAAAATACATCTTTATTCTCATAATATTGTTATTCAGGAAAGACACCTTAGTTCATTTAAAAAAAAAAGTGGGGAGGGGGGAGACAATATTCTCAATACATCTTTTAATTTTATTCATGCAGAAATGTCAAGTTGAAGTGATAATACCTCACAATTATATCGGAGCTTATAATCGTTGTTTGTTCGGAACAAAGATTTGCAACGACAGAATATAAAAAAATGGATTGCAAGTTATTTTGCGGACCCCCGGAAAACGACGACGTTCGGATCCCTGTTTGAGGTCCGCAACGCACTAAAACCCCATCCATCCATTTTCGTAGCCGCTTATCCTCACGAGGGTCACGGGGAGTGCCGGAGCCTATCCCAGCAGTCAACGGGCAGGAGGCGGGGTACACCCTGAACTGGTCGCCAGCCAATCGCAGGGCACATCGAGACAATCAGCCGCACTCACAATCACACCTATGGGCAATTTAGAGGGTCTGATTAATGTTGCATGTTTTTGGGATGTGGGAGGAAACCGCAGTGCCTACCCGGAGGAAACCCACGCAGGCACGGGGAGAACATGCAAACTCCACACAGGCGGGTCTGGGATCGAACCCGGGACCTCAGAAGTGTGAGGCCAGTCCTTCAACCCAGACCAAAATGCATTTTGTCGCTGGTGTACGTTCAAAAGACGGAGGGGGGGGGGGGGGGGTCACCGAGTTTAATATGGCTATTGTCGCCTCTGGCAGCGCAGAGGTCAAAGTGCATAGACAGCTCTGCTCCACCTTATTGTACGACACAGTGCTTCGGGGCGCTCACGTTCGACATTCCTGGAGGAGAAGTTCCCGTTTCCTTTGAAGGGAGCGCGTACGGCGGTACGTCGCCGCTGAGTTAAAAATGGAGGAGGGGGGGGGGTGAGAAATATGAAGAAAGATCATGAAAGAGAAATCCAAGAGGAGGGAAAACCGTCAATGGCATAATGTGGATGAAATTGATACGAAGGCTGGAAGTCAAGTGAACAAGATTCTGACACCTCATCTCATTATCCAAGCCGCTTAGCCTCACAAAGGTCGCGGGAAAGCCGGAGGGTATCCCAGCTAGCTTGGGGCGAAAGGCGGACTACGCCCTGAACTGGTCGGCAGTCAGTCGCAAGGCAGATTTCGATAACATGACTGAGCGGGAATCGATCCCACGCCAAAGGCAGGCGTGTGTACTGCTACACCATCAGTGACTCTGAACAAAACAATAATAATAATCATAACAGAGGCACATTGTGATATTTGGGAAGTAACTGGCAGATTTTGCTCCTCTTGAAGTCCGAGCAGTTTGAAATTTGCGCTTGCTCGCTCTCTTACGCGTACGTACTAAGCATCCACGTGCGGATTTGATCCGGCATCCCGACACAAATAAAACCGCGGGAGGGAGCGGCTATAACAATAGAAAAGTGCTCAGAATGAGTAATAATGCATATTTGCTTGACGGTTGCGTCGGATTTTCTCGTAAATTTATCACGGCCCTCGGAGGACTTCATCGAAACTGGTTCTGTGCCCTCGGGGGGAGATTGTCGCGACTCGTACGCCGCCTCGCTGTTAGCGGAACGATCGACTCGGTGCGATTCTTTTAAGATCGGCGCCGATGAGGTTAACGGTCTCGCGGGGGAGGGAGGATGAACATCTAGGAAGGGAGGACGACCTAAAACCCATCCATCCATCCATCCATCCATCCATTGTCTTTGCCGCTTATCCTCACAAGGGTCGCGGGGAGTGCCGGAGCCTATCCCAGCTGTCGACGGGCAGGAGGTGGGGTACACCCTGAACTGGTCGCCAGCAAAACGCAGGGCACATGGAAACATTTGCATTCACAATCACACCTCGGGGCAATTTGGAGTGTCCAATTAATGTCGCATGTTTTTGGGATGTGCGAGGAAACCGGGGTGCCCGGAGAAAAACCACGCGGGCACGGGTAGAACATGCAAACTCCACACAGCCGGGTCTGGGATTGAACCCGAGACCTCAGAACTGTGAAGCCAACGCTTTACCAGCTGAGACACCGTGCCGCCTGGCTTGACCTACTGAATGATAAATTCAATTTAAAAAAAACTTAAAATGTAATCTCATATCTGAAATCAGATGGCTCTTTCTTTGTGCATCTTCTGACTTGTGTGATTTGGCCACCAGAGGGCAGGGCAGTACAAAACAGACAAAAAAAAAAAAAACCCACACATGAACACAGCTTTTTCACGGAGGCTAAAGAATATATGCCTGTGAGTATCAACATGTGTTGCTACGGCATTTGTGTTCAATTCGGTTTAAGGTTCGTAATACAGCAACGTCGATGCGGTATGTTAGCCAGCCCGTGGCGATTCCCATTATGTGAATGTGACGTCAATTTTCTTTCATATTGACTTGTATGGAAATATTAAAAAGCGCAATGAAGACAACCAGGCTGATAAATGACGTATTGTGGATATTGCATCGTTTTTATCGTTTGAATTTGAACGACAACTAAGAATGTCCCTGAATTGACAATAAATTATGTGTCATTTCATCTTCTTACAGTTTGACTCGAAAACAGATGAATTAAATTGCAAACATTACGATGAATAACTTTTTTTTTTTTTTTTTTAATTTAACTCAGGGTGGCCATTTTTTGCCTTATTGAGATCAAAGTCTCCTAATAGGCCACAATCAAGGAAATAACACTTCTTTTTCGTTTATGGTTAAGTTATATGATAACTTTACTAATTTATAATCGCATCCCAAAAATGGGACGCCGCCCGCGAGAGGGTACTTGGATTTTCTTAGTAGATCGTCCCAAAAACCATAATCAGATTAAAACGCTGAAATATTTTGATACACTGAAGGATATAATCCGTGAAAATCATGATGTCCCAAAAACGGGACGCTGCCCGCGAATGGGTTTTAAATTGGAGGGCGACCAATCCCGCAACCATTATGTAGAGTGCTGTAATTTTTGTAATTTTTAACTTTTTGTAGTTTCCTACTAAATACTTGTGAGACATGTTAGGGTTCCACATGGATGAGCCAGTTCATCGGTCAAATATAAAAAAAAAAATAATAATAATTCTCCAGTCTCTTCCCTCTGGTCCGTTTTGTACTGCTACACGTTGGGGAGGTTAAAAAAAAAAAAACCAAAACATCCAGAAGCGACGCTGCCGACGTAACTCACAAAAGGAAATGTAAAAAGAAGGGGAATGAAATAGGCAACATACCGTGAAACGTCCGCGTTCGAGGGTCTATAAAAATACATACCGTGGCTACTGTAAAAAGAAGAGCCTTGGAGGCCCTTGAGGTTTCTCTTGATGGGGGGGTTGGGGGGGGGGGTGCAGCCGGAGAGCCTCAAAAAGAAAAAAAAAAAAGCAGAGGTGCGTCAGGGGCCGGTACAGTCCGCGGGCTTCCCCCTAGTGGATGGCGTTAATGTCCGTGCGGCTGTTGGGTTGTCCGTGCACGCCGCTGCCCCCTACGGCCGTGGTGGAGGTGGTGATGGTGTTGTGCTGAATGACCTGCTGCTGCGTGCAAGCTGGGGAAGGACTTCCAGCCGGGCTGCTCTCTGGACCTGAGGACGCATCGCCGGCGGTGGTGAATGGCCTTCAGGTTTACGGAGAAATACTGCAATACCTGTATGTGGCGTTTGTGTTTGCGCTTTTGTGTAGATCTTACCGGCTCGGGTTCATTTAGTACTTAAAGGTCTAATTCCGACCTGACTTTTGACAATCATATCAAATCAATCACAAAAACTGCCTTCTACCATCTGAGAAAATACGTCTCGAGTGAAGTCTTGTGTGTGTCAAGCAGACCAGGAAAAGCTCATCCATGCTTTTATCTCAAGTAGACTTGACTATTGTAATGGTCTTCTGACTGGACCCCCCCAAAAAAACAAGAGTATGAAACAGCCGCAGCTCATTCAGAATGCCGCAGCTCGCGTTCCGACCAAAACAAAGCGGTCAGAGCATAGAACTAGCATAGAAAAGTCCCTTCACTGGCTTCCCGTCCGCTTTAAAATGGATTTTAAAGTTCTGCTACTGGTCTATAAATCACTCAATGATTTAGGTCCTGAATACACGAACGGAATACAAACCCGGTAGAGCTCTGAGATCGACTGACTCGGGTCAAATAGTGGAGCGCGGAGTCCAAAGCAAACATGGCGAAGCAGCATTTAGCTATTATTTTGCGCACAAATGGAATACGTCAGCCCCAAAGCGGCGCAATCGACATTGTCGGACTCAAGTGTTTGCGTGCGTGTTTGAGCGACTCACTGAGGTAACCTTGGGACTCTTTTTGCATAGTGGTGATGGGACAATCCTTGTGTGTGAGGAGGAGCTGCTTGAGCTGGGTCACCTCGTTCTTGAGCATTGTCACTTCATTCTGGAATTAAGAAACAAACAAACAAACAAACACACAAACATCCTTAAAGGGTCCGCCGAAGTGTCAATTGACAGACTGTATTTAATGACTACATTAAGGTTTACAACGCAACTCTGATTATTATGTACTTTACTTTAGGGCGAAATATTAGTCTGTTGGCAGTTTTAATACCTGTAAGAAATAAAGAACATTCTGGTCATGTTGTTTTATTTTATTCGCACCCCGCCAAGTGCACCCCCCCCCTGCAGATGTAACGTGTAATTCATTTGAAGCCACGGCGGTAAATACCAAATTGGGGGTTCGGGTTAGCCTGTGTGTTAGCTTAGCTAACCACACAGACTTTGGCCGGGCTAGCAAACAACGCTTGAACATATTTCGGCAGTTTTTTTTTACCAGGACTTTCGTAGCTACATATTTGCACAATAAAGTGGAACTTGTGAAGTCAAATGCCTCCCAAATTTTGAAATTCAGGATTCAACCAATTGGATGGCGACCATTTCAGTGTGTAGCCCGACGATAGCTGGGATTGGCTCCAGCGAGCCAAGTGAGGATAAATTGTATGGAAAATGGATGGATGACTTCAAGCAGACTTTTTGGGGGATAAAAGCAAAACATTTCAACATGGAGCCATCCACCTATTTTTAGGACTGCTTATCCTCAGTAGCGTCACTGGTCAGCATACTTTATTTTGCCTATTTTTATCTATTTTGTCTCAAAGCGCCGCTAAGACCCATCTAAAAAAAAATTCCACCAAACATGTATGGGAAAAGGATTCTGTTTTGTTCCGGCGCTAAATGTCAAAAATGAATATCATCTTATATAAAATGGACGGCACCAGCCGGTAAAGCGTTGGCCTCGCAGTTCTGAGGTCCCGGGTTCGATCCTGGACCCGCCTGTGTGGAGTTTGCATGTTCTCCCCGTGCCTGCGTGGCTTTTCTCCGGGTAGGCACTCCGGTTTCCCCCCACATCCCAAAAACATGCACCATCAATTGGGCACTCTAAATTGCCCATAGGTGTGATTGTGAGTGCGGCTGTTTGTCTCTACGTGCCCTGCGATTGGCTAGCAACCAATTAGGATCCAGCGCTCCCCGTGACCCTTGTGAGGATGGAAATGGATGGATGGATGGATGTTATATAAAATGAGTGTGGTAAATGGTGGTTAGCATTCTTTTGTTTACCTAAAATGCTAATCGCTGGCATGCTAATGCTAATTGCGATGGCTAACCGTTTAGCATTTTGTTGTCTGAATTTATACCAGACAACATTTGCAGTTTAAGTCAAACAACAAAGAGGAACAAAACCCCCCAAAAATGTGTATTTCCTATTATTATAATTTGATTGGTCGCTCAATAATCGATAGGAGAATCAATTTGGGAAAGATTTGAAAGTGATAGCCATTTTGTCATGTATAAACCAGGAACAAAGTACATCCAGCATTTAATATTGTTGTATTAGAATATTTCATCTGAAGGTAAAACGCTTCTTTTGGTTCCCTTTTTGTACCTGAAGCTGCATGTTGGTCTGCGTGAGTTCTTCCGCTTTCTTCTCTAACGACATCACCCACACTTTCCTCTTCTGCCTGCATCGCGTCGCCGCCGCTCGGTTCCTTTCCAAAAACTTCCGCCGACGTTCGTCCGGATCCTCGTCCACCACCCGCCTCCGCCGGCCGCCGCTCGGGGGCGGGGAGTGAAGCGTCTGCGTCGGCTGCATGTGCTGGGTGGCGGGAGACATCTGAAACATGGAATTGGGGGAGGGGGGGGGTTGAATCGTAACCCGGCTCTCTAATGAGACAGTTTGCGTCTGGCAACTCGCAAGCGCAGACGTAATCTTTGTGACACACCTGGAAAGCATCCAGACACCTGACTGCTGCAGCCACCCCGCTGCGCTCCAAACACAAACAAGCGTCCATACATTACCCCCCAAAGCAATTTCAAGCGTGCCAAGTGCCCTGAAAACAACATCTGCCGCAACGGGCGAGTGACTGGGCCGATTCACCGAGCTGCCTCCCCAGTTAAAGAGGTGTCGGGCGCTTTTCCACCACCCACTTCCACTCAGACTAACACCGGCAGACAGACGTGTACGTGGACGGACGGATCTTGACATATACTTGGCAAGGTCAAGTGTTGGCAGTTTGGCCCGTTACCATTTTTACGAGAAGCACGGGAAAAACACGAGCCGCTTCAACGCGTGCCGAGCATGCATCGAACGTGTTGTTTTAACGCATTAACGGCGCATTTGGAGCGTACCGCGGACTGACTCGCAGCGCCGGTCCGTCGTCCGACATCGCAAAGGGCGTCGGACAACGCGAGGACAGAGCGGCTCGCTGTGCGTCGAATTATTTTGAATGCTGTGAGGCATACGTACAAATGTGTTCGCAGGAAGGTGTCAGCCGAGGTTCCCCAATGGCCGCCATTTGTGCGCCCGGGCCAGAGGAGACGGGCGTGGAGAATAGTTTCCGTGGGACAAACCTGCGATTGTTAAAATTCATCTCCTGACCTCTTCCCTGCAGCTGGCTATGCTCAACGGATGACAACAAGCCAAGAAACTCCATGACAGGAAGGCAAAAACAGGCGCATATATATATATATATATATATATATATATATATATATATCTTCATCCATCCATTTTCTTTTGCCGCTTATCTTCACGAGAGTCACGGGGAGTGCTGGAGCCTATCCCAGCTGTCGATGGACAGCAGGCGGGGTTACACCCTGAACTGGTCGCCAGCCAATCGCAGGGCACATCGAGACAAACAGCCGCACTCACAATCACACCTACGGGCAATTTTAGAGTGTCCAATTAATGTTGCATGTTTTTGGAGTGTGGGAGGAAACTGGAGTGCCCGGAGGAAACCCACGCAGGCACGTATATATATATATACACACACACACACACACACACACAGTATATATCCATCCATCCAAACACAGTCGCATATATATATATATATATATAATATATATATATATACACACACACACACACACACACAACACACACACACACAACATATATATATTGACATACATACACACACACACACACACATATATATATATATATATTTTTTTTTTCTATACACACAGTATATATATGTTTTTTTTATGCCTTTGTCTTTGCCTTACATTGTAATGCGCATTAATCCATCTTTTGTAAAAATCAAAAATCGGTGACATTTTTTTGCTGATCTTGCATTTTTGTTGTTGTTGTTGTTTGAACATATGTTTGGCTTATGTTGTAATGTGTAAAAAATCTGATAAACATTGGCCGAGTTTGAAAATCTGGGCTGATTTATCGGTCGGGCCCCACTGTTGTACGTTGGCGGGTCGCAAACACGAGAATATCCCCGGTTGAGAAAATTCGTACCTGCGACGCGGAGTGCATCTGAGGGTGCGGCGAGGTCTGGTGCGGATGCCCCGGATGGAGGTGGCCACCGTGGGAGTTGTGATGGGGGTTGTGTCCCTGCGGGTGATGGTGGCCGCCGGGGCCGTGGCCCTGGCCGTGGTGGTGGTGGCCGTGGTGCTGGTACGCGTGGGGGGGCGCTTGGAGGTGCTGGTGCGGGTGCGAGTGCGAGTGCATGTGATGGTGGTTGCCTTGCTCCTGCCGCGACGACATCATCTCCATCATGTGGCCCATGGAGTTCATGTTTCCGTTTGCGAGGGCGCCCGGGTGGTGTGAAAGTGCAGCCTTCAGTCTCTGAGTGCAAAGAAAGACAAATATGCTTTAATGTAGCTTTTTTTTTTTTTTTTTTTTTTGGGGCCAGGGATCGGCATAATAATAATAATAAGAAGAAGAAGACTGACTGTGAATAGCGTAAATCAGTGAATAAATGAAAACCCTGATGATTGGAATGTTTTTTTAATCCAATTTTTTTCTTTTAAACCTCCCACCAAAAATGAATTGATATACTGCCCAAAAACATTTTTGGAGGCCCAGGAAATTGATAACGATGCCACTGCCTGGAAAGTAACGCACGTTAGCATACGGGCTAGTCAAGTTACACAAGCGTGTGAGCATCTGTGGATTATTTCCAATTTGTTTACATTTACTGAACTGAGTGTTTCCAGAAAGTGTTAAGGATGACATTTTTCAATGAGAATCAGCACGTTTTAGCTGATAAAAAAAAAAAAAAAAAAACGTGCTGGCCGGTGTGAAAACGTTTAGTTTGGCCTTGACAGTTGAATTTAGTGTAAAGAAAAAAAATGAAAATAACAAATCACAATACAGTGAAAACTCAGTTCTTGAACGTCTCCTTTCTCGAACAAATCGGTTCCGAACGAAAATTTCGAGATCTTTTTGCCTCTGTTTTCGAACGAAAATCGGTACTCGAACCCCCCCGACAAAACCCGTAAATAACATAATGTGCATGGCCCGACCTGTTGACCCACGACGCCGAAAAAACCCGGAAGTAACATAACGCGTGGACCCAACCAGCTGACCCATGACGCGTGTTGTTATTGTGTATAGCGCAGCATCTGTACGCAAACGTGTCCCGGAAGCTCCATTTACTGACTGTTTTTCTTCCTACTGAGGACAATTAACCCCCAATCATGGCTCCAAAGAAGTGACACCAGATACATTTTTTGGGAAAAGAAAAGAACTTCCACCCAAGGGATTTGATGCAGTAGTTGATAGTTTTGCATCGTTTTTTTCTTGGGAACTTTAATAATGCTTTGTTCCATTAGCCTTTCTGCAGTTTTTGTTTTTGTTTCAAAGATTTCATGAACTCGAGTTACGAGTTCATGTTTTTGTATGTTACATTTTGTAAAAATGAAAAAAATTGTTTCATTTTTTCCCCCCTCATTACTGTGGTTTAAAGTTATTCTCCACTTTTGTTAATAAAAAAAAAAGTTTACATGGCTCGGGGCTGAGTCGCAACAGATACGGCAATGCACTCCCAGCCTAGCCTACTCTACTAATAAACGATACATTTAAAGCAAAAAATAAATACAGTTCCTAAATCATTTTATTATATAAAGTATTTATACTACACATGCATTTCTACTCTGCAGTTTATTATCAGGAAAAGCTAAAAAAAAATGTTTGAAAAAGCCCATTTGGAACACATTATTTCTTTTTCCATTAAGTGTAATGGGAAATATCGATTCGGTTTTTGAACAAATTGCTTCTTCAACCGCCTACTTGAACGGATTGCGGTCGAGGACTGAGGTTGTACTGTATTATTTATCACTCTGTCAGTCAACTAGTGCACCCCCCCAAAAAAAAAAAAAATATATATATATATATATATACACACAGTATATATAGAGTAATTATATATAGACGTGTCTTTCTGCGTGTATATACTCATTTGTTTTCTTGACCCTTTTCCACATTGTCATCAAGAATTGAGTGAACTCCCCATCCCCATATTCCTCATAAGCAAATCATTAATGAATTGTTATGTTTTATCATGCTGATTAGTAACAGTTATGAGGGCTCCACGCGCTGACTAGATAAGAGGATGAATTTGCCCCATAAATCCGTACGTCTGGGGACCCAATCAAAGCACTTAGTGTGTCCTCTGTCTCCCCTTCAGTCCTGTCACCCCCTCGCCCATCCCACATCTTGGCTCTTCATATTCCTAATAACCTCGCTCTTTGTGCGCGCGCCATACGAGATGAGCTCTCTCGCGAAGGTGCGAGTCCCAGACTGTTGACCCAGCCGCGGGGGTTTGTTGCTTTAAGCTTGCGGTCGCACTACTTAGCCGTGACGGAGGTGCTGGTTCTCCTCTCCTTAGGTGTTCTCATGTTGTTTGTGTTTATCTGCTTCGTTTTGGCTCAAGGGTGTGGTTTTTGTTTTTGGTTTTTGTTTTTTTCCGGGCACGGCGCAAAGACAAGATAATCCACAAATATACAAGCGTATGCCGCAACCCGAAATAATAATAATAATAATAAACGGGTCTGCTTTTTCTGAAATAGTCCAGAACTGTTTAGTCTAAAGTGATTCATCAACACATTTAGATTCTGTTTGATTGATTGATTTTTTTTTTTTTTTTTAAATACTAATGAAAATTTCACAAATGAAAGACTTTTAACTGAAGGGCTACTGCCGTGAATCCCACACTTTTCATCGGTGACCCCCCCCCCCCCCACACACACCCCCCAGGTCCCAGCTGCCGTCAGTAAGTCCACGGAGCGTCCGGGGGCTCCATATCTTTTAACAACCTCTACATTCACGATTCCCACCGGGAACGTCATCCAGCTGGTCCGGATCACAACACTCAGACGTGACCGGCGCACACCGTCGAGCTCGCCCTCTCCTCTCTCGCACCAAAAGAAAAAAAATCTGCGAGAGCGCAAAAGCTTTTTACCAGACGGGAGAAAGAAGTGCGCGGCCGCATTCTTTTCTGACCTTGATTTAGAACTGTTCTCCCGATCCCCAATTCCTGGATCTATTTTACATAAACCAGGATTGTGAAACGATGGACTTGGCCTGCTTTAACCGAGCGTAGTTTCGCTTTTGTTGTGTAAAAAGATGCCGGACGTTGTGACGCGGACTTCATGCTGTTTTTCTTTCATTATTCCACTTTCATCTATGTCTGATCCTAAAAATTAAATCCCCCTGGTAGCCGCCTTGACCGCAGCCTCAACAGGTCAACTCTCACGGCTGGCGGTTTTGGGGGGGGGGGGGGGGTCTCCTCTGTGTTGTGACCAGCGGGGTTAAAATACCACCGAGGCTATGCTAACACACGGCGAGCAGCGTCAGCAATGCAGCTGTCCTGCTTGTAGGGCTATGTACACATTTAAAAAAAAATGGGGAGAGGAATGCGGTGATCAGAAGAATCTGGAGAAAAACGATTAAAAAGTAATTGATCGTGCAGCTATGACAGAAAATGAATTATGTCAAGCTTACAGACATCCAACGTGGTGAGCAATATTGATGCGGGGGCATCGTCCGCGTGCGACGGGGACGGGTTCCGAGGATGGCAACGCATTCCCTTCGACCTTCAACATGTCACTCAGCACCGGCGAGGTGAGTCCCGCCCCTCTTGTGTAAGAGGAAACCAATCAAACGCACCCGCGGGGCCTCCGAGTCATGTCAGGTTATCACAAGAAATAACTTGTGCGACGGCCATTGTGCGCATCTGGGGGGTGGGGGTGCCCGCCAACTGGACGCCATGATAGCAGGACGGGGAGGGTGTGAGAGAGCGAAAGACCCCTCTCAGATTGAGGTGGGGGGAAGATTAGGTGCCCCCCGCCCCTCGTCCTCACACGCCATCAGCCCAAGTTCCTTTATCAGCCTGTTTGATACAAGTCCAGCTGGCAAGCGATCTATTTAGCAATTGTATTAGCGAGCAACCAAAATCCAGATCCGCGTCAAACAGTTTTATGGATGGCGACTGGGGATGGCCAAAAAGCTCCTGGAAGTAAAAACTACAACTACTACTACTACAAGTACCAGTGGTGGGAAGTCAGGATGTACAAAATACTTCCAGACCGTCTCTGCTATATTTCCGTTACTCAAGTTTTTATTATTTTTTGGACGACTTCGTACTTTGACTCTCTAAATTCGATAACCCGACTAAGGCATCTTTCGAAATACGAGCTGTCACTCGGGATGATTTTATTTTATTTTTTTGCATACAGTTGTCAACATAAAATGTATTTTCAAGCGCAAAATGGTGGCAACAAACATCACAACAAGTAGAACACCAAAAAAAAAAAAAAAAAAAGAGGCCAAGTGCTTGCAAGCTATTTCCCGCCATTCCCAGGTGACGTTTAAAGGTCAAGTGTCATCCCTATAAACATTCTAAAATAGATATTGGAATGAAACACACACATAACATTATTCGTTTCATTGTCTATATGAAAAAATAAATGTGAGCGGAGAGCGCGTCATCCATGCGCAAAGTTGCGGAAGTCTCATTCGACATTCAAGTGGTCGCCATATTGGCTGTATCGTCTGTCCGTGACATCACGCTGGGACATTCGCCATTGAAAACACGCTGGGGCCCTTACTGTAGGACACGCCCCTTCAGACACGAAGAAGAAAACATCTCACAACCAAGTGAAGTGACCGGGGAAATATTACCCTATCGTTTTGAGCCACCTTTAGATGATATGCGGATCGGGCCAAACCGCATGACCACGGCAGTGATGAACAACGGCGCCCACGAGCGACAACGACGCCCCGCCCAAACCGCCTCCCCGTCCGATGCACCTCCGCGGCGGTGATGTGCCACCACAGCCCGGCCCCGCGACGAACCACCCCGTCCGCCGATCACGATTTTATTTTTAGTAGCTGTACACACACCTCCCTGTCATTTGGAACCTACGAAGCTCTCGTCCTTAGCACCCGTGCAATCCATTTTTCACGACAAACTGGGTCTCTTGGAAACTTATGAAGGGCGAATCCATCCTCCCGAGTGTTCGCGTAATATCCAGGAATACAACGAGCCGCCATTTTGGCTAACGCAAAGGAACAACGAGCTAGCTTCCCGCAGGAAAAACTAATAGAAACAAACAAGTCCACTTGAGGGCGGTTCTGCCATGTACGTCACTTCCTGCTTCTTCTTGAAAACAAATCCCTCGAGAGGATTTTCATGGTGGGAGTTACACAAAACCATATATGTCAAAATTAGGTTTTGTGGTGAAAAAAACGGATGGGTCCATACCGGCTGCCGTTTTTTTTTTTCATTAATTATATCCTAAAAATCATGCATTTCACGACAGTGGCACTTTAAACATAAAACAAAGACGATCACAAAATTGCGTATTTAACCAAAACACGAGCTTGTCAAAGTATGCTAGCTTAACGCTAACACACATGTAACTGACGGAGCGCGCAAAACTAGCATGAATGTCGCAGTCGTGGCGCTAGCTTGAATTTCACCGACCAACACTGCTCCAAAAACATGGTACTGACAGACGTTCAGAATCAAATGGAACCTGATCAAATATTTGCGTCCACAACCGCAGCGATGCAACTTTAAGGACGTTAGCAAAGTGGCGACGAGCGCTGCGAAAAACACCCTCATCAGCCTTCTTGATGCCGCCCAACACGCGGCTGCAAGTCGCCAGACGGTGCTGGGCGCGACCGCCGAACCACCACGTGTATTTTACTCTAATAACACACCGTGCCGCTGTCCTTTTCTACGCGGCGGCAGCGGAAAACAGTCATTAAATAAGCACAGGTGTTAGCCTGTAGGGTGCGCAACTTGTCTTTTTTTTTTTTTGGGGGGGGGTAATAACACAACAAGCTAAACTAAACAAAAAACAAAGCTCATTTGAATTCTTAATACGAAAACATTTTAACTTTGCACATTTTTGGAGGATGACAAAAACATTATTGCACGACATTCATCAACTAGTCCACAACAACTTTTTACCACTCCGGAAAAACTTCAGTTCTCGTTCCATTTTTTGTCGAAACCTACGTCCACTCTCAGACCTTTGCCCCCCTGCTTTCGCCGGCTCTCTCTTTTTTAGGCCCCTTTCTCTTTTATGTGGGTTCAAGGGAGACCCGGGTGATGGGGCCATTAATGATATTTATTAATGGCCGCTTTGAGTGATGTCGCGCTAGTGCTCCGGTGCACCTTTGCAGAACGCAGCCGGGCTTCCGCTCCACAAATGACTTCATATCTATTAACCTGAGATGTAGGAAGCGCAAAGCAGGTACTGAGGGAAGAGATCGTGCGGGGGGGCTAAATCAAGACCGGTGAGGTCAAGGTGAGCACTTTTATTCCCCTTTAACGGCGGGGGGGGGGTTAATTATTTGGCTACTTGTAGCCCTCTGGCGCCAAACGACGGCTCTCAAAGATTTAGCCATTAGTGGAGACAGTTAGCCATAAAAATACAGCCCAACCTCAAAAGTGAAATGTTCCAAATATGCTGAAATTTAACCAATGTTTTCTAATATATATCCATCCATTTTCTTCGGCGCTTATCCTCACGAGGGTCACAGGGAGTGTATGGGAGTGCATGTATGGCAGACGGATTCTGTTTTGTGCCAGTGATAAATGTAAAAAATGAATATCATGTTATATAAAATGATGCATGAGTGTTTTGAACGGTGCTTATATATATATTTTTTTGTTTACCTAAAATAGTAATCATTGGCATGCTGATGCTAATTACGATGGCTAACCGTTTAGCATTTTGTTGTCTGAATTTCTACCAGACAACATCCATCCATCCATTTTCTTCGCCGCTTATGCTCACGAGGGTCACAAGGAGTGCTGGAGCCTATCCGAGCTGTCAACGAGCAGGAAGCGGGGTACACCCTGAACTGGTTTTCAGCGAATCACAGGGCACAACGAGACAAACAGCCACAGTCACAGTCACACCTATGGGCAATTTATCGTGCCCAATTAATGTTGTATGTTTTTGGGATGTGGGAGGAGACAGGAGTGGCCGGAGAAAACCCACGCAGGCACGGGGAGAACATGCAAACTCCACACAGGCGGGGCCGGGATCGAACCTGGGTCCAACGCTTTTACCAGCTGAACCACCGTGCCGCATATATATATCCATCCAACCATCCATCCATTTTCTTAGCCGCTTGTCCTCACAAGGGTCATGGGGAAATATATATATAAAGGGGACTAGGACAAGAAAACAGATGCATATCTGGATGAATAATATAGTTATCACAAGGCTTGACAACACCTTACATTTCCCTCTTCATTATGTGTTTCTGAAATCTTTAAACGGAGAGTCATTTTCCTTCATTTTACTTTCATTATACAATGTAAAACTTGCTTTTGTCCTATTAGAGCGGTGTGTACACCATTGTTAAATTGTCTGTCTACATGTGCTGCTGCACCATTTCTTTCCAAATCGCTGTTGTTTAAAGTGTTATAACTACCTTATGACTACATCATTTCTAGTTTCCGTCATCGTTTTACAGTTGGAGCACTTTTTAAAGTTCTGTGTTTTGATTCTACACAAAGCACGTATTTCTCTTTGATTTATGTTTACACTTACCGAGGAATGGCGATAGGTAGCTAGAAGCAAGCGCAATAATTTTTCACCATTTGCTGCTAGTTGTGAGGTTGGTGCCCACCATTTATAGCTCGCAACTGAAATTTTTGTTTGCGACTAAAGAGAGAAAAAAAAAAACTGTCTGAGGATCGTCTGGTTTCTTGGAAAAACTCGCAAGACGGGTCGCAGTTAATGTTTCCGTCAACATTGGCCGCACAGCTGATAAGGGCTGACTGATCGGCAACGGTTAGAAACTGGAATCATTGAATTTACAACATTATTTCCCAGGGGGAAACAGCGTTACAGAATTAGAACAACGCGGATGCTAAACAGCATCGCAGAACAGATTGTGTTTGACGTTATAGGTTCCACCGCGGTCCATTTGCTAGCGCGGCCGGCGGCGGCGGCCCCCCTTTATTTGAAGAGTATCTTTTTCAACATCATTCTTCATCATCATAACTTTCCCGACGATATTTTTACGTGGGATTTTGTCCCCCGACTCAAACGCCAAGATGGTTCCCATCTGCAGTTCAAAAGCGGGGGCTCGTCTGTGTAGCCTTGCCAAGCGCTAAGAGGATCTAATTCCGCTCACTACCCCACTACGTGCCTGCCTGCAGAACCCGCTCTCTGTCCCCTTAAACTCCACACCCCCCATTAGTTCACTTTTATTAGATTTCCCTCTCGCCCAGAGAGGCAGTAACCCTCCACCCTCGTCCCCCCCCCCTCCCCTTTTCCCCCTGCGCTTGCCAAGAGCTGGGGACTGTTAAACTGATTTCCTCAGGGAACGGCAAGGCAGACAGTCTGATGGGAGAGCTCCGGCCGTTATGTCGCCCCCTCTCTCTTAACTCTCAGGTCCCGGGCCAAGCGCATAAGAGCCGGGGGCCGGACAGGGCCCCGCACCTCTGGCTGCGGGACGGAGACATAAACTCGGCCAGGCGGACAGACGAACGCGACGGGTTCGGCGAGACGCGCACCCGCCGAGGAATCGCGAGCCAAAGCACGCGCTCGCGCTCTTAGCGGCTCCTCCACCCTGTCAACTTAATGAATGGGCTTCGGACTGCGGTCTGTTCCATCTCATGTAAAGCAGAGCTCTCAACAACCTTTTCGTCCTCGCCACTACAGCTGCTAAGATCAACAGAAAGCCTGATAAGAAACGCGTCTGACAAAGACCAAAAGTTACGATGAAATAGTACGAATACAGTTAAGTCTTCGGGCATCGTCAGATTGCTTTTTATTAGAATGACGCTCTTAGCTTTTTAGAGACACGGGCGGGCCTCCAAAATGTCACAATGATCCAGAACCAAGAACCAAAAAGGAAAACAAAAGACTGGAGTTGATCAAATTTCATCACCGTTCTGTGGGGGGGAGGGGGGAGAATTGGACAACAGAAAAATAGAGTGGGACCAAATGAGATCTCCCGGTGTCCGAGGAGATATCAGATATTGAACAGAGTCGTCGATGTTGGTTTGATCATAATCAGAGCGAAATCTCTGACCCAGCAATCTAAATCCAATCATCTCTCCAGTGTGTGAGGTCTTATTGTGCAGTCTGGGATATAAACTAATCCAACGCTGTTTTTTTTTTTTTCGGGCGGGGCCGTGTGGCGGTGGGTGGTTGGGGTCACGGACGGCGGGGCAGCCCACGGGGTGACGGCAGCTGGTTTAGCCAGGCGAGCCTCTGTCGGATCCCGGCCCATTCACAGGCCCTGGACCGTGACCAAATGGCCATCGCATCAGCACGGCAAAAACAACATGGAGTCATCCGAAGATGAACAGATGCAACTCGGTCACCCCCGCCCGCCCCCGTCGGCCACACCGGTACTCGCACATTTAAAACTCTTCAAATATGAGGATAGCATCTATTGAATCCCATTTCTAAAGCAGCGCATTGATTTGCTTTTTTCCCCCACCTATCATGCTAAATTATATTGTAGACAGAAATGAGCAAAATATTCAGTGAAAAAAAAAATGCACAGACATAAACGTTCCAGAAAAGTGAACACCTTCAAACATGCTTGGTTAAAAGTAAACAGTTCAATTTCGGATGAAAGGCTCTGTTGCATCTCTCAGTGGTATCAGCCTTATCAATTTCCCGGGAATGAGTCCACCGAGTGTCAGTTGCAGCGCAGAAATAGAAAAGTGCAATGAAATGCATTTTTTAAAAAACACATTCTAGGAGCCGAGCCATTTTAAATTCAACATTTTAAATTGCCCATTGGGTTTTTTCTTTATGTCTGGATGGATTTGTTTGCACCAATAAAAAATGACTCTGACAATAATGCTTGTAGGGTTAGCTGTACATCCATCCATCCATTTTCTTTGCCGCTTATCCTCACGAGGGCTGCAGGGAGGGCTGGAGCCTATCGCAGCTGTCAAAGGCCACCATGAACTGGTCGCCAGCCAATCGCAGAGCACATCGAGGCAAACAGCCGCACTCACAATCACACCTAGGGGCAATTTAGAGTGTCCAATTAATGTTTTTGAAACCGGAGTACCCGGAGGAAACCCACACAGGCACGGGGAGAACATGTGAACTCCACACAGGCGGGTCTGGGATCGAACCTGGGACCTCAGAACTGTGAGGCTAACGCTTTACCAGCCACCTGTTAGCTGTATATTATCTTGTAATTAATTAATCCAAAATAACTCCAATTCATATGTTAAAACTTTGCCTGTGCAGTTCTACGTTACGACGCAGACCATCTGATCCCGGAAAAGATTACTTCCATTCTTTTTCCCCATGGACGATGTTTGGAAAACCTTGGATCGGATCGCGCACGACGGAGGTTTCCGCCGTCCCTTTTTAAGAAACGACGGCGATTGTGCGCGTCGTTACCGAAACGTACACAAAGTGGGGCGGTGTCATCATAAAGACATCACTCCAAGAGATAGACAGTGTGTACTCTGGGTCGGAAAAAAAACAACAACGCCACAGTGGAAGCAGCGTGACGGGTGGGCCCCCCTCCTTGGTCCGAGTCCAGCACTGATAAACTCTCAGCCCCTCACTCTTGACTCTACTCACCTCCATGGTGAAAGAAACCAATTGTATAGTCAGTCACCATCCCTATCAGTACGCCAGTACAGACCCAAATGGTGTGTTTGTGTTCGACTCATCTTAGAACTGCCGCTTAGCGCCTAGAACTGCTTAGACGCGACAGCTCCGCATCAACGGCTCCTTGCGAACGGTCCGCTTTAGTTCGGTCACTCCACAAATGTGTTTTCTACACCAATGGAATGAGAGTGAGTCATTTTTGTGCACGTGGTACACACACACACCACACACACACACACACAATATATATATATATATATATATATTTTTTTTTTATATACTGTACAGTAAATGGACATTATGGCTCCGCCTGCAGATTCAGCTGTGCTCTTAGCTCAGGGTCCCTCTCCGATGACATCACGCCCCGACAATGTTGCCATTCATGCAGATGTTGCTTACAAAACCTGGAGTTCCACTTCTGTTGTGCGTTTGCGCGCGTGCGCCTCGCGACGCTACGCCGCTAACAAACACAACCGTGCGCTGTAATTGTTTAACCGAAAGCAAATTAGTTCATCCTAAAACAATTATAAGCGCGGAACGTGTATTAAGGGTGACGCATAAACACAAGCTGCATTTTGGCATTTTTTTTTTTTTTTCCACACATAGAGTGGATAACATGTCCTCATAGTTATTATTAGCATAAAACTCACTCTTATTAACCCAAGGACCTTGAAAGACTCACATTAAGGGCTTGGTAAACAGAATATAAAAAGCTACTTCAGTCTGGTCAAAACTCTTTTGATTATGGATCCTCTTGTGTACTATGAAATATCTCTTTAAGAGGGAAAGATTTTTTTTTTCACCCCCACCCTCCGCGGAGTAAAAAGAAGCACATTTAGAACAAGCCAGGAATTATGTCATCCGCCCGTCGTGTGCCAACTCCGCACAGCCAAGAGTACCGCACTGGAGCAACATATAGTATTGTTTACCTCATTAAAAACTCACCACCTACCCTGATGCTTAGTGACACTTTTATTGTCCTTAGCAACAATCTAAACAATATTTAATTGGTAGCTAATAAATAACACATTTTTCAGACGGGCGGGCGGGATGGTGAAAAGACCGGGGCTCATTTTGAAAGGAGCACAAAAAAATATATATATATATAAATAAATAAAAAAAATAACCAACACGGACGCGCTAACATGAGCTGAGTCACGTCGCGCTCGTGTGGTGCGAGCGTGATGTTGTTTGGAACGTGTACGATAAGGGAATCGGAGCACAAAGAAGGTTGTTTTGAGGGGGGGTAGAAGGAGGAGTTTGTACCTACAGTGGACGTTCACCTGCCCTCGCCTGCGCGCGTTTGTTATCGTGTAGCGACGATGATGAAACCGAGCCGGATCGGACCGCGTGCGCATGTGTCGCCGTGCGGCTCACGAGGCCCCGCGGAGAACCGGCTCCGGAGCGGTGATGTCATCCCTTGGCCTCGTCCCGATTTCCTTCACACCACGAAGGTCGGCTATCCCACAACCTCTAGCCCGCAACACGCACCGCTCTGTTCCCTGGACCACAACACAACAGAACGCGACCACACCCGGCACCGCGAGGACCCAACGCAAAAAAAAAAAAAAAAAAAATCACTTGTACCAAAACTAATAAAACGCTCCGATCTTAGCGAGCCCTCCCAGACAACTAAATGTAAACACAGAAACCTTACAAGTCTGTTACGGCACCCTCAGGTTTTGCTGTACCACTTAAACGCTGGCGACCAAATGGGGGGGAGCCAGATAGAAGGAAAAAAAAAACCCCATAAAGACACCGACCGATGCGGCGATGCAGTCTCAGGCCCGCAGAGCAACAAAGAGAGCGCTTAGAGCGAGATACGAGTCCCCGAGGGGCCCGCAGCAGTCCTTTGGCTCATTAACTATTTACACCAGAGACAGGCCTCCCTGCTGCTCTGGCCCACCACAAAATCAATTAGCCTTCATTAGCCCCCACCCCCACCCACAAGCTCTGTGCTTTCCCTGACCGGGGAGGGTTGAATCTGCAAAACAGGGGCCTCCGGTTACCTCGAAATATCAAACAAAACACACAAAATGAGTCCTTTTAAGTCCAGAATTATGCCAATTTCCCCGTGTTTAGTGGCTGGGAATATCGACGTCTCTCACGTTTCAACTCGCCGTCTATCTATTTCCCTCACGTCTATCAAAGTCCCACTCAATTCCCCCCCCCCCCCCATGCTCAAATAATGTAAACTTTGGCGAGCGAGCGCGCACCCGGGTCCACGCCTCGGGGGGGGGGGGGGGGGGTGTGGGGTTACAGTGTGGAGATTTCCCATTGGCGGAACGTCAACACGGTCGGGTAATGCGATTAGAGCCGGATCGAGGACGTCGCGGGCGGGGTGGGGGGGGACACACATGGGCCCGATCGCGGCCCAGTTACCCGATAGCCAAGCCGTACTTATCGACCCGGCCCGGCCGCGGATATTATGGAATTTGGACTCCACCGTTGCTTATGAAACGCATGGTAAAGATCACTTCCCCCGATAACACAATTGCAGCCGATTATTCCGTCTGTCTCGTAATCGCGAAAAAAATCCATCGGTTGTGTTCGGACATCAGTGAAGAGAATCTGGATTGATCTTGTTTTTTTTTTTTTTTTTTATGCGGCGTGCGTCTAGATGGCGGACTTAAAGCGGTGGCCTGTAGCCACTTAGTGACTGCATATGTTTATGGAAGGCCCGATGGAGCATTTACAATTCAATTACAAAGATAGGAGGAGTACAAAAAAAAAAAACACGGGGTAAGATGTGTCTGGATGACAGCCAGAGGAGAGATAAGCCTAATACACCAATATTGTGTTACCCCGAGATGTTACCATAGGAACCGTTGAGGAGATTCAAAAGACCACAAAGACGATCAATCTTGAGAGAGCAGGAGGAAGAGGGAGAATTAAATGCCCTGGGAATGCTCCTGCGCTCCACTATCAGAGCAATAACTCTTCTAATGACCTCTACTACTCCTCTCTCTCTCTCTTTCCTCTCTCCGTCCACTCCATCTCTCCAAGCACAGTCAGCCATCGGCGCCCATTTCCGAGCACACTTTCCGGGACGCATTTTTATTTCCACGTTGGGACATTCGTTACTTCGCTGAGAGAGGTTCCCGTTTTCTTTATCACTTTGAACATAATGTCGGCTGCCCGTCATTTTGTAAAAAAAAAAAAAATAAAAAAAAAAAAAAAAAAAATAAATAAATCAAGTGGGCAGGTGGGGGGGGGGTGATTGACTCAACTGCAGATTGGTGGAGGCGTCGATTAGGTTGAGGCCAATCGCATATTTGGAATAATATTAATCAATCAATAAATAAAGATGATGAGCCACACAATGAAGTTATGCGAAAGAGTAGTGGAGGCTAGACTCAGGACAGAAGTAAGTATCTGCGAGCAACTTTATGGTTTCTCGCCTAGAAAGAGTACCACAGGTGCATTATTTGCCTTGAGGATGCTTGTGGAAAAGTACAGAGAAGGTCAGAAGGATCTACATTGTGTATTTGTAGGTCTAGAGAAAGCCTACGACAGAGTACCAAGAGAGGAACTGTGGTACTGCATGCGCAAGTCCGGTGTGGCGGAGAAATATATTAGAGTAGTACAGGACATGTATGTGGAGGGCAGCAGAACAGGGGTGAGATGTGCCGTCGGTGTGTCAGAAGAATTTAAGGTGGAGGTGGGACTGCATCAGGGATCCGCGCTGAGCCCCTTCCTGTTTGCGGTAGTAATGGATAGGCTGACAGAATAGGTTAGACTGGAGTCCCGTTGGACTATGGTGTTCACAGAATATATCGTGATCTGCAGTGAAAGCAGGGAGCAGGCAGAGGAACATTTAGAAAGATGGAGGCATGCACTGCAAAGGAGAGGAATGAAGATTTGCCAAAGTAAAACAGAATGTATGTGTGGAGAGGGGCGGATGGGGAAGTGCCGAGGCTACAAGGAGAAGAGATGGCGAGGGTGGATGACTTTAAATACTCGGGGTCAACAATACAGCGCAATAGTGAGTGTAGTAAGGAAGTGAAGAAACGGGTCCAAGCGGGGTGGAACAATTGGCGGAAGGTGTCTGGTGTTCTACGTGACAGAAGAGTCGCTGCTAGTATGAAGGGCAAAGTTTATAAAACAGCGGTGAGGCCGGCCAAGATGTACGGATTAGAGACGGTGGCCCTGAAGCGACGACAGGAAGCAGACCTGGAGGTGGCAGAAATGAAGATGTTGAGGTTCTCGCTTGGAGTGAGCTGGTTGGATAGGATTAGAAATGAGCTCATTAGAGGGACAGCCAAAGTTGGATGTTTTGGAGACAAGGTCAGAGAGAGCAGACTTCGATGGTTTGGACATGTTCAGAGGCGAGAGAGTGAGTATATTGGTAGAAGGATGCTGAGGATGGAGCTGCCAGGCAAAAGAGCGAGAGGAAGACCAAAGAAAAGGTTGATGGATGTTGTGAGAGAGAGGAAGATGCACGAGATAGGCTTGGATGGAAAAAGATGACACGCAGTGGCGACCCCTAACGGGACAAACCGAAAGGAAAAGAAGAAGAAGACGGCTATATCCCAATACATGTTTTCTTGCTGGGGACAGCTGGTCCTGCGAGGGTGTACTCATTTGTCGTTTTGTTCAATACCCGGCTGAAAAGTGCACCAGCGACCGTGGCTCTACTTTCACGCACATGAGCCGATTACAGTAAATAAGTACGAAACCTGCCGTGCGATAGTGGCGTTTGAGATCAATTCAAAAGGACTATTGCGGAGGAAGATCCGAGGGCCGAGCCAGACCGCTTGGAACAACCATTATTTTAGTTAATACCATGTGTAGACCGTATGCAAATGAATTCTTTCGAGTTTTGCAACTCTCGCCTCGTAACTCCGTCCCCGTTCCAAAACTTTTCCCTTTGCGGAGTGTGACATCATGCGAGTTGTTCTGCCCGTGTGAAACCCGTGCTAACAAGTCGCAGGAGCTACAGAACATGTTCTGTACATTAAGATATGCATCAGGCAGCGAGAGCGGGCAGCTGCGGCACGCCGACATAAAGGGTCTTTTCTTCGCTGGCAGGTCGCGACGCGGCTTTGATTGCACCCCAAAATGATGAAATCCGCACGGGCCGCGCTTGGCAGAGCCCGGTGGAAAAGAAAGCCGCCCCGTTGAAGCGTTACGTGCTCATAAATGTGTATGTATGCATATACGTCTACTCACCATCTTGGCCTCTGAGTGCATGGAGGGAATGTGCGCCGAGGAGCAGGGGCTGCTGTGGGCGGGGCCTTGCATCGCCATCATGTTGGCACCCATAGACATTTGTCTCTCCATCTGACAACACAACGGCAACACTGAGTCAATAAATCCGAAATATTTTGCCAAAATATGACCGCCCCCTCAAAAAAAAAAAACGTAAAGCGCGAGGCAAGCAGCGTGAGATTAGAGAGAACCAGAGCTTGATTTCACATGACGGGCTGTCCTCCGCTCGGCTTTGTGTGATGATAACAAGAGCTGACCCAAAACAGGAAGCCGGTATGGAGCGGCTTAACACAGGAAGCTGGTAAAAAAAAAAAAAAAAAAAACGAGGTTTGTGTGCGTTACTGATAGTTGTGTGGCGAGTGTCTTCAAACGTCAGGCCCGCCGTCCTGCTGCAGGATGTGTTCAGAAATGGCGCCGTGAGAGTTAGCCGTATACGTACGGGACACGTTGTAGTTACTGTTTCCCTCTGGGGGTCGTTATGACATTATGAAATTGCTTAATCATATTTACACGTGAAATCTATGAACTAGTTTTGGAAACAGAAATCACGGCTAGTGGGGTTTTCCAACGACAGGGAGTCCTCGGTCCCCGACTGAGATCCGTTCCTACGGCGGCGACTAAACTCGAATTTCGACTTAAGTCGGATTCCGCCGTTAAAGTCGGAATTTACATCAAAATAATTTGTATAAAAAAAAAAACAAATACATGGAAACAAACGAGATGACGTATTGAGCATTACTGCTGAGAGGTGGATGGAGAAGAAGAAGGGGAGGCCGTGCTTAGCTGTCGCGAAGGAACCTGATCCTCAATCCTCTCTTTTCTCTCCTTTCTCCAATCTTTTTATGCGCTTGAGCTTTGTTTCCATGGTAACGGATTTTCTTTTGGCTGCAGATGCCTTGCTAAAAGACACCGCTTTCTTCTTTGGGGTGACAATGTCTAAAAAAGGAGGGCGAAAATGCCAAGATACTCCTGGCGCACAAACACGGACAAGCATTAGCCGGGGGACGAGCGTTGTAAAGTGGAAACGACTTCGGTCGAGACCGTCTTAACCCGAGGACTCTCTGTATAGCAATACAAAAATGCTTACAATATCATAACGTTATCATTTAAAATAGCACAATTTGAAATTTTAGGACAGATTTGAACAAGAATTTGGTGTGCCTTGGCGGGCCACATAAAATCTTGCGGCCGGCCGGATATGGCCCCCGGGCCTTGAGTTTGACACCCGTGGTCTAGTACATTGGAATCCGTCACCCGCGGTCATATCCCGCCGATGAGCGGCGGCGGTGAGCGCGGTCGTCTGTGAAAAATCAGCTGAGCGAGAAAACGGGCGGCGAGACCAGCACAGGAAAGAAGCGAGCCTTTGTGCGAGCGCACGCGTGCGTGCATGCGCGCGTTGGAGCCGCCGCAACGGCACAGCTGCTAACTCTGGGCGGCGGCGTTAGCGGCGGCGTTACGGCCTCCGAGGGGAAAAGACCCCCACCCCCATCTCCGGCCGCAGAGAACGGGTGGACTAGAACCTGACACAGAGCCTTAATTGCACTAAGTGTGTTTTGTGTAAAAATATCACCCTAACCTGCACCCCTTTCCTGAACCGTCAATCTTCCCCAAAACGGCTTAGCTCTTAATTTAATAAACATGGGAGCTTTTTTTTTTTTTTTTTTTCCCCCCCTCGTGGTACCATAAACACGGGCTGTCTTGTGTTACAGTGTGAACCCGGAAGAAATGGACAAAAGTATCGGGACACCTGGGTGACCAGGAAGTGATAACAAAAAGAAAATACGGAGTTGGTCTCTTCTTTTTACAGCTGTAACAACTTCCACTGGAACTCGGAATGGTCCCTGTCGGTCTCAGCGCGGCGGTCAACGGAAATGTCCGCTAAATACAGTACGAAGTGAAGTGAAAATACCGAAATTCAAACTGAAGAAGAAGTGAGTGTGTACTATCAAGTGGTCAGCGTTTATGTGCTGGGATTCACCTCCTTTTTCTGCGCGTCCTCCACGTGTCGGCGTCGTTTTAGGTTTACATTCTGTACACTTGTAAGACGCTGGCGAATATAACGGCTAATTTTATTTGCGTTAGTCCAATGAGGTCTAGTGTCATCCCTATAAACATTCAAAAATAGATATTGAAATGAAAAATACATATAAGATTATTCACTTCGATGTCGACGCGAAAAAATAAATATGAGCGGAGAGCGCGTCATCCGTGCGCAAACTTGCGGAAGTCTCATTCGACATCCAAGTGGTCGCCATGTTGGCTGCATTTACTGTCCGTGACGTCACCCCGGACATTCGCCGTTCAAAACACGCTGTGGCCCCTACTGTAGGGTTAGGGTTACGCCCCTTTCGATGAAAACATCTCACAACCGAATGAAGTGTCCGGGGCAATATTACCCTATTGTTTCGAGCCGTATTTAGATGATATGCGGATCACGGGCCAAACCGCCTCCCCGCCCTATCCACCTCCGCGGCGGACATGAGCCACCCCGGGCCGAGAAGGCCTGCAGCAGGCCGTCCTTCAGCGGCTGCTGCATGGAAGTCTTCCGATGCGCACATCGACACATTTTGCAATCCTGATTTATGGATTATGACCCCCCCACCCAACTATTGTTTTTTTTGTTTGTTTTTTTTTTACTAGCTGTATACACACCTACTTGTCATTTGGAACCCACACAGCTCTCATCCTTTGCACCCGTGGAATCCATTTTTCATGACAAAGCAGGTCTCTTGCAAACTTATGAAGGGTAAATCCATCCTCACGAGTGTTCGAGCAATGTCCAGCAATGCAACGAGGGGGCATTTTGGCTAACACGAGGGAACAACGAGCTAGCTTCCAGGAGATAAAACTAATAGAAACAATCGAGTCCACTTGAGGGTGGTCCTGCCCTGTACGTACACTTCCTGCTTCTTCTCGAAAACAAATCCCTCGAGAGGATTTTCACGGCGGGAGTTACAAAAAGCCGTCTCTCGTCAAAATCATGTTTTGTGGTGAAAAAACGGACGGGTCCACGTCGGCTGCCGTTTGTTTTCATTAAGAACATACTAAAAATCATGCATTTCATGACAGTGGCACTTTAACTTAGTGGGAGCGCGGCATTATTAAAGCTGTTTCTGTTGTCATGGGCCGAATATTATTTTAGTTGATACGGTTGTTGTTGTGCCCATTGCTCTACGGCCCCCCCCCCCGGCCTCTCGACCCCTTTTATCCTGTTTTTCTTTTCCGTCTGCTCTGTGTGCCCCTATTCTGTCCCTCCAGCTCATGATTTCCGCTGTGTATTGGCACCAAAATTACCCGACATATTTGTAGTTTTTTTCTGGTCCAATATTTTCTGATGGTGACCTGTGATTTGTGTATTTGGAAAAATACATACATATATATATATATATATATATATATATATATATATATATATATATGTTGACTTTATTCTAACTCTCAAGAGGAGGCTTCTCTTGTTTTGATCATTCCCTCCATCTTGACGTACTCGCCTTTTTATCATCATTTCCATAAAATCTACACCCCCCCGCTCAGATATAGATTTCCCCTGTTCTACTGGACTTGACTCCTTCAATAACCTGCGCTTTGTCAATTTAATGGCGTCGGAGCGCGTATGTACGTACAAATGACTCGACGGTTTATGTGCAGCGTAGGCGCGTAAAAGCGCGGCGCGCGTGTGTGCTCTGTGCTCCTTTGTGTACTCACGGGCATCAACACAGCAGAGGAGCCAGGCATGGTGGGGTCGGGCAGCGTGCCAGGCATGGAGGCTGGCAGAGGCTGTCGCTGTCTGTTTCGTAGGTGCAACAGTGAGGACAGAGAGCCGGGGACGGGCCTGAGGGGACACACAAAGTAATTGTCGGGGGGGGGGGGGGTACATGGAACAAAAACATACCGGATCCGTCATTCATGAATATATATATATATATATACACATACAAATTAACTGAAATTGTAAAAAAAAAAAAAAAAAGTACACAGCCAGGCACTCCAAAAAAAAAAAAAAGAAAAGAAAAGCTTTTTTAGGGCTCAAATATTTAAAAAAAAAAAAAAAAAGTCACTGATGGTGTAGTGCACTGGTGTCAAACTCAAGGCCCGGGGGACCAGATCTGGCCCGACACAGGAGTTTAAGCGGCCCAAAAAAAGCCAAATCAAGAGCGTCAATTTCCATGATTCTTGTAAAAATCTGTATCAAAATTTGAAATTGTCATATATCATAAATGATAAAGTTGAGCTATGACTAGCATTTTTGTGTTACCAGTTGAGAAACACATCACCCTTGATTTCTGATTCCAAAACTCATTCATAAATTGATGTCAATATAATGAGATGAGGGCGGCAGGGTGGATCAGATGGTAAAGCTCACAGTTGTCAGGTCCCGGGTTCAATCCCAGACCCGCCTGTGTGGAGTTTGCATGTTCTCCCCGTGCCTGCGTGGCTTTCCTCCGGGCACTCCGGTTTCCTCCCACATTCCAAAAACATGCAAAATTAATTGGACACCATAAATTGCCCCTAGGTGTGATTGTGAGTGTAACTTTTTTCTGTCTCCGATTGGCTGGCGACCAGTTCAGGGTGTACCCCGCCTCCAACCCATTGACAGCTGGCATAGGGTCCGGCACTCCCCGCGACCCTCGTGAGCATAAGCGGTGAAGAAAATAGATGGATGGATGGATGGATGGATGGTGAGGTGATTAAATATTTTTGTTCCAATATTGTTGTTGTTGAAAAATGGCGACCAGTTCAGGGCGGAGTCCGCCTTTCGCCCAAAGCTAGCTGGGATAGGCTCCAGCTTTGCCGCAACCCTTGTGAGGATAAGCCAACCCACCTAAACCAAAAGGGCTCCTTTTTTTGTTAATGAATGTCATGAAAATAATACACCCGAACCCACTAACCACGCTTTTACAACTTCACGGGAATCTGCTACATTTTCCAGGGAGTCGGTTGCATCGGGGCTGTGTGTGTGCGCGTGGGGGGGTGGGGGTGGCGTCGTGCACCATGACATCCATTTTAACGGAAAAAAATATCATGCCTAACATTTTGTACAAGCTCCTAAAAAACATTCTCACGAGAACACTAAGTCTTAACATTTACGGTAGGCCGCGGCTAGCGATAAATCTTTGCATTTTATAGTAAGGTGTCGCAATTTTTATTTTTTTATTATTATACAGTAGTAAACATTACAATAACTAAGTCGAAGAGCGGTTTAAAAGTTTAAGACGAAATGCCTGGGATGTGGGGTGGGGGTGGGGGGGGGGGGAAATCATTTTACTCAAAGTGCTTGATAGCTTCGTGGCCATTTTTAACTACGGCGTGGCTCCAAAGCGAGGCCCGCCAAAGCGCTATTGATTGTCACATTCCTCAAGAATCAGGGTCGATGGCGGGCTGTTAGTTTGAAAAAGCCGCCGAAGCCCGCGCGTTGGACAAATGGCTTTTTTCAAAATTAAAGCCAGCGCACAAGTCCACTTGGTAACGCACAAGCCAGAAAGAAGAAATAATTTATAACCGAAGTGGGGGGAAGGATCATCCAAAACATTTGTCACATTATTATGGAACGCTTCTGAAACCTCTGCATAAAGCTGTTGAAAAAGTGCGGTTACAAACCACAAAGTATCATACTTCCCTCTATGAGTAATTGCTCTGATATTAATCATTTTCAAAAGTGAGCTTTCCTCTCAGCGAGTCGCCGTCTTTGCCGGGATATGTCGGGGACGGAAAAGTCGGGCTGCGAAGAGTTGAGGCCCCCTGGGACGGATTATGGCTGCGCTGAGAACATCCGCACGTCGCATACGACGACGCTCGGTGATAATGTCAAAGCATTTTTCACGGCGAAAAACGTGAATAAACGAGCTTCAACAATGGGTCACTGAGTCGCACCCATCAATCTACCTCCTTAATACCGACACCAAAAGCCTTGCTTGTGAGAGCAGCCCACAGTACGAAACACTCGCTTTCACGATATGATTCTTTAAGTCAACCCGCAGGTGTCAAACTCAAGGCCCGTGGGCCAGATCCAGCCCGCCGCATGATGTTATGTGGGCCGCCGAGGCAAATCACGTGTGTGCACTTCCGCGATTCTTAGAATATCTTTTAATACATATATACAAATACTTCATTGCTGGATCCATTCTTAATCAAGAATAAATCCCACATAGTGATGGAGCCACTCAGATTTTTTCAATACAAATACCAATATTTAAATAAATGACCCCTGGTTTGACGCAAACTCGCATTCATTAACTATGATTGGAAAAAAAAAAGACAGCGAGTCAACTCCTCCGTACACAGAAGCGTGTAGCGGCCACACGTTAAACTTTGGTAAACTTCTCCGTGACAGACGTTTGGATTTTTTTTTCAATATGCACTGTTCTCAAATGAGTCCAGTGCGAATTTAAAAAAGAAAATAAACCTCTGGGATAGGCTTCAGCCTCCGTACACGGAAGCGTGTTGCGGCCACACGTTAACCTACGTAAACCTCTGTGTGACGAACGGTTTATTTTCTTTTTTTTTTTTTAAATACGCATTGGACTCATTTGAGAACAATACATATTAGAAAAAAAAAAAAAAGTCTGTCGGGGAGACGTTTACCGAAAATTAACGTGTGGCCGCAACACGCTTCCGTGTACGTTGGAGATGACTCCCTGTTGTTTTTTTGTTTTTTTTAAACGCATTGTTCTCAAATGAGCCAAATTAATACTTCTTGGAAATTTCAGATTGAGAAGAATAATTCCTACATTAAATGAAATGATCGCTACAGAGTCGTGTGTATTTTGGTCGGGCACCATCCATCCCGTTTAATTGCCGAAATCCATCGATATTTTCTCGTTTTTTCAGATGGTATTCCATAGATTGATCTATTTGAATATCTTCCTTGTCTGTTGTAACAACCAACGGCACAACAAGTCTCCGGCATTGTGACTATTCTGCTCCGGTTCAATGCCCCCCCCACACAGCTCTTTTTGACCGGCAATTTGGCGACGTGAAAATTGAAAAACTAAATGATACTACATATGATGAGGCGATTAAAGATTTTTATTGTTTCAGTCAATAACGGCCCTCTGAGGGTAACTACAATGGGGCTCGTGAAAAAAAAAAAAACAAGTCTGACACCCCTAATTTAACCCATACATAAGCGACCAATAACTCCAGCCATCAGCGCCTTCAAGATGAAATATGTACGCTACGTTTCGCTCATCAATCCGGCTCAATATCCAGAAGCATTTAGAAATAAGTGCAAACAAGAAGCGTTTCGATTAACAGTGTTCAGCGGGTTAATGTAATCAATTGACCGCATCGTAGCCTAGATTATTATATTGGTAGGGTCGCGTGCAAGAGTGATGGTCATGTGGGGTGGGGGCGGGATTGTGTGTGTGTGTGTGGGGGGGGGGGGGTGCAGCAACATAGCAAATGGTCCCACACCTGAATAAATACCTGTATTTTTCCAAACCTAAATATGTGCATTTACCCTGCAGACATTTTGGATTGCTCCGTACACACAGCCACGATTACCATCCCCCGACCGCGTGTCATTTCGGTCTAACATAACAATTTATCACAATCGCGCTCATTTAACGGCGCGTATGACACCCGAGCAGCGCGGCGTACCCAAACATTTCCACATGGGGAAAAAGTCACGAAAACACAATGAGCCGCGTCAGCGGCGGCCGTGCGCCGCCCGGACGCAGTTTTCCCTCCGCCGGCTGTCAAGCGCGTGGAATAACAAGGCGGCGACAGAAGTAAACACTTGATTTTGGAATTGTTTTGTTGGACTTTCAACCGTTTCGTGTCATGTTCACCGTTAAGAACAAGAAAATCTTCTGGGGAAAAAAACATAACGTATCAAAGGGCAACATGCCACGTTTGCTAACGTGCAATAAAGTCTTTTGTTTTTAATAAGTAATATTTCATTTCAGACTGAGAAATTGAGAAAAATGCTGCACAAAGTCAGATTGATGCCGTGTGATACACAATAAAACCATTAGAAAATTAGATTAAATAAAATTATTGTTGTGAAAGGCCAGTTATAGAAATAGCAGCGAACTGGCAAAATAAATGACAATAAACTGGAGCCTCTAAAATGAAAACACAATCTGGTCCCGGACACTCGTGGCTTTAGAATGATTTGTTTGCCAGTTGAAAATTTCATTCCAAAATAAATGATTCGGTTCCTCGGTCTTCCGAGCTCCTTCGTAGAACTATTAGAAAAAGGTTTTATTGTAGAGGTTATTACAATGTTATTACATACTTAACAGTGGAAAAGTAAAGTTATTTTGTCGTAATGACAATTCTTGCAGGTGTGCGTCTACATTTTATCTGTACTATATTGTATGTTGACAGCTACGAGAACACAGGTGTCAAACTCAAGGCCCGGGGGCCGCGTCCGGCCTGCCACATGATGCTATTTGGCTTGTGTTAAAATTCGCGATTCTTTTGGAAATCTGTCGCAAAATTTCGAATGGTCATACAACATGAATGCTAATGTTGAGATACAAAAAGCATTTTTTGAACAATGGTTGAAGAACCCATTACCCTTGATTTCTGATCGTGTGTAAATCCGATGTGACGATTAAAGATTAGGGTTTGACGCCCCCGCACGAGAAGGTCCATTTTCTCACGTGAGTTCGTGCTCGATGATGAAGATTATCCAGCCTCCCCCCCCCGTAATATTTTGAATACTGCTTTCAAGAACATTCCAAACATTGTTTTGCCTTGTTTCAGCTTTTGCTCTGAACGCGGTTCGCGTCGGCTGCGAGACGCCGTCGGCAGCAGTCCTCGAAGTGAGGCTGCGGTGCCTCACGCGTCGTGTTCCTCTGCGTGTGTGTTTGTGTGTGTAGGTGAGTGAATAATGACGGGCTGCGGCCCCTCTGAGGGGATTGATAATAGCCCGGGGCTGGGGTGGGGGGGCTGTGGGGGGGGGGGGGGCGTCCCCGGGGAGAGCAGGTAGACACTCCACAGTCCTGACCCTGCGCTCTCACATTACTGAGTGCCGGGCTCTCACAGCGGCTCTTTTCCGTCCCAATCCCCACCCCAGAACCGCAAAGCCTCCACCCACCGCCCACCTTCAGTCGGCCATTACATCACCGTTCGACCTTCTTGCGTGTATTCTATCTTTATCGCGTTGTTTTTATGACTACATTATTATTATTTACAAGGTTATCTTCGCTGCTGACTTGCGGTCCACCTCAGCCCGAGAAGACCTTTCCAGATGAGCTCGTGAGCGCGCACGATGGTCTACGTATTGTGTGACCAGTCCGGACTCCAATTGGAGTTCTGTGGACTTCAGCACAAGGGCCTTGGCGCCGGTCCAAAAGGAGAGAGAAAGAAAGCGCGATGCACAGGTCCACTGACTCATATCCTTCCCTCTCTGAGTCTACTCCAGCGATGATGTAATCCTTTTGGCTTTTCGTCTCCCCCCCCCCCCGCCCTGTGCCTGCCCACCCCGAGATTGGGTCCCTCCCTCCTCGAGTCCCTCTCGCCCCCCCCCCCCCCTCGCGCTATCCCTCCGACATCCAGCGTCGATGCGCTCGCCTCGTGCCGCGGTGAAGTCACCGAGCGCCGGGTCGAGAGACGCGGCGGCGAGAAACTTTCGAACGTAACCAAAACATCCCAGGGCCGAGTTCCAGACGCTAAGGGAGATGGTGGTGCGGTTGCCGTGGGAACCGCGGTAAACAGAGGGAGAAACAAGGGCCTCAAACAGCTTGCAGCTGCCTGGCTCGCCGGGTAAACACTACACAGGACCTGCCCCTGATTTACTGCCTTTAATCACTGGTGGGAGGAGAGTGCCACGGGGTTTGGGCTGAGGAAATAAAACGAATCTGATCAAATAAATCAGCGCTAATGGCTTAAGACACCGGCTGACTTTTATTAGCCGGCGGCTAGCGGAGCGACGGATGCTAGCGCCGTAAGAAAACGACGGCGACGGGGCCGCGGTGGGGGGCGGGGTGGGGGCGTTCGCATTTCGCGGAGACACGAGATGAGGCAAAGACAAAGTGTGGAGAGCTCGTGAAGGATAATCTGTTCCGAATTAGGAGACTGTTGCTCAATAATTTTACTAGATGTGATGTGGCACCACGAGGACACCAAGGATTTGTCTCCCATTCGAGATGAAAGAGTATGAAAGCTGCTCCATAAATTCATCTCACCACTAAATGAGCGAAACCTATTGGCAACAATTATATCATTTTTTAGTTTTTTTTATTTTACGCAACTTAACCGCGAAGGGAACTTGATTGCCGTTGGCCTCGTTTCAATCGCCTCTTGCACACTGTCTGTTCGAGTCAGGATTTATCTGCCGTTTTTCCCTTGATGCTGTTCCGTATGAAACGGTACTGACGCGGAATGCGGTGACGGGGGTGGGGGGGGGGAGCTGTAACGTAGACCAGGGACCTGGGTTCCGTGGAATAGGCAAAGCCCTATAAATGACACCTTCTGATACTAATTTTGCAGAATCTCTCCGGTGAAAACGAGACTGGTGACAATTATTTCCAACGGGCGGAACAGTCTGGAGCAGTATTATACGTTTGTTTGCGTTTCCATTGCAAATGGACTCAAAAATATCCAAACGCTTTCACTTTTCGCTCGAGTAGACTTCAGGAGGACAGAGCGAGACATGACGCTGTGCACGGAGCGCTCGACCGAGTTATCCGCCTTCGTGACGGACGAACGGATCGAGTTGGAAAGCGCCGGTCGCCATTTATGATTATGCTAACAACTTCTTGTCTTATGGCGTACATCATGGCAACATTTCTGCCAGCTACGTTGTTATATTCATTTTTCAAAAGATATGGTATGACTTAAAAGTATCCCTTTACGCATTTTCACCACAGTTTAAGCACTCCGGTTTTTCGGGTGGTTAATTTTCCTGTTGTTGTAAACAGAACGGGAAGTCAACTGGAAGCAAATTTGCAGATCACCGGGCGACATCGGAAGCATGTCACGGACCTTGTGCAAGTCGTAAAATGAAAAAAAAAAAAAAAAAAAGAGTTAAAAAGAATACACTGGAATGCCTCAACTCAACTTTATTGATAAAGCCCCCAACAACCGCAACTGGAAAAAAAGCCCGGACACAGATAAAAAACAAATGGAACAATTCGAACAATAAAACGAGGATAAAACGCAAAAACAGGTGGAAAGTGAAACTGAAAGCCAAAGAATGAAAATGGGTTTCTATACGCAGTTTTTAATGGAAGGGAGGACGCTCGTACCACACCGAGCTCCGGCCCGGACCTCAAAAAATCTCAAAGAGCGCATTCAGAGCTTTAAAAACATAAACGAATCTTCAAATTAATTAAAGAACGCACGGGCAGCCCGTGGAGGGAGGCCAGAATCGACATTATGTGCTCCCTCTTCCGTGCTCCAGTTAAGAGACGACTGGCGAGTGTTTTTCTCGATTTTTTTTTTTGTTTTTTTTTTTTTTTTTGCTATTAAGTCATCACGCACGGTTATCGCCCACCGCCCACGGAGTGTTAACGCAACCCTGATGAAAGTTTGCGGACCCAAACATCCCAACCGAGTCCCGTCTTTTGCCTCACTTGTCTCTCTTTTGATCACCTGGACTCCATTGTGCCTAATCTTGGAACTCCTCTAATCACTTTTTGTCCTCTGTGCAATTTGGACATGATCTATCGTTTCCTTTCCTCACGATGGTCCCGCCGAAGCCATCTGATGCCTCCGCTCTCTTGCAATCCTTCATTTCCTCTCCTCCATCTCCCCCCCTGCCCCCTCTTCCTCTCCTGCATCCACCTCTGATCCCTTTCTTCCTCCCCTACATCTAACTCCTGATCCCCCCGCGCCCCCCCCCCCCCTTTTCCACACTTCCCCCGTGCAGAGATCCCCGCGAGGCGCGAGCTGCTCGCGCAGGAGGCTGCATGTGCGGTGGCCCCCGGGGGCAGGGATGACACAGCCCCGCTGGAATGAGAGGGAACAGACACCGGGCGTTCCTCTACAAACGCGCTATTAAACGCACTGCAGTACACAATGAGCTCATCTTAATTCAGGTCAGATGTACGTCGGATGTTCTCCCACTTTCTTTTTCTCTCTTTTCATTTTCTAATCAAGCGCACACCACGGCTTCTTCTCGGGACCTTTTAATTTATGCCCTTTGCGAAGCCGCGCATCGCCCCGTAAAGTTTAGAACCGCGTCGGATGGTTGACTTTTGCTCATGTGGAGAAGTGCGCCTGTCAAGTCGGGACACGAGGACCCCCCTCGGGCATTTTGTAGCGGTCTTGCCCTCCTGCACTCAGGAAACGACCTCCCCCTCTTATCTCCCTAAACCAATCATAAACACTAATAAAATGTGTTTTCTTCCAATTGTCAACTCTCTGAGGTTAAAGTTTATCTACAGAACACAAACCCCCCCCCCCCCCCCAAGCGCTGTCTGGTTAGCGCGGCCTTTCAACTCTGTCACTGGCACGGCAGGTATCGAAATGATATGAAAGCACAAACCCGACACGGAGTTGAGGTGCATTTAAGAAACTCCGACGCCATCAGACGGCGTTTGTGGGCCCGCTTGTTTTATTGGAGGCATGGGAAAATGTGTATTTAATGTGTATTCAATTCACAACTCATAATTAGACCAATACTACTCGTAACGTTGCACACAGGAAAAGTAGAAATGTAAAAGTGACAATTCATCAGGATCTTAGATGAAATCCCAAACCGGGTGCAATGGAACGTACCAACCGGCGATCTTAAGCTCCGCCCCCTTAGCTACATTTGCCGTGTCCCACAAGCTTCCAAAATGGCGACTGAACACAACATGTTTGAAGTCGATTCTCTAACGCGTATTCCAGACAATATTGCGGTATGTTTTTTGCAAAATGCGTCACACCCGTCAAAGACAGAGAGGTCTCAACTACTTCACCGGAATTAAGATTTTTGGACGGAGCGGGACGCAACGTCAGAGTTACGGCGAAACGTTGGCGATCGATGCAAAAAAGTTTGGTGCACTTCATTCGGCAGGTCAGTGATACACTAACAAAGTGAAAGTTGCGCTCCTGCAATGTATAAAGGACCATTTTCTTCGTAACATGAACTTTTCCAAGCGCACGCTACTGACAACCAGCGTTGCCTGTGGGACAAAACGGCGAGATGGGCGTGTCAAGCCAGGGGTTTAGACAACGCGGCTATCTGATTGGCTGTTATTGTACGAGTGATTGACAGGTCAGAAAGGTCCATTGTACCCTAAATCCAACAAAGGCACCGTAAATGTACTCTACAGCGTTCGACATGTTTTCAATTAAGACAGATTTAGACTTCCTTTAAACGCAACGATAAGGATGACAAAAAAGTGCCGGGTCAAAGGTGTGAAAAACGGTGTGCATTTAATGCAACACGGAAACAAAATGACTTCCTTCACAACTGTGACGTGACACACGAGCTTGTTGTCTACAGTATGTGTGCGAAAGAGTGGCGAACAGGTGACATTTTGTGATCATAATTGATAAGTCATCGACCAGACGGACGATGAATCAATTCATTGATTACCCATCCATCCATTTTCTCAGCCGCTTATGCTCACAAGGGCCGCGGGAGTGCCGGAGCCAACCCAGCTATCAACGGGCGGGGGGCAGGGTACACCCTGAACTGGTTTGGGCCAGTATCAATACCATCACTGAGCGGGAATCGATCCCACGCTGCAAGGCGTGTGTACCACTACGCCATCACCGACTTGTTCATTGATTTTTTTTCTTTTGAAATATTATTTTCAAGGGGAACGTGGAAAAACCGAAGGTCCTGAACTTTTTTTTTTTAAAGCAGTACTTTGTTAAGCGTGCCAATTTACGGCATGTGCGGATTTAACTACAATTTTCATAAATAAACATTATTCTTCTTCTTGAAGTAATTGACAGTTGCCTCTATTGGTTGCGGTCATTCGATCCACTCCATTCATCCATTTTCTTTGCCGCTTATCCTCACGAGGATCAGGGGGATTGCTGGAGCCTATCCCAGCAGTTAACGGGCAGGAGGCAGGGTACACCCCGAACTGGTCGCCAGCCAATCGCAGGGCACATAGTGACAAACGTCCGCACTCACAATCACACCTAGGGGCAATTTAGAGGGTCCAATTAAGGTTTTTGGGATGTGGGAGGAAACCGGAGTACCCGGAGAAAAGCCACGCAGGCACGGGAGAACATGGAAACCCCTCGATCCACTCCATTATGTCTTAATTGCTTCAAAAACGTGATTAATCAAAATGAATCCTCGGAAAAAAAAAAAAAAATTGACCAAATTTTGAAAGCTCAATTAATTGAATTCTTATGACATATTTTCTTTAATCATTATTTCATGCGGCTGTTTCTCTCGTGACCTGCGATTGGCTGGCAACCAGTTCAGGGCGTACCCCGCCTCCTGCCCGTCGACAGCCGGGATAGGCTCCAGCACTCCCCGCGACCCTTGTGAGGATAAGCGGCTCAGAAAATGGATGGATTTCATGATTATAATGAGAGGAATTCCACCAATGACAAAAACTATGCTCAGCTGTTGACGCTTTAGTAAAACAACACATTTGTATGAGATCTACGGCTCAAAAACGACATCTTTTTACTCACAACTAAAAGAAGCAAACGGCCACTCGATTTTCACCCCGTCGCATTAAAACTAAATCGCGCTACGTAATGGAAACCACTGGAGCGAAACCCTCTCAGGAGCCGGAGCCGAATAATGTCATTCTCGGTGTCTCGTGCCCACGCCCATCTCCGAGCACATCCCCCGGTTAATGAGTGAAAAAAAAAAAAAGTTGTTTGCGCAGATTGTTGCATCTCACGGCTGACGGGTAACGTCCAAAAAGTTTAACTCTGACATAACTACAAGCGGAATGCACGCAACTCTTTTGTACGCGGCTTTGGGCTCTTTTCTCGTTCTTCGTTTTTAACGCCGGTTTGCGTCGGCGTCGCTCCCCGAAGACCGTTTTTAGGGACACGAAAGGGAACGGCGAGGGGAAAGAAAGGAGAAAAAAAAGGAGGGCGAGCGAGAGAAGTCCTCAGGTTTCACAGCTGCAGGCCCCCGGCTCAACTCGAAAGTAAATGGACTTGAGGAAAGCCAATCCTAATTGATTCCAAGCCTCAAAGCGCTTTAGTAAACATTGTGGAGCAATGAAAATGACTTGTTATCCTAATTCATCGGATGCCCGCGCTGCGTGTTCGACAAAAGCTGAGGAATAATTCAAGGAAGCGAAACGATGCGGTCCGGTCGCAATTTTTTTGTTCTCTTTTCGCAACGTTAATCTCAGATCCAAATGGGAAAAAAAAAAAAAGTCGGCGTTTGCTTGGAAAACATAAATGATTATACCTCTTTATTGTGAGTTAAGGTATTTGAAGTACAGTTATGCAACTCCTTTCGATAAATGAGCCAAAGCAAAAGAAATGCGACCTAAATCTATTATATCGTACGCCAGCAGTCGCCACGAAGACATGCGGGCCTGGGGCACACTTTGAGTTCGAGTCCAAAATGTTTGTAAAATGATTGTAATTGAGATTGTAAAAGCTGCAGGCAGCTCGCCAGTGAAGAGGTGAACATTCTTGAGTGAGTTTTTAAGGACAGGTAAACTCAGGTGAAGCAAGTCCGGCGCAGTTTACGTTACCGGCTGTGATTGCCGCCGCTGCGCCTCGGGCGCGGATGAAATTCCACCCTCGTCCCTGACAAAGAGCCTGACGGCGCGTCAGTCAGGCTCAGAAGTTGACGGGCCTCCCATGCAATATTCACCGGCTTCTCGAGCTGTAAATCTACACAGGGGAGAACCGCGACGCGGCGGGAACGAGCCCGACGCTGAGACGTCTCAATGTCGAGCGTGCTTTAAAACCGGCCTGGTTTAAAGTGGGGGGGGGGGGTTGATTGGGGGCTACAAAGAAAATAAAATCGGTTTTGTTTTTTAATGACACTATAATTTCTTTGTGATGAAATTTAATTCCAATATTTGTGGGGGGGGGAGAAAAAGCTTTTAAAGTACGAAATATTTGGTCTAGGGCACTTTTTGTGCTCTTTTTTATAATTAATTTAATTTAATCATCATTTATAAAGCAATTATTAAATGAAAATTAAAAGGGTAAAATGGATGTTGAAAAAAATGCTTTTTTTTTTTAAATATTTCCAACAAATATATTAACAAGTTATTGACTGAGACGAATGAATTAAAAAAATAATAAAATAATGAATGAATTGACGGCACGGTGGCGCAGCTGGTAAAGCGTGGGCCTCACAGTTCTGAGGTCCCCGGTTCGATCCCGGCCCCGCCTATGTGGAGTTTGCATGTTCTCCCCGTGCCGTGCCTGCGTGGCTTTTCTCCGGGCACTCCGGTTCCCTCCTACATCCCAAAAACATGCAACATGAATTGGACACTCTAAATTGTCCCAAGGTGTGATTGTGAGTGCATCTGTTTGTCTCCATGTGCCCTGCGATTGGCTGGTGACCAGTTCAGGGTGTAACCCCGCCTCCTGCCCGTCGACAGCTGGGATAGGCTCCAGCACTCCCCGCGACCCTCACGAGGATAAGCGGCAAAGAAAATGGATGGATGGATGAATTGTAATTAACAAATTTTTCGGAAAAAAATCGTTTAAATGAATGCAACAAATTTTACAGGACACTTGATAACTGAAATGAAAGAATGTAGTAGGCTATATTTTGCTCGGGCGCTTTAAAGTGTGGAAGCACAATGAGATCAGAACATTTAGAATTTTTAAAAAATTCATTGAAATAGGCCTCGAAAGTCCAACAAAAATACATCAGAGAGTACCTCACAAAAGGCTCGGTTGAGGAAGCCTCAAGAGAATACTCGACGTAGTTTGCGTGGCTTTTCCAAAAAGGAAGACCAGCGTCAACAAGGTGTGCGGGGAGAAGTACACGAGAAGCGGGGAAAAAACTTTTTCAATGGGTTACAGGAAGTAAATGACAATAAATGATAACGATATAGAGTGACTAACTTCTTTTTACACTTCTACACTCTCATTATGAGCCTTTGTGCCAAATTGGAAGTTGAGCGACATCCGGGAACGGAATGTTTTCGGCCCCAGATTCGATTCCCAGACTTTTTGGTGTTGTTAATCCACACCTGTGGCACGACGGCGCAAAACTATCGCCGTCATCCCGACCGCGGTAAGAAAAGAGCAATTTTAGGAGATGAAACGTTAAACCGCTGTTGAAGCGGACACGACCGAGGGCTTCGACGGTGACCTCATTTTTGGCATGTTCTGCTTTGGGACGAAGAGGAATGAAGACCAAGACATGGACAGCCAAACTGGTTCCCGGCTCCAAAAGTAACAAAATGCTGACATTGCCTCATAAATGAGCGACAATGACAAAAGGAGCGAGCGACACCCACCAATTATGTTTTGAATGCTAAGTAGGCTGCACAAACAAGTGGCGTATTCCGTTTATTGCGGATTAGAACCCGAGGTCGCGTGGTTCACTCACCCGATCTGTCTGTTGGTGGATGGCGCCTGAGTGATGACGGAGCTGGACTGAGGAGAAGGCAGCGCCTGCTGGATGACGATGCTGGTGTCGTGGTTGCCCATCCTCGAGTGGGCCTGCTGGTGTTGGCCACCCTGGCCGTGCAGAGAGATGTTCTGGAAGTTGACAATTCAGTGGAACTGATCACAAATTTTTGTTTCTGAACTTAGCTTGATTTTCCTTCCCTTTAAAATTTTTTACGGCAAGGTTAGAGACAAACTGAGATGGCAAATGTGTGTTTCTGTCACATGTACGTGTCAAAAATTTTAAATGCTACAAAACAAAAATTGAGAATTATTATGCCACATCGTCCATTTAGCAGCCCAATTTTGGAGCTTGTGAATCATCGCCTGTACGATTGTCAGGGTTGATTCGAACCCGTCCGACTCCGCATTTCCTTCCTTTTGGGTCACTTCATCACAATTGTGCAGTTTTTCAGGCGTGCTTTTCTAACTTTTAAATGCGAGATGGCCACAAGGGACGAGTTAGATAAAAAAAAAAAAGGCTTTTATGCGGTTGCTAGCTTTTCCAAAAATATTGAAGTGGAATATTTCCTTTCTGTAACTCAGTCATGTTTGTCTTCCTCTAACACTTCCAATTCCATCACTTCAAAGTTCATTTTGAATGGACACGCAATTTATCATCAATATTTTCACAATAAAAGAGAGCAATCTTTGTAGATCAGTCCCAAGATATCCACCACCAGCATGCAAAAATCTGAGTGAACGAGCAAATTAGCGGCCACGATTTGGAATCTCGGCGGCACGATGGAGCAACTGGCTAGAACGTTGGCCTCACAGTTCTGAGGACCGGGGTTCAAATCCCAGCCCCACCTGTGCGGAGTTTGCATGTTTTCCCCGTGCCTACGTGGGTTTTCTACGAGCACTCTGGTTTTCCCCCACATCCCAAAAACATCCATTCCTTGGAGACTCTAAATTGCCCCTAGGTGTGATTGTGAGTACGGCTGTTGTCTGTCTCCATGTGCCCTGCGATTGGCTGGCAACCAGTTGAGGGTCTACTCCACCCCCAGCCCGAAGATAGCTGGAATAGGCTCCAGCACTCTCGTGACCCTTGTGAGGATAAGTGGTTCAGACAACAACTGTACTATTTTGCACAACTTTTTAAAAACTTTTGTCATTGTCATGATTCATTGTTGACGATGGCAATAAATCTTGCTTAAATTTAATCTCCGTATATTACCGTTATGTACTGTAATGCAGTTACTGCTAATTATACTTTTTTTTTTTTTTTCCACGAAATGTCACATTCTTTCAGTGCTTCAGTGATTTATTCAATTCTGTGTATTTTGCAAGCCGGGACTTGCTACCAACTCACCAAGGCATCCCTTCATAAAACACAGAACGGGGAGGCTAGACACGGCCGACCCAGCAAGAGACAAGATCCAGAGTCAAAACACTTCGACAACACGCCGGCGTACAACGTGCACCAAACATTTTTCCAGACAGGCGGATTAGATAAGACGTCTTGTGATGATTGGAGAAGTAGCAAAGCATCGGCTTCATCCGACAAATCTACAAAGCGCGCCGCACGATGATGTGTTTATTTTAAATGCAGAAAGGACTCTCCCAAACATTTGCGGGGATTGTCCACTCTGAGGAAGATGGAGGGCACTCCTACGAGACTAGACTGAACTTATTATTTCATCTCCGCACTTGTAGTTAATGACAAATATCCACCGGCTAGCAAGGTCTGTCAAAGCCAGCAAAACTGATGCGGGGGCATTGAGTGGGGCAGTAAGGATGACTACACCACACGAAACAACATTTTTTTTAAAATGTGTTATTAGAGTAAGTTTCCTTCGGCATAGGGGTCGCCACAGCGTGACATCTCAGATGAACGCTCATATTTGTTTGGCACAATTTTTATGCCGGATGCCCTTCCTGACGCAACCCCAATTTGTGTTACTATAATAATGTATAAAAGCATATTGTGTATGTGGGGGTGGCAGTGAAGCCCAGTTTCCATCAAGTAGTGCACAATGAACCGCTTTTTATGTTTTACAACTCATATCCATGCATCTTCTTGGCCGGTTATCCTCACAAGGGTCGCGGGGTGTGCTGGAGCCTATCCAGCAGGAGGCGGGGTGCACCCTGAACTGCAAACTCCACACAGGGAGGGCCGGGATTGAACCCGGGACCTCAGAACTGTGAGGCCAAAGCTATTCCGGCTGCCGCTACAACTCATATGTTTTAAAAAAAATTCAACTAAATAAAACATCCACCCATCCATTTTCTTCGCCGCTTATCCTCACGAGGGTCACAGGCAGTTATGGATGCTATCCCAGCTGTCAACGGGCAGGAGGCGGGGTTAAACCCTGAACTGGTCGCCAGCCAATCGCAGGGCACGTAGAGACAGAAAAAAGTCACACTCACAATCACACCTTGGGGCAATTGACGCATGTTTTTGGGATGTGGGAGGAAACCGGAGTGCCCGGAGAAAAACCACGCAGGCACGGGGAGAACATGCAAACTCCACACAGGCGGGGCCGCGATCGAACCCAGGTCCTCAGAACTGTAAGGCCAACGCTTTACCAGCTGAGACACTAACTAAAACACATTTTTATAATCGCGTCGTAAACTCATTTGATCACACAAAAAGTCACAAGTCACAATTGTCCCAAGTGGGTGTGGTATAATTTGGATACATTTTGGAATATGTCACTCATATAAAAAAATGTGTACTGAAGTCATGCGGCTTCGGGTGGACCCGTTTGAGCCCCAAGTACCTGTTTGGAGTCCTCTTCTTCCTGGGCCTTGCAAAACTCTTGCTCAATGGAGCAGTCGAGCTCGCTGAACAGTCCCACCTCCTCGCAGTTCTTCAGGAAACGTGTCGGCGTTGGGGTCTGGTCTGAGGATCAGGGAAAAAGTACAAGCGTCGTTATCGCTAACTGCAAATTTATTTATTTACTGCATATATTATTTTCATTTAGTTTGGTGGACTTTTATTGCATTTTATGGCATTGTTTAATTGTTAAAACGGTATTTTCGGCAATGGTGTGATGTAACATTTGGAGCATTGAAAAACAAAAGGTTCACAACTGGTTGCGATTATTTTTCAGACGGCATGAGAACTTTTCAATTTGATGGGGCAGCAGATATAGTGCAGATCTCACCTAGCATGCGGGGGTCTCATTTGTTGAGCCCACTCAAACGCTGAGGTATTCAACTTGGCTTTGTGGGGGGTGGGGGGGGGGGGCACGGATCAGGTTTCAGACAGTCGAAGGTGATTTTAGGATCAGGGTTGTTTAAAAAGCTAAAAGCATAGCTCAGATCAGAGTCTGTTTATCTACTTTTGGGGGGGGGGGGGGGGGGGGGAACCGAGGCTTGCCTCACTCGAAGTTGCGTGCTGACCTATGAACCCCAAATGAGTTTTTGGTTTTGTTTTGGGGTTTTTTTTCCCCCTTTTCTCCCGGAGGATAAAAATGCTTGAAAGAAACATGAAAGTAGTGGTATCTAGTTGATGACAAAACAATTACAAAAATGATTTTGCAAGCCGGTAAATCAATCAACTACTCGAATGGATAAAATAATTCACACAATTTATGATTATGTTCCAGATTTTTGGAGAAGCGGAAAAGAAGACGCACTTTCATTTAAAGTATTTCTTATGCCTTGGAGTTGCAACACAAGCAAATCTGATCTTGCCGTCCAGTCATAAAGTTTTAGATTTAGGGATGACACGTGGGAGACAGGGAGGCACGGTGGCTGTAGCGCTTTGGCCTCACAGTTCTGAGGACTGGGGTTCAAATCTTGGCCTCCGCCCTGTGTGTAGCTTGCATGTTCTCCCCGTGATTATGACTGCAACTATTGTTTGTCTCTATGTGCCCTGCGATCGTCTGATAACCAGTTCAAGGTGTACTCCACCTCCTGCCTTAAGAGAGCTGAGATTAGTTCCAGCACTCCCGCGACCCTCGTGAGGATAAGCGGGTCAGAAAATGGATGGGCGGGAAAAGAATTTATTTTTTCAATTCACAATTTCGTTCGCAGCCGTGGCCGCGGTGGAGCCGCTGCGACGACGGTCTGAACGATACCCCGTGCTGAAAAATCTCCTTGTGATTAATCCGCGTGCGTTACTAACAGGGGAATTCTGGGTACGTAGGGGACGCGTCCTGAGGAATCCCCCGGTCTCATAGTTCCCCTTCTTCTCCACAGAGCAGGGCTCAGCAACCTTTTTGAGGCTGAGGGCTACTTTGTGAGCACCGATTGTAACGTGACCTGTTTACGGCAAATTTCGGACTCGGTTCATTACGCGTACGTAAAATATTTGAGTTTTAATTTATTGTAGTAAATGACATTACAGGTATTTTTACATTTCAATTCACGTAAGCAAGTCAGATTCAGAATTTAAAGTAAAAATAATAGTAACAATTTGTGGCCTGTGGTATTTTTAGAACATACCTCGCGGGCGGCTTACATGGTCCTCGCGGTCTACCATTCGCCCGCGGGCACCACGTTGCTGACCCCTGACATAGTGGCAGCTAACATACGTTCTATCCATCTTTATGCGAGTGTAGCGCTAACCCTAACTCTAATCTAACCTTAAAAACAAAGGTTGATAAAAAGATATACACAAATATGTACATGTGCGGCGACAAGTTATCGAATGGCACATGTTGAAGAATCACGGACGGGGATGTTTCAGACTGCCCAGAAGATTACAAAATATACGCGCATGCGCATTAATCACAAGGAAATTTTTCAGCACGGGGATCGTTCAGATCATCACACCGGCACATGGTTATTTGGGCACTAGACCCCCATTTATCAGTGTTGATATAATCTTTTGCGATTGGCTGGCGACCGGTTCAGGGTGTACCCGCCTGTCGCCCGGTAGGAAAAGCAAAAGCGGTCTTGCATAAATCCCAACACCAGTGGGGGAAATCGAACCTACGGCGCCTTCTGTCGCAAGTCACGTTCATGACTGCCTTCCCATAAATGAATCGTGCTTTAACATCTGACCAGAAGTTGGACGTTAATGATCGCCCGATGGAAATCGAGCGAGCGGGTGCCAAAAACAGTCAGCAAACAGGACCGTCGCACTCGTGTGTCAGAATCCCTTCAGCCAGCCGTTGCGTGAGTCACAAGGCTGTAAACGGAGCACGCCGGGAAGATTACAGCCGAGTGGCAAGCCTTAACTCACCGGATAACAAGTTGTCATTCTTGATGGAAGGAAACTTGAGGGTCATCTCATGTTTGTGTCGATGTATCATGAGGTGGTCTTCAGTGGGGAATCGCTGCGTGGAAGACGTACACGGGCAAAAATTAATCGAAATCTCTCTTTAAAGCAGTTTTTAGTAGACGCGGTTAAACATCCGTGATATATAAAAGACCCCGAGGTTTTTTTTACAGCCGTTCTTCGGTTCGCCCTTGATACGCGAGCCACAAAACACAACACACGACACACGCTCGTACGCGCGACACAGTGTACCACTTCGGGTTGACACGCTCACCTGTGAACAGCCAGGAGCGTTGCAAACATACGGCCTTTCCGGGTCTGAGTTCATCACAACGTCTCATGAAACTGAAAGAAAAAAGACCAAAATGAAGGAAAATAAAGACAGCGAGTCACCGCAGCATCCTACGGGGGGAAAAAAATACACTCATTGTGCGGCATAAAATTATATTGCACCTGTAGCAGCTGCGAGGTAATTTCAGTAATAAAGGACGTCTGCTCACATTTCACTTTAAATTATAATAATGTAATGGCTTGCGGTTTTCAAGGACTGAAAATGATGGATTTAGCAAAGTCTCCTCTCGGGACACCTGACAAACAAAGCTGGTACAGAAGTCGAAGGCGGACCACATCTGCTGGCTAAAAGGTTACGGGGAAAATGGTTTTCACCTCAATTGTTTCTGTAATTTGCCAATTAGGGGGAAAAAAAATGAAAATCAGACAAATTGGTTAAGACACTTAAACGTTACACTTGAATCTCATTTTACGTTTTAAGGGATTAGAGCTTCGAGTTCCGTCATAAAGCAGTCGTTTCACCGTCGGAATCGCTTGGTCGGGTCTTGTGACGGTCAAGAGAAGAAAGGTGAGATGTGGCAGCACAGCATGAGAAATAATAAAGTGCCGTTTTGCGTGAGAAGTTCAAGCGGTAAATTTCATGACTAATATTAGCTGCTACCGTTACGTTAGACACTGACTGGCTAGGAGTTTTTTTTTTTTTTTTTATCTCTGTCACTTGTTCAGGTAGAATGTTTTATTAATCTTACATTTGAGGTTAATGTGTTTTAAAATTAGCCATGAGTCACCTCCACCCAACTATATAAGAACTTGAGTGTCTATGTTCATATCAGTAGCGCGCTTAGCTAGCTAGCTACACTCCGTAAATGCGTCTTCCCTACGGATAGTCCGCTGAGTGCATCGTTGTCAGCTATGCGCTCATCCTCACGGTGTGTCAAATTCGGACGACATTTGTTTTTCATTTTACTCAAACGCGCTGTCTTTTTACACATTTATGACATGTTCAAATTTGGCTTAAAGCAGTGCATGTACACTAACTGGCTTATATTTTACGACGGTGTCTGTTTGATACTGGAATAAATTCTAATGGCGCTATTTGGTTTGGGGAAAATTGTTTTGAAATCCAAACCAACTAGAGATGGATTTTCTGGAATGGATTGGGTTCAACCTTTGACTATATTGAAGCGCTGCATTTATTAACAGCACGTAGACACCGCTAAGAGACACATTGAAGCACTTGGAGGAGAAAGTTTAATGCCTTGCACGAGGGAATATTGCTCTCTATGACTCTGCCAAATCCCTTGGGAGTTGGGCATTCAACACGACAAAATTAAAGACACGACAAATGTGAATTATTTGTTTACCAGGTGCTGCCAAACATAAAATTTGCTATCCTGACGTCATGGCAACGTATCACGCCAACCCATTTGGTCATTATTTTGTATTCTGTCATTAAAAAAAAAGAGTAATAAAACAATTACAATGACATCTAAGCCATTAGGTAAAAGAAGCATGTGTCATACCTATCTTCCATTTTAAAGAAAATTATTTTTATTATTGGCGTATGATTTCTGTGACTCACTCGTCCCTCTTTGCGCTTACAGTAATCGGAACGTCGACATGGCACCAACAAAAAGGGTAAATCTGCATTCAGATAAAAATGCATTCATTGGAGAGCATCAGAAAAAAAAAAAAAAAAAAAAACCCCACACACACACACACACACACATCAAAACAATTTAACGACTCCTCAAGAACGTTCCAAGGCCGACGTTGTAGCGTTTTAAAGGCTCTGAGGCCCGAGCGCATTTTGGAAAATCCAACCTTGACCCAATGCCGCAAAGCGCAAAACTACGAGCAGGGGGATTGACTACCGGCCTCAATTGCAGAGTCCAACGTTTGATGAAGCCATCTCACGCGCAACCTTGGCGGGCGACATGACAGCCGCATCCAAGGACGACGCTCGGCTGAGGACTGCAGCGGTGGGGGACAGTCGTCAACAGCCCACCTTTAAACAAGATCATGTACATCTCGGTCGGTAGCGAGTCGGAATTTTAATGTGAGGGGCCAGGGTTCGAGTCCCTGTTCAGGTGCATCCTTTTCAAGGCGGGAGTGTTATGAATGTGAGCAAGGCATCAAATGAATTGAAAAAGCGGTATGTATTGTTTGCACCACTGCAACACAAGTTTCTGTTCAGGTCCTCGTCAGTCACCCGTCACCCAATTCTTGGTCCAGCAAGACCGGATGGTCAGTCACACTTTTTGTCGCAACCGCGTGAGTTGCCCACTCTGCCAACTGAAATAATGCAGTCTTGTGACACGTCAACACTGGAACAAAGCCTATTTAGAAATTTGTCTCCAAAGCAAAACACAAATGTGGTTCTTTAATCTGTCCCGCGATGCAAAATGATATAAACATATCGTGTACGATATTGCCTTATTGAAACATGCCAAGGACACGAGAAACATGACTGAAAAAGTCTTTGGACTAAGAAACTGCGATCGGTAAAAATGTTAAATATTTTACCCAGACAATCGGGGACCTGTTTTGGGTTCTAACACTAAGCTAGGGAAAGTTGCAGGACTCCGCCGATACATTGCACATTATGATTATAATCATTATTTTACCTTATGCCAATTTCAGGACAAGAGTTTGCCACGAGCGAGCACATTTATGTACTTATGGATAAATACCGCTTCTAAAGAAATGTCGACTCATGCTTTTTGGGAGGGTGTGATATTGCGTATTGTTTTGTTTTTTTCCAGGCGGCAATGTCTAATCCAATAATGAGGTCCATCCATCCATTTTCTTTTGCCGCTTATCCTCACGGGGGTCATGGGGAGTGCTGGAGCCTATCCCAGCTGGCAACGGACACCCTGAACTGGTTACCACCCAATCACAGGCCACATCGAGACAAACAGCTTCACAAATCACACCTACGGGCAATTTAGAGTGTCCAATTAATGTTGCATGTTTTTGGGAGAAAACCGACGCAGGCACGGGGGAGAAGATGCACACTCCACATAGGCGGGGCCGGGATCGAACCCTGGGTCCTCAGAACTGTCCCAGCTGAGTCACCGTTCCGCCCCAATAATGAGGTGCATGTAATTATGTATTTGGCAGATGACGAGCCCAAATGTAAAAATGTACACAGTTGCAACGGTCGCCGGGTTCTGCATGAAACCAAATGCTAATAAATGTCTTATTACAGTTCTGCTGTAGTTCTTTTGCTGTGTCTCTTTATACAAGAGGCCATTGAAGCATACAGGCTGAATTTACCCTGATTAATGATGATGACTGGCGGTTTACCCTAATTAATTCCTCCATATTGCGCCCAATATTTGTCATTTATTCCACACAACACATTTATGACGATTTTACTTTCGGGCACGTTCGAGCGGGCACCAGATGTAAACTACTTAAATGTGTCTTTTTCATGGCTACAGACTTATTTCCTCAAGCGCAGTCAAAACACTCAAATATTGTGTTATGCTAAGCAGTGCTGTTTTCCCAACAAGCCGGGCTTCATGAGCGAAGGGTCTGGACAGGGTCTCTCTGTCAGGGACCAACCAGGCCCTGCTCTTGCTTGCTGTCACCAGGTCGCTGCGGGCCCCTGAAAACTCAGCTGGTCCACTTTGACACAACAAACAAAATATGGACCAAAAAAAAAAACAACAAACTGAGTCTCGTGCGCCTTTTCGCTGTTCTGTTTCTGCATCCATCTTGAACATGTTACATGTTCATACACCGGATTGGCGGGAAAAAAAAACAAACTATCATGACCCAGATGAAAAAAAAAATGGACTTTTCTGGATTTCAAATAGGCCTTTAAGCACATTTGCCGAGAAATTCAAACCACATGAGGCGAAAAAGGTGCAATCGTTCATTCTGCCAACGACCCAATCGCTTTCACACTTCTCATAATCAGTGCTAAACGTCCTTTCCTCGGAAAGGCCACTCGGCTCTAATTTGATATAGATGTCGGAGTTTAGCAAAGGAAATTTGGTTACGCTTTACATTAACTATAACCTGATGTGTGTGCAGGGGGGCAGGGGTGGGGGGGATTAAGGGTGCAGAGTACAATTTCGACAAGAAGCGGGGGAATGAAATGAATTCTCCAGGTTGAGTGCACATTTGAATTTCAACGGCACATCAAGGGGGATGCGTGGCACGGGCGTTGCAGAGGCGGGACGGGGTTAAGAGCAAGCGAAAACACGCACGGGCGATCCAAAGCTCGGGCCTTTGACGGCGCGGGTTCAAGGTGGGATCACGACAATCCCTCAGGCGGGGGTCCTCGTAGACAATATGCGCGCACAACCTCACGCTCTTTGGCGGAACATGAAACCAAAACGCTGACGAAGTGCACGACTCAATACTTGTCTTCCTCTACTCGTAAAACAACACTAACAACTATTAGAATCGCCTCTTCCGACTCCACTGACGGTCCGTTCCGCACGGTTCCGAACTGCCGATCGGACCGTGAATGATTTCATGTCGTTGAGGCTGTGATTAGGAGGGAATGGTTTCACCTTGAAGCACGCGTAACAGCCATCCCGAAAAACAAATGCAATGGAAATGCGGGTCGTATTTCAACGTGCAGCTGGATAATCAACGAGCCGTTTCGAAATATGGGAAGAATTATGTCCGCTTTCGACAGAAGTGAAAGGGTACATTTTAAATTCTGGAGACAATCGTAGCTGAGTGGTTGAGAATCACCTGTTGGACCCCTCATTGGGTAAATTACCCATGAGCAAGGCATCAAAGTGCATCCACGTTCAGAACCAAACGTACTAAGTTCTCAAAAGCATTAGGGGGTAACATGGCTATATATATATATATATATATATATATATATATTTTTTTTTTTTTTGTGCTGTGCATTACTAATCCCAAAAAAGTGTACCATGCATTTACACTATCAATACAGTGATGGATTCATTTTGTGTGCAGGATTTTGAAAGGTGGTTTGCAAAAGGTTTCTGTCCCGCCTTCCCGTGTGCAGTCTGACGTAAGCATCGTTGGTCCTCTCGGGAACGATTCCTGAATTCGTTTTGGGCCGGCTGCATGTCAGTCATTACACGCTGCGCTCTGATTGGTTGTGATTTCATTCAGCATCTACGCGTGTCAGTCGTTTTCCGTACCAAGCAAGAAATAGATTCTGAGTTACTTCACATGCACTGTACACTGACCGAGTTTATACTGAGTCGCACATAGCGCTTGCTCAAGAATGCAACTATTACTTGATGTTATTGTTTTCCATGATGAATGGAAACTCCGTGTCTATGCAAGTGTGTAGAGAAATACAAGATTAAAAGGATAAATAACCAGTCAAGGTTATTAGGATGGTCGAACTGACGTGTCGCTGGTTCAATTCTCATCTTCAGTACTTTTAATAAAAGTCATCCAAGTTGCTTTGAAGTAGATTTGAACCGTGACAATAAAAGCACATTATTATTATGTTATGATAAATATATTACATGCAACTAAGTGCCAGAGTCAGCAACAGCCTTCTCTTCAACTGTCACCTGATTTTTATCGGGGTATGCACGTACAGGATACGCATGCAATGTCATCCGTATGCCGTACCCACAAATGTAAGGAGCGCCGGATCATCAAGCTTAAAGCTTTGACACGAGGCATTTGATTACTATCAATAATTAAAAAGGGATGGAGCGGATAGTAGCGGAAGGCTACATAATCATTTATCAACACCCACAGCAGCACGGCGCTGGACACAAGTGGTTATTGATAGCGTGTCACTTAGACATGATGACATTGGGGAGTAATCAAATGATTGGAGCGTATTAGTTGCGTGTTTTTTTTTTTTTTAACCCGTTCACCACAAGCCTGCGAACAGGAAGTACAGTAAAATGGACTTAGCAGCAAAAAAAAAAAACGTGTACCCGTTTATTGCCATGACTGATTTTCTTGACGTCGACGTGAAAAGAAAACAGCTAACGGGAGATCTGCGGCGTGCGGGCTGCAGCGAGCGCGCCGCACGCCGGCTCTGCCTATCCCGAGATGGGACAAGCATGACAATGAACGGGCCCGCGGCAAGAGAAAACGAGCCGAACCGACGCGATCCGATGCGGATCCAATATCATGACAACAAACACGCGTAATCCGCGCCGAGCAATTGCACCGAGCCCGCGATCAATTGTGCGGACTTTCAAACTTTAACGGTCAACACCCAAAGTGACATGTCAGCCTGCAGCCAATCCGGCGGGAGCATCGTGACACCGAATCGCAAGGCAACGCCGCATCAACGGGGGGGTGAAGACATAATAAGCAAAAAGTGTCAGTCGAACCTCAAAGCGAGCTGTTGCATCCAAAAGTAGCGAGGACCGGGGAGGGTTGGCCGGGTCGGGGGGGGGGGGGGGGTTTAAGAGAGAAACAAAACAAAAACAAAACAAAAACAGGCTGCGGAGACGCGTGCAGCCTTCCCCCTGCGAGCCTTTCTCAACTCACCAAACAAGTGTAGAAAACGTGAAGCAGCCTCTCAGAAGAAACCACGTTGGACTGAGAAAAGATTACAATACGATCTATTTAGAGAAGCATAACGTCACCCCCCCCCCCGGGTGACGTCACGTGGGATTCCTGAAGTTCTAAATCATTGCAGTCCGCTCGGAGGCGGCGCGAGCTGGGAGGAGGAGGAGGAGGAGTTTGCAAGTGCGCGCACCGGGAGGATGGACCCGGGCGGAGGGTGGGTGTGGTCGCGCAGAGGCTGGAGCTCCGGTGCCGGCCAATTAAGTATGCTGCAAACGCCGGCCGGTACAGGAACCGGACTCGAGCGGACGTCACGCTCTATAGTGAGAACGACTTTCCTTTGCGTGAGTTGCTTGTCTGTCAAGTACAGATTGGATTTCAACAAGTGATGTGCAGGATGGATTAATAGGAATCATTTGACCATAGGGGAAATCAATCAATCCGTCAATTAATTGTGTATTACATGATCGTAACCCTGCCAGTCGCGCTGCCTGAAGGAACCGCAGCTCGGTTCTGGATCTCAACTGCCACATCGTGGTCCTCGACGGCCTCAAAATCCGCAACGCCCGCCTGTCCTCAATTATTAAGAAAAATCTTTATGGATTAAACAATGACCCGGCCAAAGGTTTTTATGGCCTGCAAGAGGAGTCCATTTATGTGTCTCAAGGTACAGTCCACGCTAATGCACACGACAGGGCTAATTATCGGACTTCGACGTTTTGTACCGCTGCCAAAAAGCTACACGTTTAGGAAAACCATTTTTTAAAGCCAAGTCTCAAGGTTACAAAGGCAAAAACAGTGCAAACTATGAACCGCTATTTAGCGCACGACCTAAACACAATCTCGCGAGATTGAGGATTCATTCCGGGTGAGGGTTTTACACTTTTATTGGCTTTATTCGGAGAGACGAAACGCCGCCGCGCAAGAGTTCAGCGAATCCTGCGAGACTTCAGCTCTGGGCGCAGGGCGTGGAAAGTGGTGTGGTTGCTGGAAAGATGCCAGTCCACCCACAACTGTTGCCAAATCCCACATCGTAGGAGAATTGTGAGTGGCATCAGAAAAAGATGCCAATGCTGATTTTGATGTCAATAGTGGGATGGCATAGAAGAGGTTCTCTGAATGTTCTGAACTCCTATTTCAATGCAAGTGTTCTTGGAGCTGATGTCATTGTCTTCATTTTGCAAACGAGTTGGAACTGGACCAACCGGGTATGCCGTACTAGTTTAACAGTCACTAACCAGTTGAATTCTCAAAAAAAATCGACTACCGCAATTTCCGGCCTACAGAGCGCACCAGATTATAAGATTCACCCAGTAAATTTGTAAAGGAAATACAATTTGGTACATACATAAGCCGCACCTGTGTATAAGTCGCAAGTGCCCACACTGAAATCCAGATTGAAATACGAGATATTTACAAAGAAAGACGGTACACAGAAAGCGTTTTAATACCTTAGTTTAGCGTAACATAGCAACAACACGGTAGCACGAACAGGGCTGGGGAAAAAAAAACAAAACAAAAAACAAAACAGCCGTGGCAGCTAGACAGTAGCAACACGGTAGCACAGCACTAATAGGGCCGGTTAAAAAAACATAACTAATTATCTCTGAGACACGGAAGTAACACAGCAACAACCGCTAGCACGGCACTAATACTAGTGTGGCGCTAACGCTAGCACGGCACTAATACTAGTGTGGCGCTAACGCTAGCCCGGCGCTAACAGGGCCGGTTAAAAAAAAAAAAAACATACCGGTAAAAATCACTGAGACACGACAGTAACAGAGCAGCAACACTCTAGCACAGCGCTAGCGCAGCGCTAACAGGGCCAGTGTGACGGTCTGAGTGCTGAAAAGTCTCCTGGTGATTAACGCGCATGCGCGTATATTTTGTAAACTTCCGGCCATTCTGAAACATCGCCATCCATGCTTCAACATGTGCCATTCGACAACTCGTCGCCGAGTGTTCACGTTCGCTATGGATGTCTCCGAAAGACGAACACAGCGAATGTACATGTATGTGTATATCTTTTTATCAACTTTTAAGGTTAGGTTAGGGTTAAATATAACGTATGTTAGTTACCTCGATGTAGAAGAAGGGGAACGATGAGACCGGGGGATTTCCCAGTTAGCGTCTGCTACGTACCCAGAGTTCCCCTGTTAGTAACGCATGGGCATTAATCACAAGGAGAGTTCCAACACGGGGGAGCGCTCAGACCATCACACCGGTTTAAAAAAAACCAAAAACATACCGGTAAAAGTCACTTCCTCGGCACATATATTCCACCGGTCTCACTCTTGCCTTTCCCGCTCGAGTGCCCCCTTGCGGGCGTTAGAAAAAATGCACACACAAAAAATTACGGTATTATGCCCAACCGTAACCGCGAACGTTAGGCTTCTTTCTAACCTGTCAATTCTTCGCTCTAACAGTTCCATGAATTTCGAACAAAAAGTTGTGACAAACAATCTTGCAGCTACGTCCTGTCATCGTTTGTTCCGGGACGTTGCTTTAATACGCACTTGTTTTTCACCGCATAAGAAGAGATCTAAAGGACTTCTGAGAAGACGCCATTTATTCCGCCGCTCCGTTTGACCCGCCGGTGCCAACTGGCGGTGATTTCTCGGGAGGGTGGGGGTGCCACAGACGGCGCTAGTGAAGCCCTGGCCCAGCTCCTGGGATTAATGACTCCTCGCGCACACCAAGGGATGTTTACTGCTTGCCTGCGACCACTCCGCTAAGAGCACTGTCACTAAAACAATAACGCAGTCTGAAAAGCTCTCATAACTCAGAGCTTCTCCGCCTGTGTCTTTTAACCAAAGCTTTAATCAACGTTTATGACATCCTTTTGTCTCTTTATTGCCAATATATTACCCCAACCAGTCCAAACATTATGTTCTGGGAGAAGCAGACTATTAAGCTCGGAAAGCGCAGACGCAGTTTGGGTCAGCGACCCGCACTAAAGCCCATTTGATCTATATTATACTAAACCTTTTATTATTATGCCTTTGTGTAACGCTTATGAGGAAGTTCACCTTGGAAGGCGTTGAAAGCGTTGCGCGGGTGACAAAAGGTGGCGGGGGATCTAAAAATACATTACGGATCAAAAAGTGGCTCTTACGAGCGCGACTGAAGATGATTGGGTGTTTTTCAAGATGTGCTTGGAGCAGCGCGGGTTATTCTGCAGGTTTGGACAATAATGGAACACGCATTCCTCAGTATCGTGCCTCAGCAAGACGTGCTGGCAACGTACGCCTATGTATAGCGCTCGTCCACGTGACGTCACCATTTTCAAGGCGCCATATAGCCGGTCCAAGAGAGCTGCTCGACATTGAGCCGGAGGAGAATATTTACAATACCCGAGACCTGTTGCGCTGTTGGTTGTCACAACGGACGAGACAGATATTCAAAGAGATCGTTCTATTTAATACCAGCTGAAAAGAGCAAAAAATATCGACGATTAAACGTGATGGATGGTGCCTAACCAAAAATACAAACCCGACTGTGTAGCAATCGCTTCATTTCAGGTAGGAATTATTCTTCTCAATCTCAAATTACCAAAAAGTATTTCTAATGCCAAGTTGGCTCATTTGAGAACAATGTGTATTTAAAAAAAAAAAAAAAAAAAAAAAAAAAAAGTCTGTCGCAGAGGTTTACGGAGGTTAAGTTTGGCCGCAATCGCTTCCGTCTACGTTCCGTGGAGACCACGCCGTCCACTTTTTTTTTTTTCCCAAGGTTTTGCAAATATTTCTATTTCTATTGACTACTAGCTGAAAAGATCGATGGATTCCGTCAAAGGTTAACGTGTGGCCAAACACGCTTCTGCGTTCACGGGCCGCCAAAACCGTCACAATGTGGGATTTATGCTTGATCGAGAACAGATCCAGCAAGAAAGTATTTGTATGCGTCCAGACTTTTATACGCTTTCAAACTTTTCCGCGTAAATTTCGACGACTTACTCACCAGATCCAAGTGTAGATTCAGTTGTCCAAGACAAGCGAAAGCGGGTTAACGGGCCAATTTCTTGTATTAAATACGGGTCCTCTATGGAGAGTTTATCTAATTTTTCAACATACCTTCAGGTATTTTCACCTTCTAAATGTGTGACGTTATCGGACAAGAGTTTGGGTGTCGTATTTTGAGACATATTTTCTTGCAGTCTCCAACCGACTTAGCATTGAACAACGCTTTGCTAGACCGGCAATATGGCGACGTAAACAAAAGTCACGTGATTTTTCGAGGTGGGTGCACGAGCTCTATACACGTACTGTGTATGTGTATACTGTATATACTGTAATACAAATGGATTCCCCATGTCCTGCATTATTCTTTTTTCATTTTTATGGAAAGATGAATTTCCAAAGTTTAAGTGGCATCGAACCAAACAAAAATTTGAAATTAAATAAAAACGAAATCATCATATACTGTATGATGTATCACGACCTGTACACCTTGTGAGACTTAATCTTAGTGAGCAACCGCCAATGAGTTTTTCTCCTTTTTCTTTTTGTTGTCGCCGCTGTAATAAAATATTATCCACCGTCTTTTTCGGTAATGCATATTGTTCTTTTCATGATACACAAAGACCCGCATTATTCATTCACCCGTTGATGTACCGTACGAGCTCGAGGAAATAATACCTGTGTCAACATATGCAAAAATATTTAATCATCTCATCGTATTCACATAATCAATTTACAAACTAGTTTTGGAATCAGAAATTAAGGGTAACACAAAAATGCTTGTAATATCTCAACTTTATCATTTAGGATATTTGACAATTTGAAATTTTGGTACAGATTTTTATAAAAATCATTGAAATTGAAAATTTGGCTTTGCGGGCCACATAAAATCATGTGGCGGGCCGATCTGGCCCCCGGGCCTTGTGTTTGACACAGGTGGCGTATAGGAACACATTGAGAAAAAAAAAAAAAGAGGTTGAGGGGATGTCAAATTGTGAGAATAAAGTTGTGAAGATGGCAGAATACATTTTTAACATCCATCCATCCATTTTCTTTGCCGCTGATCCTCACAAGGGTCGCGGGGAGTGCTGTATCTTATCCAAGCAGGAGGCAGGGTACACCCTGAACTGGTCGCCAGCTAATCGCAGGGCACATGTAGACAAGCAGCCGCACTCACAATAACACCTGGGGGCAATTGAGTGTGTCCAATTAATATTGCATATTTTTGGGATGTGGGAGGAAACCGGAGTGCCCGGGGAGAAAACACGCAGGCACGGGGGGAGAACATGCAAACTCCACACAGCCGGGTCTGGGATTGAACCCGGGACGTCATAACTGTGAGGCCAACACTTTCCCAGCTGAGCCACCGTCCTGCCATTTGTAACATTATGCGTTAAAAAAAAAATTACTAGTCGAAAGTTGCAACTTTTTGAATTTTATAGAACAAGAAAATGAAACTTTTTTGAGAAATTTATATTTCTCCCAGACTGTTCTTCATTATGAATGTTTTTCTTCTGATGAAAACGAGTATCTTGAATTTATCGCAATGATGAATTACAAATATTCTTCACAACATTTCAAGAAATTTATATTAGCCAGCATTTATCTTCATGTTAAAAAAATATTGTGATATACTGTATCATATTTATTAATAGAGAGCATCAGATTTATTAATCAATATTTTGATGGTGACAAAACGCCAGGTAGGAAGACTATTGTTATTGTCACGAGTTTAATATTATAAGATATAACGATGAGTTATTCCCTGGTCACCACCACTAATTGAAGCGCATCAAAATATAACAGCAAATTATTTCTTGGCGCCAACAACGAATAAAATATAATGCGGCGTCCCCCATTTCAATGACAAGTAAATTTTGATGGCCAACAAATCGTTGGATGACCTCATCCACATTTATTTTCAAAATGGGAAAACCTTGATTAGCTGCAAGCCTGCAGCACTTTTCATCTGTAACATCAATAAATAAATGATGGCAAAAAAAAAAATCACAGAAAGCCATCACTGTGTGCGTGTGTACCCCCCCCCCACCCGTCCATTTTCTTTTGCGCTTATCCACATTAGGATTGCGAATGATCCCAGGTGGGAAGGGGGGGGGGGGGGAGACCCAAACCCTAGAAGAGCACACAGGAAGGACAAACCCACAACATCAGAAGTGCGAGGCAGATGTGTTAACCAGCAGTGTTGCACATGATGTTCAAAAAATGAAATGCACTTTTATTATCGCACTGAAGTGGAGCCGAAAAGTCACCAAACCGAAAGTGAACTTGTCAAAATCTTAAATGTTTGATCATCAGGATCACACAAGCAGGTAATAAAAGCGGCTTGGGTGTCTTGACTTGATCCACACTGCCCCCTTGTGGCAACAACATTGCTTTGCGCGAGCCGGGGGAGGATACTTTATTGCTCGAAGGCTGCATTTCATTTCTAAAATGTAAATATTGACCAGTTCAGAAAATGTTTCATTTTTTTTAAGTTACAATGTGTATGCAAAATAAATTAAATAAAATATGGTTGGCTGGCAACCAGTTCAGGGTGTACCCCGCCTCTTGCCCGTTGACAGCTGTGAAAGGCTCCAGCACTCCCCGCGACCCTCGTGAGGATAAGCGGCCATGAAAATGGATGGATGGATGGGTTTGGGTTAGGATAAAATGGATAAAGTATGGAATGATGAATAATACATGAATTCGTCTATCCATCCATCCATCCATCCATCCATTTTTCTGAGTCTCTTATCCTCACAAGGGTCGTGCGAGTGCTGGAGCCAATTCCAACTGTCAACGGCCAGGAGGCAGGTAGACCATGAACTGGTTCCATCTGCGGTTTCCTCCCACATCCCCAAAACTTGTGACTGATGTCTGTCTCCATGTGCCCTGCGATGGGCTGGGGGAGAACATGCAAACTCCACACAAGCGGGATTTGAACACCGGTCCTCAGAACTGTGAGGCAGCCTGTCGTCCAAAAATTAATCCATTCCATTTTTAAAAATGAATGTTAATGTTGGATCAGCTGGAAAGCGTTGGCCTCACTGTTCTGAGGACCCGGGTTCAATCCCAGACCCGCCTGTGTGGAGTTTGCATGTTCTCCCTGTGCTCCGGTTTCCTCCCACATCCCAAAAACATGCAACATTAATTGGACCCTCTAAATTGCCCGTAGGTGTGATTGCGTGTGTGTGGCTGTTTGTCTCCATCTGCCCTGTGATTGGCTGGCGACCAGTTCAGGGTGTGCCCCGCCTCCTGCCCGTTGACAGCTGGGATAGCCTCCAGCACTCCCGTGGACCCTCGTGAGGATAAGCGGCTTTGAAAATGGATGGATGGATGTTTATAGCGGACCAACAGAGTTCATTTACGACTAAACTCTTATTGTGAAGGAAACGTTTCCTTACTTCCTGTAAAATGACCTGCCTGCATGTAATCTGACGTCGCTATTAAAAAAAAAAAAAAAAAAAAACACCGACCGGCTGCACTCGGCTCACCGCCCCTTCGGCTCCAGCTGTTGCCGCCGCTGCGCTCCTCCGCCGAGCCGCGCAGCGCCGCGTCCCCGATGCAGCAGCGACCATGACAGGCATCGCCGCTGCTTCTTTCTTCTCCAACGCGTGCAGGTTCGGCAGCTGCGGACTCCACTTCGACTCCCTGGCCGAGCTCATCTTGCACATCGAGGATAACCACATCGGTAAGCTCCGCGGTTAGCATTTAGCGGCTAGGCTAACGAGCTAGCCCGTGGCTTCCCGCTCCTTGACGACACTGTTGCTAGGTGTGGTGCGAGTCATTGCGCCATTCCTGGACTTCCTGTCCATCGCGACGCGGCGTCAACGCGGCGATTGTGCGCGTGCGAACTCGTCCCGACACGTCCACGACTTCTTGAGTCCGACGGGAAGACGAGTAGTTGACATTGCGGCTCTTCTCGCTCGTGCGACATTTATTGCGGCGCGAGGCCCCGCGACGGAAGACGACCGGAAGCTCGGTCGGCTTGCAGCCTGCATCAGCCTCAAGCTACTTCAACACTTTGGAATTTCTTAAAGTTTTTTCATTTATTATTTTGTAAAAATGAGTCTCAGAAAAAAAAATATGATTGATTGAGTCCAATTGTTAGCGTTATAAGGCTGACATAATTATGGGAAGTTTATATTTCTAATATTTGCACAGTAGTTGCACTGCTTGCCCATCCATGAAGTGTAAAGTCAAACCCCTTAAGTTCATCCATTTTATTCACCGCTTATCCTCAGTTGGGTCACTTAAGCGAATCTTAAAAACTGCAGTGCTTCACCTTTTTTCTGAGGAAAGAAAGGTTATCTGACAGAATACTGATTAAGCCTCAAAAAGCTCGTCTTACTTCTTGCTCTATTTGGATGTAGTAAGAAAGGTTTTGACAAAAAAAAAGCAAATAGTTGCATATTCAGTGCTGTTATGTATCGACCCGCCTTCACAGTTTCCCCACCTTAACGTTTAAAATGATCATGTTGAGAGAGTCCAAGAAACCATAAAATACACTTTTTAAATTTTTTTTAATTATCAAAATGAAAAAAAAATATTCAATGCTACCTGGCTCTGTGTGGAAAAAGTAAATGCGCTCCTAAGCCCAATAGCTGGTTGGGCCACCCTCAGCAACAACTAAACCCCAGTCCTCAGAACTGTGAGCCCAACACTCTAACCAGTTCTGGAATCGTACCGCCTCACTAACCCTGATTAAAAAAAAAAAAAAAAAAATTCTATTTAACATTTCTAAAGAATTTCTAATGAACTATAGAACTTTAGGACCCAAGATCTATAGAAATTCTATAGAAAATCCCAGCCAAAGTTCTATAGGGAAGATTCAAGTCTGGAATTTGATTAGGCCAATCCAAAGGTTCTTCCAGCAATTCTGATGTTGACTTGCTGATGTGTTTCGGATTGTTGTCCTGTTTGAGAACCCAAGTTGCGCTTCAGCTAGAAGTCCCAAACTGAAGGCTCAACGTTCTCCTTGGGGATTTTCTGGTAGAGAGCAGAATTCATTGGTCTCTCAATCGCAGCAAGTCGTCCAGTCCCCGAAGGAGATAAGCGACCCCAAACACGTTTGACTGTTGGTATGGTGCAGAGCAGACTTTGGCGGCTTGGACACGTCCAGAGGCGAGAGAGTGAGTATCTTGGTAGGAGGGTGCTGAGGATGGGGCTGCCAGGCAAAAGAGCGAAAGGAAGACCAAAGAAAAGGTTGATGGAGGTTGTGAGGGAGGACATGAGGGCAGTTGGGGTTAGAGAAGAAGATGCACGAGATGGGCTTAGATGGGAAAAGATGACACGCCGTGGCGACTCCTAACGGGACAAGCCGAAAGGAAAAGAAGTTGCGTAATGGTGTGTGGCTCCATCATAGAAATGTCCTTGAATAATTCTTTAACGTTCTCCATGGATGTCAAATCAAGAGCAAATGTCATCCAAAGAGTAAATTCATTCCCCCTTGCTCATAGTCGAGCATGATTAGTTTAGTTCTTGCATCTGGTCCACCTCCACGTCATATTTTCAGTCCCGTTATTGAAGCTGACAAGGCCCAGATGCCCCCGTTGTTGTTGTTTGTTGCTCGAACGGCTTTAATATCCTCTCGCCTCTCGTTGTGTGCGGTGCGCGTGTCTAAGGTGTTACTCGCAGGAGCGAAAAAACAACAACAACAACAACAAAATCCAACCAAATCTCTTATTGTGGAATAAATAATGAAGCAATTAGTGTGGTCAGTGTGGAAAAAATTTTGTGTAAAATCCATCACCCCCACCTCCACTTTCTGGCCGGTGCCCACTGGAAGTGCGAAATCTCTGCGAAGCGTAATTAGAGACAGAACGGCCGATTTGGCCGCTCTTCCTCCTCATCTGGTGGCCTGCTGCGCGAAGCACATTCTGCTTTCTAATTAGGCGCCTGGAAAACAAGCAACAAGATTCTCCTTTCCGGAGCGACAGGGGACGCCCGGTGAGGCTGACAGACAATAGGTGGCGCCACCCAGCCGAAGTTGCTGCCTGCCAAATTATAGTACAGTTATCCTGCGGTCAAAGGTCAGCCGTCCCAATACTTTTGTCCATGTAGTGTACTGTGAGGCAGTCTAAAAGTGGCCTCACTGAAAATGGAAAATAATGTTACCGCCATAAAATTGGATTCAATTTTCGGGGGAAAAAAAAATAAAACATTCACAAGAATGAAATTGTAGTTTTGAAGTATATGAATGTAGAATGATTTTTAGTATTAAAAGAAGAAAAATATTTTTTGGAACAAGGGTCGTGATTTAATGAAAATATGTTTGTTACTTTTTCAACAAGTCATAAAATTGTATGGGGAAAAAAAAGTTATAACAAAAAAAAATTTGCAATTTTACAAGATGAACTACGTGGTGTCAGGATTAAGATTATTAAAACACAAGATTGAAGTCGTAATATTAAAGAAAGTTTTCTACAGTTGTCAAGTTGCCATTTTCCAAGAATAATATTATAATATAATATAAAAGGTCACTCATGTGGGAGAGGGTGACTTTTTGAAGATAAATATATAATGTGAAAAATGTCTGTGTTATTGTCATATCACAATAACATCGTTCATTAGATTAAAAAAAATACATTTTCATGGCAGCGCTTGTACTACTTTGTCGTAATTTAATGAAAATATATTTATTAAAAAAATACTTTTTCAACAGGTCACAAAATTGTATGAAAAAAGTTATAGCAAAAAATGTTGCAATTTTACAAAATGAACTCCGTACTGTGCAAGATTAAAGTTATAATATTAAAGAGTTCTGTACAGTTGTCAATTTGCCATTTTACAAAAATAAGGTATTAATATTACAAGAAAGGTCACTATCTCATGTGGGGGGGTGACTTTTTGAGAATAGATATATAATGTGAAAGATGTATGTGTTCTTGTCATGTCACAGTAACATCATTCATTAGATTTAAAAAAAAAAAAAATCATGGGGCAGCACGGTGGCTCAGCTGGTAAAGTGTTGTCCTCACAGTTAAGAGGTTCCGGGTTCAATCCCGGACCCGCCTGTAATCGGAGACTCTAAATTGCCCCGAGGTGTGATTGCGGGTGCGGCTGTTTGTCTCGATGTGCCCTGCGATTGGCTGGCGACCCGTTCAGGGTGTACCCCGCCTCCTTGCCCGTTGACAGCTGGGATGGGCTCCGGCACTCCCCCGCGACCCTCGTGAGGATAAGCGGCAAAGAGAATGGATGGCTTGACATTTTCATGGCAACGCTTGTACGCCTTCGCTCATTGTACTGCGCATTACTAAATCGTTACCACTGAAGCAATGTGGCGAGAGTGAAGCTGTACCATCTGCAAAAAAAGGGCAGATCATAACCATAATTGGTTCCAAGTTTGTGAAGATATTCAACCACAAGGAAGGAGAAGATACTAACAAGCGCTTTTGGGGGGGGTTGCTTGGTGAACAGCTTGCAGGGAAAGTATTCAGCAAGGAGCCTAAATGAAGTTATTAAGCTTGAATGATGTCCTTAGCGGTTTGGCGGTCATGTGCGGCAGCAAAAAGACCAGTGAAATGTTTACTTTGTTGCTAGGAAACCAGGCCCAAGTAGACTCCAAGCACACAAAGTTGTCGAGATGCCGGCGTCACGATGGCCTGCGGTGTCCGAATTTTCCTAACAATCAGTCCGCTTGTTGCCAATCCTCACTGGAGGCTCATTTAGAAGAATTTTGCACAGCAACCCCCCCCCCCTCTCCCCCTTTAAAAAAAAATGTGCGGAAGTAATAAATTTGGAAAAGCACTAACTCGTTCCCGGATCCGTGCACCTGGTTGGCCTAATTAGATTCCCCCCCCCCCCCCCCCCCCCCCCGACACCGCTGCTCCGGTTGGTGTGCGGTGACTTGCAGACGGGAGCCTGTCGCACGCTGTCCAAAAACCGTCGCTCGTCTCGATCATATTCATTTTTCTATACTGGCAACTCACTCAGCGCAATGCAAACTTTGTTCGCTCGTTAAATTGGATTGTTTAAGAAAATTTGTAGATCATCAGAGATGACTGCTCAGACCATTTGAACTAGCTCTACCTCCATCTGCAGTCGAGGAAATAAACGGGGGGAAAAAAATGGAAATTCAGGTACCATCATTTACATAATTTTTTTTCACACACTTTCAACCCTGAAGTTTATGCGGTGATGCGGCTTATTTGCGCTTTTTTTTTAACGGCCGCAAGGGGGCACTCGAGCGGAAAAGTCAGGCCTCGATAGCCTGTCCTAGCTTGATTTTTGCCAGTATGTTTTTTTTTAAACCTGCACTGTTAGCGCGGAGCTATTGTTAGCATTAGCACAGCGTTAGTGTTAGCGTTAGTGTGGTGCAGCTAGCATTAAACTGTCTGTTTACCATCTTTCTTTGTAAATATCTTATGTTTCAATGTGGGCGCTTGCGGCTTTTACACAGCAGCGGCGTATGTATGGACCAAATAGTATTTCTTTTACAAATGTACTGGGCGCGCTCTGTAAGCCGGGAATTACGGTAATTCCTCAACCCAACTTTTATTGAGGACTTTGACTAAACTCTGTCTTTGTGTTTCTACTCGCATCTTGTACTGTATTCACTTGTACTTGTACTCCAATGCGCCTGCACGTATTGTGACCACATTTAACTAATGTAAAAACAATAAAAGTAAGAAGAATATTAGCTTAATTTAATCTGTTGTTGGCATGGCTCCCACGTACTTGAGTGATCCAGCAAGGACACTTCTTGCTATGTTAGCGTTAGCTTATGTGCTAATGCGACGATTTGACAGAAAATAGCATGTACAAAAATTGGCTTGACTTCCATGTCTATGATTTTAAAGATGATAGTTCCCTCAGTGTCTTGGGGCAAAGTAGCTGGGGGAAAAATATTTTGTCTTAAAAAATCAGACAGCTGCGTGTGCGTGCTTTAGGCAGACCCGAAAAATATACCTGGTACTTGTTTCTGACCAAGCGTTTGAAGGCTTTTTTTGTGTGTGTTTCGAGTACCCCGCGAGACAGTTTAGACAGCTCAACTACTCTCGTTTCATTTCCTCGTAAGAGGCCGGACCATAATGAAGCGCCTGTGCCGCCGCTCCTGCTCGTGTGCCCCCCCCCCCCGCTCACAGCCGCCATAAACGTGTCACCGTAAGGCTCGCCGCTCGGCCCTCGCCCGCGACGCATCTGGCCCAGAGGGTGGATGTGGAGAGCCAGACGGGGGCGGTGTCGCAGAGGGCATTGTTAGCGCCCCCCACGCCCCCCGCCCGTCGCTTTAGGAAAGTTTGTTGATCGCCGCTTGGTTTCCTGTTGCACGCCGTCACAGGGGCCCTAATGAGAGCTTGTTATTGCGTCGTGTGTTTTCTGAACTCCCCGCAATTTCCTCGCGCCGTATGAATGTTGTTTTGTTGTCCTCGTGTCTTTTTGGAGCCGTTTCACACTCCCCGAAGGAGTTGAGTCACGGTGGAGGCCTGCGTGGACGTTTCTCAACTTCCCGCGGTGTGATGTTTTTCTTCTCGAGACCGCACACGAGTGTCTTGCGTTGCAATTTGGGTGGGCAGGTGGATTATTTTCCTTGGGACCAATGATGTGTTTCGAGGTTATGAACAATGTACAATGGAAACATTTTGTGCACTCCCTTAAATGTACATTGTCCATCCACTTTATTTGCCGCTTATCCTCACGAGGGTCGCGGGGAGTGCCGAAGCCTATCCCAGCTGTCAACGGGCAGGAGGCGGGGTACACCCTCAACTGGTTGCCAGCCAATCGCAGGGCACATTGAGACAAACAGACGCACTGACAATCACACGTAGGGGCAATTTAGAGGGTCCAATTTATGTTGCATGTTTTTTTTTTTTTTTTTTTTGGGGGATGTGGGAGGAAACTGGAGTGCCCGGAGGAAACCCATGCACAGAGAGAACATGCAAACTCCACACAGGTGATGCCAGGATCGAACCCGGGTCCTCAGAACTGTTAGGCCGAGGCTTTACCAGCTCAGCCACCATGCTGCCTGAAAAATGATAATAATAATCATAATGAATGACTTCCAAATCCCATTTGTGCACAGTTTATTTACACACAGTTGACACAATTGCAGCATATTTATTTTTGAATGCTACAAATACAAAATCAGCAACTATTTGTGCTTTTTCACAGATTACAAAAAGACATTTTTGTGGGCGCAAAACTTTTAAAAAACAGTGATACGGTGGGGACTTGCGATACGAGCAACGACTTAAAATCTTTTTTTTTTTTTGTTACTGTGGCTCGCAAGTGCAAAATAATTTTGAAGGCGGCGAGATTAATGTGAACGGAAAATGTGAAACTCCATTAATAGCATCCATGTTGTGGTGTTGTAACCCTTTGAAGCAACAGATGTTTAAACATAAACGAGGAAGCAACACATGTAGAGAGACAGTGTAGCAGTACTAATCATATTTTCTTTATTCTCTGGGAAGAACAAATAATAATGGTGCCGTACTGAGGAGGTGAGAACATCTTTATGTACATTATATCTGTCTGTTTGCCTGATATGCCGAGTTCCATCAAAAGGAGCACCACAATGGCCATCGAATTCATTAAAGTGTGACAAAAACACTTTCTTTTCAAATGGTATTTAATTGTCAACACATTATGTGTTTACAAAAGTACATTACCGAAGTGCCTTTTCCTCATTGAAAAAATACATTTCTGGTGTTTATTTTTGGAATTGGGTGGCACGGTGGCTCAGCTGGTAAAGCGTTGGCCTCACAGTTCTGAGGTCCTGGGTTCAATCCCGGATTCGCCTATGTGGAGTTTGCGGCTGTTTGTCTGGATGTGCCTTGCGATTGGCGCGCAACCATTTCAGGGTGTACCCCACTTCCTGCACATTGACAGCTGGGATAGGCTCCGGCACTCCCCCGCGACCCTCGTGAGGATAAGCGGCTAAGAAAATGGACGGTATGGATGATTTCTAGTTAGCCGAATCCTTCTACGTTAGCTATCAGTCCCCTGAGATGATCGAAAGACCTGCGTAGCCAGATCTGGTGACTCCATTCAGGCCTCCATCCGGGCAGGCCTGCCAAGTTTTGCCCACCACGGTGGACCACCTGTGGAGCTCGTAGTTCAGATCGCCACTCCCGGTCTCTGGGGGCCGGGCCCCAAAAGAATAGCAGGGGCTGTAGGGATGTGCCCCCCCCCCCGGGAGACCATCCATCTCCGTCCTGTTCTCCCCCCTCACCCCCTGCGCGCGAGGTGTGTGTGATTTACGGCGTGCGGGGACGGATTGATCCGCTGCCGTTCCTCTCGCGGAGGCTCATTAGCGAAATTCTGCTGAGCTCACACGCGGGGCCGCCCGTCGTCTTTGCCGCTTGTCTTTCCTTCTCTGTTTCCGTGACTGTGAATGGAGGGCAGGGCGGGATGGTGTTGACCCTCTCGCCGCGTCCAGCGCTAAAGAAAACAAACGCTTATACTATGGAGTGTCTCTGGTCACAAGTTTATGTTTACATAGAAAAATACAATGGCGCGCAAATATCAAGAAAAAATTTGGTGGTATCAACATTTCACAAGGAATTGACACAATTGTTTTGGGCAGTGGAATGCATCCATGCTCCTCTCGTAGTGCTGAAAACTTTTATTTTTATGTAAAAGTGATGCAAAAGAGAGTACTTATGTAGTACTTCATTAAAAAAAAAAAAAAAAAACAGTTTTCAAAGTGTTTCATTTCGGGTTTAACTGATCAATCGTTGTCGTCGCTCACGCAAAAAGTCTTTAAGGTGAACATCTTTACAATCTTTAACCGCGTCATTACATTCACATATGAAATTTCTGAACTAGTTTTGGAATCAGAAATCAAGGGTAATGAGTGTTTCCAACTATTGTTGTTTGGTAACACAAAAGCGCTTGTAATATCGCGACGTTATCATTTATGATATGCCAATTGGACATTTTGGTACAGATTTGAACAAAAAAAGTCGATACATATGATTTGCCTCCGCGGGCCGCATAAAATCACTCGGCGGGCCGGATCTGGCCCCCGGGCCTTGAGTTTGACACCGGCGAACTCCACGATCGCAATGGCTTGGGAGTGCAGATCAAAGAGTTTAACGAAGATAATATGCGTTGCGCCTCGTTGGCACTGATTATAGTTTTCTGAAAGATGACAAGGATGATATTCTCTTGAGTCAACTTTTGGGTTTGCTGACAGATGCCCGAGGCCTCGTTTGCGTTTTGGCTCGGTGTACAAAGCAAGGCAGCAAACAGTCCGCGGCGGAAGGTGCCGCGAGTGATGGAGGGCGGCCACGTTGGCAGAGGCGGAGCTCCACTGCCAGCTCGTTTTTGCGTTTTTGTTTTTTTACGGGCCATCCTTCAGCCGCTGGCAGGGACGTTTGAAGTCAGGCCTGCTTCTCCTCGGGGTGTCGAGATGGGCCGTCGTTGTGCATTGAAGAACCGCTGAACGAGATGGATGTCTGGCTTCCCGGCTCAGTGTGTGTCCGCTCGAGCTATGCGCCGTTAGGAGCTTTTTTTTTTTTTTTTCCAAAAGTACACCGTTGAGGATTAGGAAGGGAAGTTTGTCTTTTGACAAACAATTAGCAACTTGCAACTGTGGACAAGATCGCAGTCACTGTGAAGTTTTCTTTTTTCCTCCTCGGGATGTGTTCCAGAACCAACTACAATTGTTAAAAATACGGAATATAAAAAAAATAATAATTGCAAAACGTGACCCTTCAAGCCAACTGTTGTCCAAATAAGAGGCCCCGAATGCTCGCTTCAAGCTGTTTGTCACTTGCACGAAGTTCCCTGGAAAAGTGACACACAAAGCTAAATAATGAAACACTGTATATCCATCCATTTTCTTAGCTGCTTATCCTCACAAGGGTCGCGGGAGTGCTGGAGCCTATCCCAGCTTTCAGCCAATTGCAGGGCACATAGAGACAAACAGCTGCACTCACAATCACACCTTGGGGCAATTGAGAGTCTCCAATTAACGCATGTTTTTGGGACGTGGGAGGAAACCGGAGCGCCCGGAGAAAACCCACACAGGCACGGGGAAAACATGCAAACTCCACACAGGCGGTTCCGGAATTGAACTCGGGACCTCGGAACTGTGAGGCCAACACTTTTACATGCTGACCCACCGTGCTGCCTGAAACATTGTATATTTAAACAAAATATTCATCCAAACTATTAAATTTCATCAGAGAACATCTGCTCGCTTAATGCGAGGTTGCAGCACGTGTAACGCTGTAGACGGTGAAATAGAAATTAACAAATATTAAAGTAATTATAAAGCTTATCATAAAGCTGCTACTTAAACGCAGACAGAGCAGCAACACATGCATGTAGAATGTATAAAAATACATATAACATTTTTTTTTGCTCTAAATTATGCTGCATCTCTCCCAGCAGATCTCAGTGTGGTACAACCATGCCTGTCTGTAAAAAATAATAATAATAATAAATTGCTTTAAAATCTGCCATATAGGCAGGTGAGAATGATGAACGGCAATATCTCAAACAATGCTAACTTCTCATTAATTAAAAAAAATATTTATTTATTTTCAATATTTAACCAGAGATGTGAAAAGTGTTTTTTGTTTTTTTTCTTTATCATTAACCATGCAAAAATGTGAATAATTGAATACGAAAGCATCAAATTTGATTTCCAAAAGTGACACGTTGAAGTCATTCTTGTCAGGAGCGAGTAAAAATTAAGAAGGGGTGGGGGTGTTATTTCTTTTCCTCCCGGCTTTTCACGGTGAATCGTAAAGTAAAATGTCAATATTTGTTGAAAGATATGATCGAATTATGCCTCCATGTTATTTTGCCGTCCAAATATTGTCCCCGCCGTGTATTTTCCTACTCGACGCCACCCGGTGAGAAAGGCTCACCCGGCGCATTTCTTTTGCCCCCCCAAGACACGGACCCCCGCCTTCTGGAGAAGCAGGAGCAGCAGCAGCCCACCTACGTGGCCCTCAGCTACATCAACAGGTGAGCCAGCGCCGCGGCGTCGGCGTAACTGGGCCGGTCGGCGCCAAACCTCGTTCCGGCCTGCTATTCTGGGCCTCGCCTCGTGCGAACGAGCACGGAACGATCCAAAATATCTGCCGGAACTGAGCGCGTTTGTCATTTCCCGCAGGTTCATGACGGAGGCTGCAAGGCGAGAGCACGAAGCCCTGAAGAAGAAGCAGCAGCAGCAGCCCAAGCTGTGTCTGTCGTTGACGGCGAGCCTTTGCCGCAGCAGCGGGAACCTCACCCCTCCCGTCACGCCGCCCATCACCCCCTCCTCGTCCTTTCGCAGCAGCACGCCCACGGGTAAGCGTCCCGCTCGCCCGCCGATTCTGGATTTTTGGCCTTAAAAAAAGAGGCCCGACATTTTGGTCCACGTGCAAGGAGTGGCACAAAATAGGATGGTGCAGCAACACACGTAGACAGACAATAGTAGAATACCTGTTTACCCTCTCCCCCGAAAAAACATTGCTGCAATTTGCCGAGTCATTTCATTATGAAACTCTTCTTTGTTTGTGTCTGTACGTCTGTGTTATACTGCCCCCTGGTGGCCAATTAACACAACAACTGGACTGTATTAATGGCATTTCTGTACATTTTGAGGAAATATTTGAGTTGGGCGGCACCGTGTTGGCTCAACTGGTAAAGTGTTGGCCTCACAGTTCTGAGGTCACAGGTTCAATCCCGGACCCGCCTGTGTGGAGTTTGCATGTTCTCCCAGTGCCTTTTCTCCGGACACTCCGGTTTCCTCCCACATCCCAAAAACACACAACATTAATTGGACACCCTAAATTGCCCCTAGGTGTGACTGTGAGTGCGACTGTTTGTCTCAACGTGTCCTGCGATTGGCTGGCGACCGGTTCAGGGTGTACCCCGCCTCCTGCCCGTTGACAGCTGAGATAGGCTCCAGCACTCCCCGCGAACCTTGTGTGGATAGGCGGCAAAGAAAATGGATGGATGTTTTGAGGTACGACTGTGGTTATGGAATGAATTGACCTCACAAGTCAAGGCAACTGTAAAAGTATTTTCAGGGGGTGAGAAAACAGGGGGAAATAAAATAATTGACGCGTCCCTAAAAATGTTTTTTAATTGCCTGTATTATTAGCATAAACCGTTAATTTATCACAAACTACGATTGCAAAAGACTTTTTAACGTCATTGAAAATCTAAAATCTTACACGACCCTTAAAAGGGTTAAAAAGGAAGCAGTATGTATGCACGTTCGTCTCCTAGGCAACCCGCGAAAATCCAAATTATGATCACGAGTTGTCGGGCGTGCAGCCGCAATCGACGCTAACGACCCGTCGCCAACTCGGCTCCTAACAACACACAAAGACGCCTCTTAGTTGATGTCTCGTACTTACAACTTCGCTATTAGCCGTGGCTTCGGCGCCATCTTTGGGCATCTTGAGATGCTACAGAAATCCGACCTTACGCAGAGAAAGACGTGAGCAGGCACATTTTTTTTTTTTTTGTATTTGTTGCTGCGATGCTACGTTGCGGCGGCGGCCCGCATTAGTCGCCGCTGAGCAGAACCTCCTGGAGACCTTCACCTTGACTTGTCCCGCTCAGGCAGCGAGTGCGACGAAGAGGACGTGGACTTCGAGGGGTCCGACAGCGACGATTCGTGGACCACGGAGAGCGCCATCAGCTCCCAGTCCATCCTCAGCTCCATGTGCATGAACGGCGGCGACGAGAAGCCCTTCGCCTGCCCCGTCCCGGGATGCAAAAAGAGATACAAGGTCGGTTGCGCTCGAGAAATGGAAAATAAAAAAAGTCCACGTGGAACCTTTTAAAAGGTCAAGTGCACACTCGCACAATAAGCACCTCATGTAAAAACAAAAAAGAAATCTTGCAAAACGTGCAACAAAAGCGCGTTTGACGACGACGCCGACGCAATGAAGAAGGAATCGCGAGCCACTTCACAAGAAAAGAGCCGCTCGTTACTTTCTCCTAATATGCTCACAATGTTTTCATCATCCATATGGGCAAATTGATCGTTTAGACGTGAAATCTGGTGATTCTGACAAAATATCAATTTGAACATAATTAATTCATCAATATTAGAAACACGCCGTATTTTAGTTAGCTGGCTCGCTAGCCGGTTGTTTAAAGTGCCACTGTCATAAAATGCATAATTTTTAGTATGTTATTAATGAAAACACGGTAGCCGGATTGGACCCATCTGTTTTTTTTTTTCACCACAAAAAATGATTTTGACGTATATGGCTTTTTGTAACTTCCGCCGTGAAAATCCTCTCCAGGGATTTGTTTTCGACAGGAAGCAGGAAGTGACAGTAGTAGCAGACGCCCATTCAGGCGGTCTCGTCTGTTTCTACTCGTTTTACCTGCGGGAAGGTAGCTCGTTGTTCCTTCGTGTTAGCCAAAATGCCGGGCCGTCGTATTGCTGGGTATTGCTCGAACACTCGTGAGGATGGATTTACCCTTCATAAGTTTCCAAGAGACCCGGTTCGTCGTGAAAAATGGATTGCAAGGGTGCAAAGGACGAGAGCTTCGTGGGTTCCAAATGACAGGTAGGTGTGTACACAGCTACTAAAACAAATAATAGTTTTGGGGTGGGGGCGTAATCCGTAACTCAGGGGTGCTAAATGTGTCATTGTGCGCATCGGAAGGCTTCCGTGCACCAGCCACTGAAGGACGGCCCCCGCAGGCCTTGCGGATCGCCAACGGCCTTGTTGACAAGGCCAAGTAGGCCGGGGTGGCTCATCTGCGCCGCGAAAGTGGATCGGACGGGGAGGCGGTTTGGCCGAGGCGTCGTTGTATTGATCACCGCCACACGGAGGTGTATCGGACGGGGAGGTGGTTTGGCCGTTATCCGCATATCATCTAAATATGGCTTGAAACAATAGGGTAATATTGCTCCGGACACGTCACTCAATTGTGAGATGTTCTCTTGTTTGAAAAGAGCTTCCGTGTTCCATAGTAGGTGGGCGGACGAGCCGGGCTGGCTCATACATACTGTCCTGGAGTCTGTTGTTAGTTAGAAGTGATCCGCATATCATCTAAACACGGCTCGAAACGAGAGGCTACTATTGCCCCGGTCACTTCACTCGATTGTGAGACGTTCTCTCTCTCGTGTCTGAAGGGGCGTCTCCCACAGTAGGGGCCACGGCATGTTTTCAATGGCGAATGTCGCGGTGTGATCCGCATATCATCTAAATACGGCTCGAAACGAGAGGCTACTATTGCCCCGGTCACTTCACTCGATTGTGAGACGTTCTCTCTCTCGTGTCTGAAGGGGCGTCTCCCACAGTAGGGTCCACGGCATGTTTTCAATGGCGAATGTCGCGGTGTGATCCGCATATCATCTAAATACGGCTCGAAACGAGAGGCTACTATCGCCCGTCACTTCACTCGATTGTGAGACGTTCTCTCTCTCGTGTTCTGAAGGGGCGTCTCCCACAGTAGGGTCCACGGCATGTTTTCAATGGCGAATGTCGCGGTTGTGATCCGCATATCATCTAAATACGGCTCGAAAGGAGAGGCTACTATCGCCCCGGTCACTTCACTCGATTGTGAGACGTTCTCTCTCTCTCGTGTCTGAAGGGGCGTCTCCCACAGTAGGGTCCACGGCATGTTTTCAATGGCGAATGTCGCGGTGTGATCCGCATATCATCTAAATACGGCTCGAAACGAGAGGCTACTATCGCCCCGGTCACTTCACTCGATTGTGAGACGTTCTCTCTCTCGTGTCTGAAGGGGCGTCTCCCACAGTAGGGTCCACGGCATGTTTTCAATGGCGAATGTCGCGGTGTGATCCGCATATCATCTAAATACGGCTCGAAACGAGAGGCTACTATCGCCCCGGTCACTTCACTCGATTGTGAGACGTTCTCTCTCTCGTGTCTGAAGGGGCGTCTCCCACAGTAGGGGCCACGGCATGTTTTCAATGGCGAATGTCGCGGTGTGATCCGCATATCATCTAAATACGGCTCGAAACGAGAGGCTACTATTGCCCCCCGTCACTTCACTCGATTGTGAGACGTTCTCTCTCTCGTGTCTGAAGGGGCGTCTCCCACAGTAGGGTCCACGGCATGTTTTCAATGGCGAATGTCGCGGTGTGATCCGCATATCATCTAAATACGGCTCGAAACGAGATGGCTACTATCGCCCCGGTCACTTCACTCGATTGTGAGACGTTCTCTCTCTCGTGTCTGAAGGGGCGTCTCCCACAGTAGGGTCCACGGCATGTTTTCAATGGCGAATGTCGCGGTGTGATCCGCATATCATCTAAATACGGCTCGAAACGAGAGGCTACTATCGCCCCAGTCACTTCACTCGATTGTGAGACGTTCTCTCTCTCGTGTCTGAAGGGGCGTCTCCCACAGTAGGGGCCACGGCATGTTTTCAATGGCGAATGTCGCGGTGTGATCCGCATATCATCTAAATACGGCTCGAAAGGAGAGGCTACTATCGCCCCGGTCACTTCACTCGATTGTGAGACGTTCTCTCTCTCGTGTCTGAAGGGGCGTCTCCCACAGTAGGGTCCACGGCATGTTTTCAATGGCGAATGTCGCGGTGTGATCCGCATATCATCTAAATACGGCTCGAAACGAGAGGCTACTATCGCCCCGGTCACTTCACTCGATTGTGAGACGTTCTCTCTCTCGTGTCTGAAGGGGCGTCTCCCACAGTAGGGTCCACGGCATGTTTTCAATGGCGAATGTCGCGGTGTGATCCGCATATCTCTAATATCTAAATACGGCTCGAAAGGAGAGGCTACTATCGCCCCGGTCACTTCACTCGATTGTGAGACGTTCTCTCTCTCGTGTCTGAAGGGGCGTCTCCCACAGTAGGGGCCACGGCATGTTTTCAATCAATGCGAATGTCGCGGTGTGATCCGCATATCATCTAAATACGGCTCGAAACGAGAGGCTACTATCGCCCCGGTCACTTCACTCGATTGTGAGACGTTCTCTCTCTCGTGTCTGAAGGGGCGTCTCCCACAGTAGGGTCCACGGCATGTTTTCAATGGCGAATGTCGCGGTGTGATCCGCATATCATCTAAATACGGCTCGAAACGAGAGGCTACTATCGCCCCAGTCACTTCACTCACTCGATTGTGAGACGTTCTCTCTCTCGTGTCTGAAGGGGCGTCTCCCACAGTAGGGGCCACGGCATGTTTTCAATGGCGAATGTCGCGGTGTGATCCGCATATCATCTAAATACGGCTCGAAAGGAGAGGCTACTATCGCCCCGGTCACTTCACTCGATTGTGAGACGTTCTCTCTCTCGTGTCTGAAGGGGCGTCTCCCACAGTAGGGTCCACGGCATGTTTTCAATGGCGAATGTCGCGGTGTGATCCGCATATCATCTAAATACGGCTCGAAACGAGAGGCTACTATCGCCCCGGTCACTTCACTCGATTGTGAGACGTTCTCTCTCTCGTGTCTGAAGGGGCGTCTCCCACAGTAGGGTCCACGGCATGTTTTCAATGGCGAATGTCGCGGTTGATCCGCATATCATCTAAATACGGCTCGAAAGGAGAGGCTACTATCGCCCCGGTCACTTCACTCGATTGTGAGACGTTCTCTCTCTCGTGTCTGAAGGGGCGTCTCCCACAGTAGGGTCCACGGCATGTTTTCAATGGCGAATGTCGCGGTGTGATCCGCATATCATCTAAATACGGCTCGAAACGAGAGGCTACTATCGCCCCGTCACTTCACTCGATTGTGAGACGTTCTCTCTCTCGTGTCTGAAGGGGCGTCTCCCACAGTAGGGTCCACGGCATGTTTTCAATGGCGAATGTCGCGGTGTGATCCGCATATCATCTAAATACGGCTCGAAAGGAGAGGCTACTATCGCCCCGGTCACTTCACTCGATTGTGAGACGTTCTCTCTCTCGTGTCTGAAGGGGCGTCTCCCACAGTAGGGGCCACGGCATGTTTTCAATGGCGAATGTCGCGGTGTGATCCGCATATCATCTAAATACGGCTCGAAAGGAGAGGCTACTATCGCCCCGGTCACTTCACTCGATTGTGAGACGTTCTCTCTCTCGTGTCTGAAGGGGCGTCTCCCACAGTAGGGTCCACGGCATGTTTTCAATGGCGAATGTCGCGGTGTGATCCGCATATCATCTAAATACGGCTCGAAACGAGAGGCTACTATCGCCCCGGTCACTTCACTCGATTGTGAGACGTTCTCTCTCTCGTGTCTGAAGGGGCGTCTCCCACAGTAGGGTCCACGGCATGTTTTCAATGGCGAATGTCCCAGCGTGACGTCACGGGCAGGAGATGCAGCCAATATGGCGACCGCTCGGACGTCAAATTCCACAACTTTGCGCACGGATGACGCGCTCTCCGCTCATATTTATTTTTTCGTATCGACATCGAAGTGAATAATGTTATATGTATTTTTCATTCATGTTTGTAGGGATGACACTTGACCTTTAAATCAAAAACTGCACCAGAAGCTCTTGACCGCCATTTTTGTTTGTTTTGTTGACAGAACGTCAACGGGATCAAGTACCACGCCAAGAACGGCCACCGCACGCAGATCCGAGTGCGCAAACCCTTCAAGTGCCGCTGCGGGAAAAGCTACAAGACGTCTCAGAGCCTCCGGCATCACACCGTCAACTTCCACCCGCTCGTCGCCGCCGTCGACGACGACAGCAACGTCGTCCACCGCAAGACGCAGCCGTAGCGTTGTCGCCGCTCGTCCGTCACCGTCGCTCACCGCGCGCTACGACGTTAGCTTATTATTAGTATTTTTTTTTGCGGGCTTTCATGTGGGTTATTGCTCACTATGGATTTTATTATGAATGTTTCATCGTGGCCGTCATTTTGGAATTTGCACATTGAAGCTACGATTTTGAATTATTGTTTTTTTTTTTTTAGGGTGCTTGTTGGTTTACTTTGCGTTGTACTTTTCGTGCGACAATGTGCCAAAGTGAGACCCGCGGCGGTTAGCGCGCCCGCCTCACAGTTCAGAGGTCCTGGGTTCAAGTCCAGGGGCGTCCTTGCGCCCCTGGGTCTTCTCCGGGTACTCCGGTTTCCTCCTACATTCCAAAAACGTGCGTGTTAGGTTAATTGAAGTTTTGAAATTGCAGTTGACTGGTCATCCACTCTATACTAAAATCAAAAAATTCCAAAATTTTTATTATTTATGACTTCATTTTTTTTGCGGGGGGGGGGGGGGGGGTCTGAGCAAGGAAATGTTACATAGTTCAACAAGAAGGAAGTCCATCCATTTCCTGGACTAGTTTTCCCTCAATTGAATCACAAGTGAGATGGAGGCTAAGTCAGCTGACTTGAAGCACGAGGCGGCGTGCACCCTGGACTGGTTCTCTGCCTTCTCGTGTTTTTTTTTTTTTTTTTTTTCTTGGACAATCTCGATTTTCTTCATGGCCCTGCTTCCAATTGACAGCAGGTCATGATAATATTTTAATTTTTTTTTTTTTTTTAATTCTCCCAGTGCCAATGCGCGACCACTCACGGGTGAACTCAGGTGACGTTTGCAAACATTTCAGCAACTCCTCCCCGACGTGTCTTCTACCAGCGTTTAAGCTCTCCTCGCGATTAGCTTCAATCCCCCCCCCCCAATGCGGTTTTTCAAAGCACTTTTTATTATAATTTTTTTTTCCCGGTAACACGTTGCCAACAAACGAGCATTTGTGCCAAGCTCACGTTCCTCGCGTCTCTGTAACTATTTCTTGGACGTGGCGAGTGGCAGCAGAATTCCAGTGTTTTTCCCGCCAAGCATTCCGACTCGGGACGGAGGAGGCGCACGAGACCGTTCGAGCACGTCTTTGTTACGTTCTGTACTAGTACACTTTTTGTCCTCACTGGTGAGACAATGCAGCACACTAATAGAATGACTGTCTTCTGTCTTACCGGGAATGCTTTTTTTTTTTACTACAATTGCCACGCTTAGCCTACAAGTGTGTATTTAAAATTTACTGGCAGTTACTTCAGTAGCACTACTAGAGTCTGACCAATAGGATTATTATTATATATATATATATATATTTTTTTTTTTTTTAGGCCAAATGTAATTTTGCTAACCCATTAATTGGAGGATGATGTCACTTTTTCGGGGTCCTGTACAATGCTTACCATAAATATTTGAATTACAAGTGGAGCATTTAAGTGTTTTACAATACAGTGTCCTTTAGTATTTGTTTAACTTTACAACAGAGACAAAAATCAGTAGTTCACTCATCAAGTATATTGATAAAAATTCTCAAAAGGTGTTTCCATGTAGCTCCTTAAAGGGGAAATCCACTGGTTTCCATTAACAATGTATCCAATAGGTCATGTAATATGTACCCCAATATTAACAATGTGATGTTAAATCCTCTCTCATTTAATAGCGTTTTGAGAAGATTGTTATCGACAATAAAGAATTTTCAGGGGTGCTGACATTTTCGCAAGTAACCTGACCTATGTGCGCGGATGTGACACGTACCGTGCCGCAACAAAGGCTCGATTACATGGGACACCATTTATGCCTCGCGCTGATTTCTCGGATGGATCCTCATCTGGTGAAGTATCGGTTGATCGGGAAGACGGAGGAATACTTCCGTACACGGCCGTGAGCGACTCTCCGCCGCTCGGTTGATCGGGAAGACGGTGCCGCTCACGGCTGTGTACGGACGTATTCCTGCGTCTTCCCGGTCAACCAATGCCGCCACTTCTTCATCAAATGAGGATTAAATCTGAGAAACCAGCGCCGGGCACAATGTAATCGAGCCTTTGGCGCGGCACGGAACGCGTCACATCCGCGCACGTAGGTCACGTGACTCGAGAAAATGGCAGCGCCCCTGAAAATTCGTAATTGGCGATTTTAAAAAATCTCATCAAAACACTATTAAATGAGAGAGGATTTGTTAATACTGGGGTACATATTACATGACCTATTGGATACATTGTTATTCCAAGCCACCGGAATTTCCCTTTAAGGTCCATGTGCAGTAGTAAGTGCTTTGTCTTGACGAGTAGGGCAGATTACTAGTTCGTCAAAAGCACTACTTGACTTCGACGCGCTACAAGTTGCCTCACAAGCCGTCTTAGGAGGATGCCAGTTGTCCAACGAGTAAGGAAAAAGTGTACTGGTGCAGGGGCGTCAAACTAATTTTTGTCACAGGCCGCCCCGGCAACGTTTTTCCTACAAGTTTGTTCAAAAAAAAACTTGGGATTTAAAAGAATATGAGCACTTACGGGCGGCACGGTGGGATCAACTGATAAAGTGTTGGCCTCACATTTCTGAGGACGCCGGTTCGATGCCGGGCCCGCCTGTGTGGGGTTTGCATGTTCTCCCCGTGCCTGCGCAGGTTTTCTCCGGGCACTCCGGTTTCCTCCCACATCCCAAAAAAACCATGCAACATTAAGTGGACCCTCTAAATTGCCCGTAGGTGTGATTGTGAGTGCGGCTGTTGTCTGTCTCTATGTGCCCTGCGATTGGCTGGCGACCAGTTCAGGGTGTAACCCCGCCTCCTGTCCGTTGACAGCTGGGATAGGCTCCAGCACTCCTCGCACCCCTCGTGAGGATAAGCGGCAAATAAGATGGACGAGCATTTGTGTTAAATGTGTTGGGAGGGGAGCCCACCCCCACCATACGGCCCACGAGTTGCGGGTTTCTCCCCCCGTGGGGTCTCGACTTGTCTTTGTACTAGTTCTACGTTACAGCGTGTACATGAACACGAAGTCGCCACCGTGATTACAAGTGTAGTATTTCTTCCACTGCATGGCACAGAAGTGCAGTCCAGTGGCGAGTTGTGACAGTGTCGTACTGCCGGAAATCTTGACTATAGTGTACAGTGAATGTATTTGGCGTAAAGTGCATTAAATTATATTTTCTTATGTTCCGGGGGGGCGGGAAATACGACGATACAGAAAATGTTGATGTACTGTATTTCCTTAAATACCAAAAAAAAAAAAAAATATTATGCTGCTTCATGTTTTGAATAAAAGTTGTTCTCATGTTTGAAAGGATCTTTATTCATTCTGTTAACAGATAAAACAAGTATACGAGGGGGGTGGGGGTGGGGGGTTGGAATAATCGCAGTAAAACCAGATGCGCTCAACAACATGCAATGAACTCACCAACTAAAAATTAGTCCAAAAAAAAAAGCTGATAGGAACGAAAACCCAGAGTTGCACACAGCATCGAGGCCGTCACGATATCGTCGGCTTACTTATTCTAAAATAAATCTGATTATATAACGTTTTTCCACGTAGTCATGGAATATATACGGCTTTCTTGAAAGCAGGGAAGGCGGGGGGGGGGGGGGGGGCCCTCTTTGGGGGTTGTTTTTATGACGTCTCGCGCGTGTGTAACTCCGAATGCTCTCGCGGGTTCCCCCCAACCGCCGCATCGTCTTTCCATCTCTCCGACAGTGTGAGGTTAAACATTTGGCGTCAAGGATTAACTGTAAAATCGGGAAACAAGAACCAGTTGAAAAACTAAAATGTTAAAGACTGCTGATTGAAAGAAAGCGGTACGGGACGGACGTTCGTTCACATCAGCGTCGCGTGCACGGAGCGGCTTAGTCGACGTCGAGCTGGTAGGCGTCGAAGTGGGTGAGGACGTGGTTCTCGAAGGCCTTCTGGTCGCAGTCCAGCGGGAACTGCTCGCTGCACATGGGGCAGATCTTCCAGTGGCTCTCCACGTGCTCCTCGAACTTGGACTGGTCGTAGTTGGGCGGGAAGATCACCTCGCACAGCGGGCAGCGCTTCATGTCCATGCTGCGGATCGGAGCGTTAAGTATTATTATTATTTATTATAGCATTGTTATAACCTTCTTGGTGGAGAGAGCAGTCAACGACTTTATTTCGCCCAAAATGAGCGAAGAGGCACTTTTGTCACTGCTGCCACCCCCTTTTTTGGACACTCTTATCTCATCAATCAAATCTATCAATCCATCTGTTTGTCTGTCTATCTATCTATCCATCCATCCATTTATTTACTTATTGATAAGACCCGAAGATGTCTGACGAAGAATAAACACTCAAAAACTTTTTACATTCTTAAACATAAATCCATGCGCAGCAGTACCGTAATTTCCAGCCTATAAGACGCAATTTTTTCCCCCAACACGCTTTCGACCATGCGGTTTATGCGGCTAATTTGTGCATACTTTCTAAAGGCTGCAAGGAGTCACTCGGGCCCAAAAATAAGTGAGACCGGCGGAATATATGTGCCGAGGAAGTGACTTTTACCGGTCTGGCCCTGTTAGCACTGTGCTAGTGTTTTACTGCCGTGTCTCAGTGATTTTTACCAGTATGTTTTTCTTTTACTGGCCCTGTTCGCACGGCGCTAGCGTTGGCGCGGTGGCACTAGCGTTAAACTCTCTGTGTACCGTCTTTCTTTGTAAATATCACACGTTTCAATGTGGGCACTTGCGGCTTTTACAAGGCTGCGGCGTATGCATGTACCAAATGGTATTTCCTTTACAAATGTACTGGGTAACGCTTATAATCAGGAGCGCTCTGTAGGCCGGGAATTACGGTAATAAGTTTACGCAAGTACAGAAACGTTCCCTCGCTTTATTGCCCATTTAGCGCGTTGCCCATAATTTTTCATTTGCACAATAATTCACCGTGTCGTGGGATTTTTCACTGTATGCTGTAATTTTTGCGGTAAAATAAATACTTCCTACCGTAAAACATTAAAATTGTATAAAAAAAAAACAACAACTTTAAAACATGAAAATGTATAGTACCGTAATTCCCTGTCTACAGAGTGCACCTGGTTACAAGGCTTTGTAAAGGAAATACAATTCGGTACATACATACGGCGCAGCTGTGTAAAAGCCGCAAGTGCCCACATTGAAACCAAAGAAAAGACGGTACACAGAAAGAGTTTAACACGAGCACGGTTCTAGCGTGGCGCTAAAGGTAGTGCTAACGCCAGGGTTGCGCTAACGCTAGTGCTAATATCCCTGAGACGTGCCAATAACACAGCAGCAACACGTTAGCGCAGCGCTGTCGCTAGCGCGGCACTAAAAAAGTCACTTCCTCGGCACATATGTTCGACCGGTCTCACTACCTTACCTTTTCCGCTCGAGTGCCCCCTTGTGGCCGTTAGAAAAAATGCACAAATTATCCGCATCGCCGCATAAACCGCAGGGTTGAAAGCGTGTGGAAAAAAAAGTCACGGCTTGTGGGCCGGAAATTACGGTACTGCTGCGCATGTTGAAGAATTTAAAAAAAGTCCAAGAGTATAGAAAATGTATGGTAGAGATTAACAGGACCGTGGTGGAGATGAATAAGAATCTCGGGAGGTTCATTCATTTCTTAAAATATGTATTTTGGGGGGTGATTTCTAAACGAAGGATGACTGCACTCCCAAACTTAAGTGATGATGCGGGCAAAGCAGGAGCTTCGGGTAGTAAAGCCGCGTGTGTCTGATGCGATGTGGGTGGGCCGCCTGCGCCGCCCACACAACACGGGCGGGGTGGGGGTCAGAACAAACACGTTACACATGTTACGACGCGCGGCGTCTGACGGTGTGTTACCTGGGATCAAAGCAAAAGGGATTCTGTCCGTCGTTGGCAAACGGGTTGGGGGGCTCCGTCGCGGTGGGCTTCTCGTTGCTGTTAACCTGAGAGGTGAAACGTACGTACGGCGAGGGAGGGGGGAGGGGGTTTGTTAGTAACTGACAACTCAAATGTTGAACATGATTGCTCTTTTTATGTATTGTATTTTTCTGAAAAGTATTGCATTTGTGTCGCATCTAATGCCAATTAGGATCATGTTGATTTTTTTTTTTTTTTTATTCCGGTATTTCAGTCGTTCACTTTTAAAAACAGTCAGATTTGCTACATTTAACTTGTGATTTTTTTTTTTTTCTTTAAACCATATAATTTTGTCTCTGGGCTTTCGTTACAGTTGTCTTGTAGTAATTATAAAACAGCAGTAAAAGATTCACATCTTACTCACGAGAGTTCTCATTGGGGTTCCAGGACCCTGGGAACGCCCTTCCCACCCGTGGAAACTGGAGCGGCCACCTCTGTGGAATGTCTCGAAATCTACATCGCGTATGTAAATCGCCTCTCTTGCCTGCCATCTGGATTTCGTCCCGTTTTACTGGTCTCCTTAAAAGGGACTCCGTTGTGACTTCAGATTGTACGCCATCGTTCTACAGTCGACACAATTCTCGGATGCCCCTTTGACGGTTGCCGGTGTGACGGCCTGAGCGCTCCCGGTGCCGAAAAGTCTCCCTGTGATTAATCCGCACGCGTGTATATTTTGTAAACTTCCGACCAGTCTGAAACATCCCCATCCGTGCTTCAACGTGTGCCGTTCGACAACACGTTCACGATGGACGTCACAGCGAACGTTCATATATGTGTATATCTTTTTTTAAATCACCTTTTGTTTTCAGATTAGGGTTAGGATATAACGTATGTTAGCTCCCTCTATGTAGAAGAAGGGGAACTGTGAGACTGGGGGATTTCCCAGTAAGCGTCTGCTACGTACCCAAAGTTCCCCTGTTAGCAACGCATGCGCATTCATCACAAGGAGACTTTTCAGCCCGGGGGAAACGCTTAGACCGTCACACCGGCAACTGCTTCCCAAAATGCAAATGAGCACATCAAAAATGAACTCTGGACCTTTTATATGCTCTTTGCGAATGCCAGAAGGGCAGAAAAAGACACACCAGGCCAGGAATAAGTTGAGCAGACAAATCGCCTGCTCCTTTGGTCCCTCCAAACGTGGAAGGCGCATTAAAAAAAAAAAATGAATAAAACGCTTCTAATTCATCCAGTTAAAATTCTGCAAAACACGTTTGTTTCATTTCAAACCAAGTGCAGTCGTGTTCTGTAAAACATTTCATGTTGAACGCAATGCATTTGTTCAGTGGTGCTGGTTGAATTCTGACTTGTTCTAATGTCAAAGCAACTCATCCCATAGGAAATCACGTTAAGTGAATTGATCCGTTTCAGAGCGCCCCCATAACGATAAAAACACCAACTGTATCGCCAAGTTTGCTGAGTAACATTTGAACATTCTTACCCATCATACATAGCAGTAACCGAGGTTAACTGCTATAAAATAAATAAAAACTGATCACACTTTAACAAGCCCTAACTGGCACTTAATGAACAGGAAAGTGTTTGCGGAGCAATATCACCTGCTGGCATTTTATAGATATTACTGGAAATAAATTTGCCCGACTTATCAAGAGTCCAGTAATATTTTTGCTGCGTACGCCAGCACTCATCTGAGGTGACGTCACACACAAAAAAAAGCACTTCAAGATTAGCAGCTGACATATCATGTGACATCACAAAACCCAAAATGTCCAACTTTTTGGAACCTTCGACACTTGTCTACATCCTGAAATAATAAACAAGGAAAGGCTTTTACGTCGTCGTCGTCGTTGTTGGGCTTATCGTCCGACTCCTCGTGGGCGTCGGGCGGGTGGTGGCGGGTGGGTTGGATGCACACCACGTTGCTGTCCCAGGAGGGCGGCCCCACGGGGGGCAGGCAAAGCAGCTGCTCGTCCAATACCTCGTCGTCGTCGTCTGCGGGGAGAACATTCCCAATAAAAGCAGAGTTTTAGGGGAAAATATTGATGTTGGGTGAAGTCGAGTCAGATTCAGGCAAAATCCGGCCGTCTTCTGGAAGGGAGTGCTCAGGTTTTTTTTGGAGCCAAAATCTATTGTGTTTGTTACAAAACACTGCATTGTTTTTCAGAAATATTGCAGTAAAGTGTCTCATCTAATATACAGGTGCATTATAGTAGTTCAAAATGCGAAAGTCGCTACACAAAAAGTGAAATATTTCATGATTATAAGAGGCACCTGTAGATAAAATTCAGTTAAGCTCCACTTTAAGAAGTTAACCCGGTAAAATCCAAAATTCTAAATGAACTTTGGGAAGTGCTTTGACAGTTTCAAATGGACCTTTCCGACCTGGCTTGACACACCCCCTGCCGCCGTGTTGTCCCACAAGCAATGCTGGTTGTCAGTCGCGTGCGCTTGGAAAAGTTAATGTTGCGAAGAAAATGGTCCTTGGATGCGCTTGGAGAACCTGCAATTCTGGTGAAGGATATCTGGCTAGGTTACAAGAGTTCCGCTTGATTCATTTTCCAAAGCCTAAAACACAGTTGACAATTGAGGTGTCAAACTTTTTTTGCGTCGACTGCTGAGGTTTCGCTGTAACTCTGATATTGTGTCCTCCTCCGTGCAAAATCTTGTGTGTACATATCCTTGCGTGAAATAGTTGAGACCTCGGTCGCCATTTTGGAAGCTTGTGGGACATGGCAAATGTAGCTTGGGGGGGGCGGAGCTTAAGATCGCCAGTCGGAAAGGTCCATTATGTTGAGAAACGCTTTTGAGCGTGAAGCGCGCTTACTTCGCACGTTTGGCCTGAGTCTGTGCTCAACGTGCTGGAATTTTGTGGCCACGTTTACTTTTGTGCTGCCGTGAGATCGAAACGCAATTAAATCTGTGGCGTTATGTAAGGCTACATTTGTTTGCTCTAATCGTTAGTTGGGCCTTAATGACCGTGTGGAAATCTCACTTGAGGTGGTTTCCGCGACTTCAAAAATATAGTCCTCTTTTCCTCAAATTCCTAACATGTCTTGTTTGGGCTGGTCCTTCTTTTGGAAAGCGCCACAAGGAAGCAAAACAGACAACTTTATTCCGTGACGCACGCTGAACTTTTGGTTAAATTCCAAATTTGCTGACTTCAAACTGTCACGCCGTATTTTATTTTCTTCCTAAAACGTCGTCAACTGACCTTTTGAGTGCGAGACCGAGGAGTAGGGGTTCCCAAAGTGCAGCTTGGTGGGACTCTGAGAGACCAGCAGAGGGTTGGGGGCATCCTGGGCGTACGGCACCGGGTACTGCAGGAATAAAGGCACGCCGGACTGAACGCTCTCTGCGGCGCTTTTCCCGCCGGACGGCTGCTCTGCTTTCTTGTTGCTCTTCTGCACCTCCTGGAGGGGGTGAACGAGGGATTTTGATAAAAGCTTCTCTTTTTGTTTTCCACTCAACTCATCCCATTTCATTTTCATTTCATTTGCAAGGACAAGAACGCCAAAACGTTGCAGCTCGACGGCCGCGAGAATGCAACACTTATTACAGGAATCTTGATCAAGTAACAGCTCGGATTAAAGACCTTGTTAACCACATACTACTATTTTCCAAATTTGATGCACCAAAGAGAACAGTGTTGGTAAAAACACTGCCAAATGCGTTATTAAAGTTATTAAAAATGTAAAATCAAGCCATTGTGTCCTATCAAACATTGTGGCCCTGCCAGCTGAATGCTCTAAAACAGGGGTGTCAAATTCATTTTTCTCGCGGTCCACGTCGTAGTTCCGTTTTCCCCTCATAGGGCCATTTTGACTGTGAAACAAAATATTTAATTGTCTCATCGTATTTTTATAATCAATTTACAAAGGAATCAGAAATCAAGGCTAACGTGTTTTTCAACAATTCATGTTTTGTAACAGAAAAATGCTTGTAATATCTCAACTTGATAATTTATGATGAATGCCAATTTTGAAATTTTGGTACAGATTTTTACAAGAACCATGGAAATGGAAACTCTAGATTTGGCTTCGCGGGCCACATAAAATCATGCGGCGGGCCGGATCTGGCCCCCGGTCCTTGAGTTTAACACCTGTGCTCTAAAACAAAACCCTGCTCAACTGTTAACCGTCATTCAAAAAAAAAAACTTCAGCAATGCATCCATGGGCTGTAAAACTGATAGTTGCTTACATAATGTCAAATCACAAAAGGGGGCTCGCGCCGTCAAAAATTTATCGTAGTCGTATATGCGGCAAAGACAATTTATAGTCGGCAGTGGGAAGGAAAAGTGACGCCAGGTCGCACGGATGGCAACCGACCAAGCAACTCATGTTCTTATACTTTGGGGGAGGGGCGACTCCCGCCAGACGTCCAAATATGTCACCGAGCGCCATATCAGCCCCCCTCCCACCCCCAAAATCAAACAAAAAAACAGCTTCATGCGCTATCTCCACAATTTAGCACTACATAGTTCTCGATTGTACATCTTCAATTATGTCGTATGTACATGACGCAGATGGCTGTTAAAACTTTTTGGGACAGCCTGTGATGTTATTTTTGGGACTACTCAGGTGGGTGCTCACACACATTAGTTATATAGATATATAATTGTTTTTTTTTGGAAAGGATAGGAAACATCTCTTTCAAAGGCAGTGGTGCCATTTTGGTTTATGGATGTTTGTTGCAGACGGGAATTGAAATGTGGGTCTAACTCTCTAATTGGGTCATTCGGGGGGCCACTCTAAAGCGTCTCCAAAAATGATTTCAGGACATTTTGGGTCTCGCTGTGGTCCGGGACTAATGGAAGGGAAAATAGAAACGCGTTGACTTCACTTTTACAATTAGGAGACATTTTCACAAGACCAGATCGTGGAAAATTTCTGCTGCTTTTCCGTAAGGGTGGAAAGAATCTATAAAAAAGAAAGAAAAAAAAAAAAAAAGAAAAATGAAAGCCGTTACAAAGCACCTCTAGTTTTTCCTTGAGTTCTTTCAACTCCCGGGCTTTCTCGGCTACCTGGCTCTGGAGTTTAAAAAAAAAAAAAAAAGAATGAAAAAAGGAGAAACAAAAACTCTTCTCGTGTCCTCATTCCTCTTTTACCTGTCACACGTTTGTCAAAAAAGCCAAAGCAGATGAAACACGGCTGACGTGAGGCGCGCTACACGACGGAAAATGTCTCTTTCCTCTTTGCCGAGCGCTGATTTATGCGCGTGGCGCTCGGAGCCAAGCAACATGTTTGAGTTCCTCGCAGACGCCGGGGCAAATATCCGTCCGCCCCCAACCAACCCCCACCCCCACCCCGAGCCAAGCGAAGCATTAGGCCGGCAACTGGAGAGGACTTTTTCCGAGCCAAGCTTCACTTGTCTCCAGTGGCGGACGTAAACAGCCATAAAGTGTTGTCTCCCAGACGGGCCTGCTCGTAAACAACGTCGCGAGGGTTGCGCGCCGGGGAAAGACGTGTAATCAAAACGCTGAGCCCCTCTGAGCTTACATTAGCCACACAGAGAGGACACAACCAGGGGGACTCTGGCCGTGGCCGCAACTACACTCTCCCTCTACAAGAAACCTTTGCTTTTTTTATATAACTAATTATATCATCATTATCATTTGAGCTAACTGTCCCATTGTTGTTAGCATTCAAGTGCTACAAGTATGAATCGCCTCTTCCAATTTGCCACCGTCATCGTGCTTTAACATGCCTTTTCTTTTTTTTATATTTATCTTTTTGTTTTAGGAAGGATTAACTCTTACATTTAGATTAAATGTGTCAGAAATCGGTTGTACTTCACCATTCTTCAAATTGAAATACTTCAAGAAAAAACAATATTCGTCAAGTTCTCCATATGCATTTCTCAGAGCAGATATTCCAAGGTTTTCTACCATCAATCTTTAGCAAATTATAAAATAACCACAGTACAGATAAACAGTTGCTCATAAGAGAAGCATAAAAGAGAACAAGTTATGTACCGTAATTTCCAGCCTATAAGCCGCGACTTTTTTCACACGCTTTCAACCCTGCGCCTTATGCGGTGATGCAGCTAATTTGTGCATTTTTCCTAACGGCCGCAAGGGGGCACTCAAACCGAAAAGGTAAGAGAGGAATATATGTGCCGAGGAAGTGACTTTTACCGTTGTTTTTTTTTTTTTTTTTTTTTTTTTACTGGCCCTGTTAGTGCTGCGCTAGCGTGTTGCTGCTGTTACTGCATGTCTCAGTGATTTTTACCGGTATGTTTTTTTTTTTTTTTTTTTTTTTTTAAACCAGCCCTGTTCGTGCTACCATGTTGTTGCTGTTAAGATAAGCTAAAGTATTAAAACTTTGAAAACTCTGTGTACCGTCTTTCTTTGTAAATATCTCGTGTTTTAATGTGGGTCTTTACAGCTTTTACAAAAGGTGCGGCTTATGTATGTACCAAATTGTATTTGCTTTACAAATGTACTGGGTGAGGCTTATAATCAGGTGCGCTCTGTTGGCCGTAGATTACGGTATTATAAACGTACTCCAATTGTGACATTACAAAATGAAACTATTTTCCTACTATAGGCAAACATTTTTCTTTCCAGAGTTTTCCCACAAAGTCTGTTTTCAATGTACACGAAGTGATTTTGGACGTGGACAAAATGTCCAAATGACGTTGACAAAAGACAGGCTGGCTCGAAGGAAGCACCCACCATGCAGCGGTCTTCCTCGGACGCCAGCTGCTGCTTGAGAGTCTCGCTGATCTTCTGCTGCTCTTTCACTTTCACCGCCATCTTGGCCAGCTCCTCGTGCATCATGTCGCTGCGCTCCTTCTCCTCCTGAAAGATCAGCGAGGGGTGAGACAAAAAAACTTGACGACGCAGCCCAGGCGGCGACGAATCTTTTTACCATCAGCAATTGCTTGTATTTCTTGTATTTGGAATGCGTGTCGGGAGCCTCTCTGCTGATGGCCTCCAACATGGGGTCTTCAGAACTAGGACTCCCTGCGAGGACCATGAAGGCTAATCAGACAGCCAAGTAAGAATCAACGGTTGGAACAGCCAGTCACATTGACAACACAGCAAAAAAAGAAGTCAGACTGCAAAGTGACATGCGGACCTGGAACAGATGTCTCTGGACTCACTGATGCAGGCACTGTCGACAGGTCTTGTGCAGAGTTTCTCTTCAGTTCCTATTCACAAAAATGATTTTTTTTTAACAAATGATCTCAAAATTGGCCATAAATTACATGGATTTATTTGGACAAAACAGATCCACCAGTGAGTGCGCCGACTTACCCCTTGCTGTTCAGACAGTTTGAGCACGTGTTTTTGCAGCCGAGTGCATTCCTTGTATTTCTCCTTGTAGTGCTCGGCGGCCATGTGCAGACGCAGCTTCAGGTCCTCAACCTCTCTCTGCAGCTCTGCTACAAGAGTCACGTCCGTACAGCCTTCCTCTGCTTTGGCCTGATGAGTGTGACATCACAGTTCTGATCACTGTCAATAATCTTTTAACATTGTGTAGGTTTTTTTATGATTTATAGTTCTGGGAAATGATTTAGTTGGGTCTTTCATGTGCGGTAGTAATACTTTTGTGTTCGTTTTGAATCTCATTGCCATTGGGGCAAAACCTTTGTCCAAATTTGGTCAATTTCTTTTTTTTTTTTTTTTTACAAATTGATACTATTGGCCATTTCCTGGGTAGGTTTTTTTTTTTTTTAATTGGCCAGTTGTAAAAAATGTCTTGCTCTGTTTGACGATGCGATGTCAGTAGTGTTTTAGAAAAACATGCTGCTCTTTTTTCCTGAAAAGCAACACTTTTGGTGATGCAAGGATTCTGCCAGAGGTTTGCAATACGGTAGAACCTCTAGAGCCAAATGCAGCTGTGCATGGGAAAATACATCCTCTGAAATTGCACCAACCTACTGTGTTCTAGATTGGATTTTTGTATTATTATTTTTTTTATAACAGTTCAAATTGGATTATTGCCATGCATGTCGTAATGTCAAGACATCAGCATGGCAGCATCCCCTTTCTGCATGAATTAGTCAAAAGGGAGCCAGCTGCCAGCTGGACATTGGGGAAAAAAAAAAAAGACTTAACATATATTGTAGTTACGTGAAGTAAGCGGCATCATTGTCAAATAAGTAGAATGTCAACAAATACGGTTATAAACAAAAATAACAACCGTGATTTCTTCCATTTCTATGCCCTTCATGACTTGAAGAAAACAATAAAAAACGAGACACGATTCGATAATTTTCTTTGGCCTAATTGTTTCAAAAGTGGCCCAAACGGATTGTGGCCCACTTCAGAAAGTCCACTGTAAAAGCTGCAACACCATGAGGTGATAAATTCCCTTCAGCCTCAGTATTCATTTCCATCTGGATGTACCCAACAAACTCGCAAGAAGGTGTAGCGACTTACAGCCTCCAGCTTGGCGTCCGCCTTCATCTGCTCCACCAGATTCTCCAGGCGGCAACATTGAGCCTGAGCCTCGGCTTTGGCGTGCCGCAGGCCGTCGGCCTCCAGCTTCATGTGATACAGTTCGGACATGGTGCGGTCGCGGGCGCTCGACGCGTCCCTCAGCTCGGCGGACAGCATGGTCGACTGCTGCTGGTTGGCCTGGAGCTGCTCCTCTTTCTGGCGTAGCTGCTCTTTCAAGGCCTTTAAGTCCCCCTGTGACATTTAGGAATTCAATTAAGGAGAGCGGCGCTATTTGAAGACAACAAATATGACCTTTTGACTTTGAAGAGCGCATACCAGGGGGGACACTTTGGCCAAGACCTCTTTGTACTGCTTCTCCTTCTCAGTCAGGCAAATCTGCAGGCGGCCCACGTCCTCTTTCAACTGAGCAATGGTGTTCTCTTTGTTCACGTCCACTGACTTCATCATCTGCAGCTCAGCACTTAGCTTAGTGTTTTCCAGCTCGCGGTTTTTCAGGTGCATCTGATTCAAACAAAAAGTTAGGACAATATTTACCACATTTATATAATCCAAGTATCTTGTTTTAGTCACACTTATTATAATATTCAGGTGACTTTTATCACTAAGGGGGAGTGAGTAGGGCCCAGCCACCCCACACTTATTGTGGAATTGTTTTTTTTGGAACTATTTCTGTGGTGACTGTGTAGTTTGTGGCAATCCCATTTCCTTTGCTGGGCCCACCACAACAAAGACACAGAAATACCAGACGCAGCAGAGGACGGCTCAACGTGGCAAGCCTGCTTCAGTTGACGTGCGGGGAGGGGGAAATGTGTGCAAAATAATCACAGTAGTTAAAGCGCTTTAAAACAAGGCAATCTAATCTAATGTGAAAAATCATAAATTGGCCGTGACATAAAGCTGTCACTGAACATAGTTGTCAAGTAAACTGCAGCCAACTAGATTGAGAATGTTATGTGACAGGGGGGAGCTCCTTGTTGCCACATCCTGGGACGTTGCCATTCCATTGCTGCTTTTCATCTTGGGAGTCATAACACAAGAACTTATCCCAATGAGACCTTGTTTTCCCCACAAAGACAACATATATAAAAAAAAAAAATACCAACACTTTACCTTGTAGAGTTCCTTTTCATCTTTCTCGTTGTTAAGTTGAGACTCGAGTGCTTCTTTCTCTGCTGTGAGTTTCTTCATTCTGTCCTTCAAGCTACACACACACCAAAAATGATAAAGGTTACCCTTTTTTTGTTTATATACTGTGAGACACTAATATTTTTCCACAAAAGATCCAAAGCCTCAGGATCTAATATAGATTTGGAAAGAAGACATTTATTTCTCATTAGACTAAAAATGTGGATCTTCTAGTAAGTGCCAGAACAAATGAAAACCGAGGCGAGGGTGCACTCGTGAGCTTTTTGTCCTAGTGGACGAGTTTCTTCTTTGAGTGACTATGCTGTGCGAGCGAATATTTCAGGTATTTACAAGTCCAGCTCGGTTTCCTTTTGTAGGCCTCTTTGGGTGACTCCGATGAGGTCTTCCTCCAGCTGTAAAACTCTGGACGTGGCCTCTTCCAGTCTCCTCTTGACTTCCTCCTTCTCCTCTTGCAGGACTTGGGAAGAATTCTGCAACTCCTGACGGGGGCAATATTCACTTTAAATAAAGGTAAATGATTCTTCAAACAGGAATACAGTATACATAAATTGTGAAATATTATGCCCTCAAACTGTCATAACATTACTGATGCATCTTAAAATTTGAAAGCTAGAAAATACCTAGTTGACAAAACGCATGTCCATGTAATGATAAACATCCATATGCAACTTAGAAAAATGGCAGTCAAAAAACAAACGGGAAATTATTTTAGTGCTTACGAGCATAGTTTTAGGATCTTTGTATTCACACCACATAAAAATAAAACATAAAAAGTATGGTCATAAAATTAACAGCCACAAAATAAGCCATCGCTCTCTTGTGAAAAAGCTGCTTTCAAACAGAATTTATGGCAGAAGACAGCAAAATCAAATCAAACTGGCATTACTTTTAAGACTTAATGGTTGAGCTGTAAAAATGTTGGATTGCGAGTTGATAATACAGACATACATATCTGTCTCAATCTGATTTATGCCTTCCGAGGGATACGTTTGACTAGCTCTGGACGTCTTTCACTAGGGGGTGCTGAGAGACTGTTTGGGGGCCAACGGAAGGGCTCTCGTTGCCAAACAGAGCAGAAACCATTTTCAGTGTATATACATTTCTTCCGCACGTCTCCTTTCAAGTGCAAAATCATAACTCCTTCCTGCTCTCTAACTTGAGTTTACTTGATTCTGTCTTTTCAGCTGGGCGCAGTTCTCTTCCTCCTGTTCGCACGCCTTCTGCAGGCCCTCCTTGGCCGATTCCAGCTGCTCCATCTCCTGCTGCAGCAGGGCCACCTTTTTCACCAGCTCGTCTTTCGCTCGCTGGGCTTCCTCCACCTTTTGCTGCGCGGAGGAAACTTAACTTGTTAAACTTGTTGAGTTGCTTCTCACATCTGTAAAATATGCAATCTGGCTAAGACTGATTCTATACAGGTATTGTTTTTAAAGGTTTTTGGTTTCATGTTTACAATGAAGTCGCACTGTTTTGTCAAATATGATTCTGAAAACAACAACATAAGAGAATGTGTATGTGTCTGACAATGTTTTGAGTGATACTGGCTGTCCTCTTTTGCTTCACCCGAGTGGCAATGTGTTGGAAGAGGACTTGGGGGGTGGTAACAATCCCGCAACTTCAAAAAGTCCCAAAATTAGCCACTCGTCAGTCAAGGTACCACTGTACATTATCACAAATATTTGCTGTCAAATGTCAAGCACTACTTTAGCTAGAAAAAAAAAACAAAAAAAACATTATCAATTCCTATCGTCTATCTTCATTCCTATCTTCTGTTAGAGCTCAGCTATAGAACTTCTGCAGGATGACAACGTGAAATACTGTAATTTCTGGCCTATAAGCCGCGACTTTTCTCCCCCCCACACGCTTTCAACCCTGCGGTATCTGGTAAAGTGGCTAATTTGTGCATTTTTTTTCCAACGACCGCAAAGGGGCATTTGAGCAGAAAAGGTAAGAGTGAAACTGGTGGAATATATGTGCCGAGGAAGTGACTTTTACCGGTCGGGCCCTGTTAGCGCTGCGATAGCGTGTTACTACCGCGTCTCAGTGATTTTTAACAGTATGTTTTTTTAACCAGCCCTGTTAGCTCGGCGCTGACACTAGCGTTAGCGCAGCGGCGCTGCCGTTAAACTCTCCGTGTACAGTCTGTCTTTCTCAATATCACGTGTTTCAATGTCAGTTTTAATGTGGAAACTTGCGGCTTTTACACAGCTGCGGCCTACATATGTACCAAATGGTATTTCCTTTGCAAATGTGCTGGGTGAGGCTTATAACTATGTGCGCTCTGTAGGCCGGAATTACGGTACCCATTGTTTTCCTGCACATTGGCGGCCAAAACAAAATACGATTGATTTAATTGTGGATGTGGCCGAAGTTAGCGTCTACGTTCAAAGGCGCTCCCGAAGGCGACACTACCTCGAGAAAGCCCGCCTTGGTGGTGACCACCAGGATGTCAGAGTTGCATTCGTCCTCCACAGTCAGCAGCTCCTCCTCCGAGGGGCTACTGGCCCGGAATAGGAACGGTGTGCTGGCTCCGCGAATCTCCCCTTTGTGGGTCACGTAACAGAACTGATAGAACTCACCGTCGTCGTTGGGCACATAGTATCCTGGAACATCCGGACGGAAAACACACGCAAAACAAATACAGCAAACAATTATCGTAAAAAATATTTTAGAAACAAAACTAAAAACAAACCTCTTTCCACTGAGAAATGCTTTAAATGAATACTCGCCTGTGATTTATCAAAAGGTATCAAATGATATATCACTACGCGCTTACCCTGAAAGACCACTGTTCTGTTGACTGCAGTGCCGTCCACATAATTCTCAGGGAGGAGGGACCACAAGAATGTATAATAGTCCCTCGCTGTGCTCCAACCAACCTGCGAGACATTGCAAGGAATCTGTTCAACAGGCCGCTTTCACCACATCAGTGTGATATCGTCACAATCGAGACGTCAGAACCGGGGACTCCTTAGAAGCTGCACATGGCCATTTTTTTGGTGCGTCCTTGTTATAGGAACTTATTAATCACAGATGAAATGAGTGTTCTCACAAGGTGCAGAAATGCTGAAATTGAATCATTTCAACCCCTGATTGCCATTATAGGGAAAAATTCGGAATATAGTACATCAACTTGGAAATTAATGACAACTTCAATTAATCTATGACATATTGAACTTCGATTTTTCAGCCATCAAACCGAATGGAGCGAAACACGGCTTTTATTGTGCACCCTGTCACACACGCAGCCCAAACAAACCTACTTACACCCATCCATAATCTATGAGAACAAGTGTTGAATCATCTGGAAACCTAACTTGTTTATCTGTCTCAGTGCATTCACGCGTGAAGACAGATTGTATGAAACTATGTAATAAAAGCCTGGAGCTACAACAGTGCAAGTGTTCGTCGCAGCCAGAGATAGAAGGCTCCCCCATTTGCTGCGAACCCCCCCCCCAGTTGTTAACCGGTGCACCTCCAGCCTCCAGCAGTAAAGAACAGGAAGCAATTAAAACATGCACATAGTGAGTTTATGTCATTACTGGAGGCGAGCCCCCACCAGTCCACTCATTAGTGGCACTGGCTGAAAACTCTTGAGAGCAACTCTTTCACTTGCCTCAGACATGTCTACAATGTGTTTGTGTGCTTAGACGCAAACGGTCCACAACATTAAGTACACTTATGTACTCGGTTTTGATTGACAGGACGGTATTCATTTAACAAAAATGTATTATTAGCATTTCAGTTTGTACCACGTTTTCATTTTCTGATATTTCGCTAGAAGCGAGGGTGAAATTAAATGCTAGAAACCGCTCTCAGTGTAACGCAAAGCAGTTTTTAAAGTACACTCACAGTTCTCCAAAGAACTGTAAAACTGACACATAAGACGATTAAACATTCCATAATAAAAACACCTAAATTCTTCAAATGCACCACATAATTTTGCTTATAAAAAAAATATGCACAAGCCGACATGCTTGTTTGCATGTAATGCAAAAAGCTGTATGAGAGCTAACAGAACTTAGCATGGATGTTACAGTAATTATGAAACCTTCAAACAACTGCTACTTTTGACGCAGACAGAGCATATAACATTACTCACAAGCATACATATATTGCCTCTGCTCAGAGGAGCAACTAAAATGCAGTTTAGTGGGGGAACTACTCAGCCTGTTCTTGCTCTCCACAGCATCTACGTCGAGCAGAGCTCAGTGCTGCCCTGTATTGCTGTGGCACAACACGGTACTACGACATTGAAGACGTGCAACGCTTAACTCAGTCAGTCTCTTAGCGTGTGAGAAGCATGCTTCCACATCTGCTCTACGGAAGTAAATATGTTGCACCAGGATTTGAATTTGAAATGCCACAGAAAACAGGAGTCGAATTTGAAATGTAAAGTGATCACATTTTCTATGGTTGTATTTTGTATTTTTGTGCCGCAAAACAAGCTTCGGTGTTAATTAGCGCTATCCGTCCATCCATTTTCTTCGATGCTTATCCTCACAAGGGTTGCGTGGAGCGCTGGAGCCTATTCCAGCTGTCAATGGGCAGGAGGCGGGGTACACCCTGAACTGGTTGCCAGCCAATCGCACGGCACATAGAGACAAACAGCCGCGCTCACAATCACTCCTAGGATCAATTTAGAGTGTCCAATTAATGTTGCATGTTTTTGGGATGTGGGAGGAAACCGCCTGGAGAAAACCCACGCAGGCAGGGGGAGAACATGCAAACTCCACACAGGCAGGGCCGGGATTGAACCCGAGACTTCAGAACTGTGAGGCCAACGCTTTACCAGCTGATCAATCATGGCGCCTTATAAGTACAATTAAACTGAATGGACTTGAATTCTGCATTTCCTGTATACTGTGTGAACATACAATTGCTTAAACATCCACAATAAAGTGGGGGCATGCAAGATGAAGTGTAAATTTAACAACGTTTCACTTCAATTGCATAAAAAGGAGGAAATCTCACGTTGAGACACGGAGATTTACAGATCTACAGTAAAAACCAAGGAGGTTGCTCCAGGAGGCCGTCTGCTGTCCAAGTGCCAGTCAGAGTGAACACATGCAGGAAGTGATCATGAATCACATGGCGAGTGAGACACGTTAATTACAAAGCAGCTTTTGCTTTCTCCACGGACTCCCGACGGGCCGCCGCAACCCCACAGCCCTGTAAGCCCCGAAGCAACTCCAGTCACACCGTTTGGGAACGGCCGCAATGGCCAAAGGCTAAGCGTACAGATGTGACAGCAGTGGAAAAAATGTCTACGATAAAGTATCTTTCTCATGATGGACGATGGTGCCGCTCCGGGATAAATAAAGTTTTCTAAATTTGATTTACGGCTTTAGATGAGTCGTGGAGTTAAAACTACAATCCAAAAACATCTTTTGTGGGGATGTAAAACGATTATTTTCCTGTCAACTTGAGCACGTAACCTGTTGCAGAGTAAGCCATAAAGTAAATTATTGTTTACTTTAATCAGTGTTATAAAGTTATTGTAATTTCTCGTGTATAAGTTGCATTTTTTTTTTTTTTTCAGTACAGGTATATTGTTTGGAAATTCAATTCAACGCCCTAACTTTGCTCCAAGAGTGCGCCTTTTCTGCACATTCCAACAATGTTTTTGAGTTGTCAAAAGTTCCGGAATGTAGCAGAGCAGCATCAGAATACATTTCTGAACCCACCCTGAGAATGAATTCAGCGTCTCTGGAGAGGGGTGGTGTGGGTTTAGTTAAAACAATTGAGAAGTACTGGATTACGGTAAGCAGAATTTCTGTATCTGTATCTCGTAAATAAGCACGTTAAACATTTACTGTATGGATAAACGATGACAAAACAGATTCATGACGGATTTTTTTTCTGAAATGAAGTAAAATCATGTTCTTGCCATGGAAGAAGCACTAAACTACGTCAAGCAAGAACTTTGGCACGAGTCACTTATCTGTCAACACTGCCAGCAAGCTGATCGGAATTTTGCCATCTACAGTTGAATCCAGATGTTTTTCATACACTACAAAAATACACTTTTCTTTTTTTGTCTCACTGTCTGAAGTCAAATCAAACTAAACCCCTCCTCTTTCAGGTCAATCGGAATAACCAAAATTATGTAATTTTGTTAAATGCCAGAATATTAAGAGAATTTTTTTCAACAATTTTATATATCCTTCTAAGTCAGGGGTGTCAAACTTATTTTTCTCATGGACCACATTGTAGTTACGATTTCCCTCAGGGGGCCATTATGACTGAATCCATGAAAACCTTTCGCCTCATAGTTACAGATGAAATTTATGAACTTGTTTTTAATCAGAAATCAAGCATCAACTATTGTTCATGTTTGGTAACACAAAAATGCTTGCAATATCTCAACTTTATCATTTATGATATGACAATTTGAAATTTTGTGACAGATTATTCCAAAAATCATGGTAGTTGATGTACATGATTTGCCTTCGCGGGCCACATAAAATCATGCGGTGGGCCAGATCTGGCCCCCGGGCCATGAGTTTGACACCTGTGCTCAAAGTCAAAAGTTTACATACATTTCCTTAGTATGGAGGAGAATTTCCTTTGAACTGCATGACTAGGGTCAAACGTTTTGGGTGACCTTCTTCAAGCTTCTGACAGTATTCAGCCTGAATCCTGACCCAGTTCCTCCTGACAGAACTGCAGTACCTGAGTCACGTTTGTAGGTTGCATTGCTCGCACAGGCCTTTTCAGATCTGCCCACAAATTTTCGACCGGATGCACATCAGGGCTTTGTGACGGCCACTCCAAGGCATTGACTTTGTTATCCTCAAGCCACTCTCGAACCATTTTGACAATACGCGTCGGGTCATTGTCCATTTGGAAGACCCATTTGTGTCCAACTTTTAGCTTGCTGTCTGATAGCTGGAGATGTTGCCTTAATATCTCCATGCAATGTTCTTTCTTCATGATGCCGCCTATCTTACGACGAGCTCCAGTTCCTGCTGCAGCAAAACAGCCCTAAAAAAATGATGCTGCCACCTCCATGCTTCACAGTTGGTTTGGTGTTCTCGGGTCTCCAAGCTTCCCCCTTTTTCATCCAAATACAATGTTGGTCATTGTAGCCAAACAGCTCCACTTTTGTGTCATCAGACCACAGAACATGTCTACAGAAGTAAAGATCTTTGTGTTGCTGTCTTTTTGCAAACTGTAATCTGTCTTTTTTTTTTGTTTCTTTCTTTAGGAGTAATGGCTTCATTCTCAGCAGGACTCGTTTCACCGTGGATAATGACACATTGTTACCAGCATGATGCAGCTTATTCACCAGATCTTTAGTTTTTGTTCTGGGATTTATTCGCACATTTCGGACAAAAAAAACTTGTTCACCTCTGTGACAAAGAGCCCATCTCATTCCTGAACGGTGTGATGGGTGGACATTCCCATGATGTTTATACTCGCGTGTAATTGCTTGAAACAGATGAACGTGGCACCTTCAAACATCTGTAAATTGCACCCAAGGAAGAGCCGGACTTGTGGAGTGCCACGATTTTTTCAGGAGGCAGAGTGTTTGAGGTGTGGCCTTAAATACATCCCCAGGTGTCCCGTCAACTAACTCACATGTTGTCAGTTTACCTATCAGCAGCTTCCAAAGATATGACCTCATCGTTTGAGCTTTCTCATGTTGTTTAAAGACAATACTTTTGGTGTATGTAAACTTTAGACCTCAAAAGAAATTAATGTACAATTCTCTAGGGAATTATCTCTCATTATTATGGCATTTAACAAAAATCATTTTGGTGATCCTGACTGAGCTGAAACAGGAGAGGTTTAGTCTGATTTGACTTCAGACAAAAAAATGAAGTGTTTTTTCAACTCATTATTTGCTCCAGACATGACATATGTATAAACTCCCACAGTCTAGAGTGTCATACTGTATATACACGTGACTGAAAAATGTATGGATATTTTCAAGATTTCCACTGACTGTTCGAGGCAACACCGTATGCAGCGTCTCATAAAACAGAAAAACCTCTAGCACCATTTGTGTAATCTAAATAAACACAAATGCACACAAATGTATCATCTTAGGAACTTGTTTTAAAATAGCATTTCTTCCCCTTTATTTTTACAAATAATATTTTATCAAAAGCAGTCACTCACGTTTCAAAAATGTACGGGTGTGGTCAGCCATGCCCCGCAGATATAAAGTTACGGGTGTGGTCCACCAGTCACGCCCGCAGGTATAAAGTTGCGGGTGTGTGTTCTCTTTGTCATTATGAGTGTACCCCTTTAAGAGCGGAGGGGGGTGGTGTCAGGTAAACTAGGAAGTAGAAGTAGGCTGAGGAGAGCTTTCGTGTTAAAAAAAAAATAAAAACAATAAAAAGACGTCAGGCTGTGGTTCACTGTGCTGGATTGGTTTTCAGCTGCACTGACAGTGCGACAAGTGCGCAATTGCGCAGTTTAGAGGGAACATTGGTCAAGACTACACAAAATAAGCGACGTCTTTCAAAATCTCTTTCTACTCGTAACAAATTTTACACGCATGATTTTTCGTGCTCGACTGTGCAGATTTGCGAGTGCGATTGCGTTCGGCCGCATATTTTTTTTTTTTTTTTTAATCGTGAGCACGGTGGGTCACCTTGAAGATGCCGACCCAGTCCTTTGGGTGTGGCTTGATGAACTGCGTGAGGGTGTAGTGACACTCCAGCGCGGCATGAGGCAGGTAGCTCTTGCCTACGTTCTGGAAGATAACGTGGGCAAAGTTTGATGTGTCCATGGTGTTGTCTATTACAGGCCCATCCGAGATCAGCGCCATCAATCAGTCAAAATTGGCTGGAGGAGATTGGAGAAAAAAAAACACGTTGCAGGATATATAGCAAAGAATCACAGATACATTGATTTCAGTTTTCATATTCGGCACACTTGTTAGATTACACGGATTGATCAAAGGATTTTATACTTGGCCTGTGTGTATAAAACTGTTTCTACTACTGAGGACCCCTGACCCAAGGGAACAATTAGCTTCATGACTAGACTAACTCCACTAATGCAGCCATTGTTTTCATGAAATCCGTGCTTTTATCTTGAAAAAGTTTATTCCCGAAGTTATATCTCCGTGATCTTGAAGCAGAGAAAAGTATTTGTCAAGTCGCTTATGTGTCAATTACTTTTCTCACCATACTTGAGCGAGATGACAGCAGGCCAAGGTGGTCGCTATCACTTTGCATTGTCTATGGCTATTCATGTGTTCAGGTGTCAATAAACATCTGTAAAGAAATTAAAAGTGATCACTCATCACTCCCGCATGGTACTGGGTCTGAATACTCATTAAATAGAATTTTTAGTCAGATACTCGAATACTAAAATATTCGATATACATCCAGAAATCTGATACTACAGTAGATACACTAATCGCACCACAAATAATTTATCTATATCTTAATGATCCGTAATTTCCTTTAAACACTTTTTTAAACTATGCAAGTTTAATTTTAATGGGAAGAAAATGATTTGATATTGGCATAAACTGAACAATGAACTTGGACATGGAACAAATTAATTCTGTAATTTTTAGTCAAACTACCGCGATATCTCTCAGTTTTGTACGACATTCTTATGCAATGCTGGCTATTCAACAGGCGGTCAGAAAGAGCTGGAGAGGGTTTGATAAATGAAAAGTAAAATAGCTCCAATCGCAGACTAAAAAAAAACTGTCACAGTTCACTTTAATGGAATCTGCATTTGTCCCCTGAATGCAAAAAAAAAAAAAGAATACAGGCACGTCTTTATGATAGACAGCACGTTAACATTCAAAGTGTTGCCTTTAAGTGCAATGATTAAAATACAAAGGCATGACAAAACCACCTAATTTATCAACTGCTTTAACCCTAAAAGAACTGTACCTTGTAAACTTTTGGAACTTCGTATGCATGGTATCTAATAGGCCCATCACAATAATGACTATAAAGTTATCGTTCGATAAATAAAATGCACACAACCGTTTTTCGGACTCAATAAATCGCAACTGTTGTGGTGAGATAGCGCGCGGATCACACAATGAGCCAACAGAGTCGGACGGCTATGTCAATTTTTGCTGTGTTCGCTAGGCCAGCCCCCGAGATAACAAGCAAGATGATGACCTCACGACGTAGCCTGTGAGCTAACCTGCGTGTGAGTAAAGTACCGTATTTTCCGGCCTATAAGCCGCGACTTTTTTCACAAGCTTTCAATCCTGGGGCCTATGCGGTGACGCGGTTAATTTGCACATTTTTTCTAAAGGTCGCAAAGGGGCACTCAAGCGGAAAAAGTAAGAGTGAGACCAGTGGAATATATGTGCCAAGGAAGTGACTTTTACCGTTTTTGTTTTTGCCTGGCCTTATTAGCACTGTGCTAGTGCTGTGCTAGAGTGTTGGTGCTGTGTTACTGCCGCATCTCAGTGATTTTCACCAGACTGTTTTCTTTTAAACGGCCCTTGATAGCATTGTGCTAGCGTGTTGCTGTTGGGTTACTGCCGCGTCTAATTGTCACTCATTTGTGCCCGGAATATTCTGTAAGTAAAACGTTCGAAGAAACTGTACATCGTCTCCAGCCTGTATTTGGATAACCAACATTCTCACTACCACAACACCCAGAGGAAAAAGCATCCTCCAGCAGCGTCTCAATGATTTTTACCGGTTTGTATTTTTTCCAACCAGCCTAGTTAGCGCTACACCAGGCCCGTGCTAGCGTGTTTATCCTGTGTTACTGTCGCATCTCAGTGATTTAGGTATGTTTTGTTTTTTTTTTAAACCGGCTCTGTTAGTGGTATGCTACCATGTTGCTACTGTGTAGCTGCCGTGGCTGTTTTTTTTTTTAAAAGACCAGTCTGTTCGTACTACCGTGCTGTTGCTTTGTTAAGATAAGGTATTAAAACTTTAAAAACGTCTTTCTGTGTACCGTCTTTCTTTGTAAATATCTTGTGTTTCAATGTGGGCACTTGCGGCTTTTACACAGGTGCGGCTTGTGTGTATACCAAATGGTATTTTCTTTACAAATGTACTGGGTGAGCCTTATAATCTGGTGCGCTCTGTAGGATGGAAATTACGGTAACTTTTGCCGTGTTCGCTAGTCCAGCCCCCCAGATAACAAGCAAAATGATGACCTTACGACGTAGCCTGCGAGTAAAGTAGTTAAACAGCTCAATCCACCACACAACACATCGCTCAGAGTTTTTGTGTGTCTTCGCACAAGCGTGCTAAGGAGCTGAACACCTCGGCTCCACTGCACCAAAGTCATTCAAAACATCAGTGCCTCCCCCAGCTGTTCTCTGTTAGTCCCATATGAACACAAACATGAGAAGGTGAACTGTTTATTAAGCATAATCTCAGATGCTTGTGAGTCAGCCAGTAGCTGACTAGAGAGAGCGTCAACATATATTTGACTGACGGGGGGGGGGAGGGATCATCTTCAGCGGACCAACCACACAATAGCTGACTTTTCATGGAGACATTGCAATCAAAGATCCTTGGCCAACTGTTTTTACATATGATGTAATCTATTCCAAGTCATTTATAAAGATGGAGGCCCATCGTCTATTCAGCAAAGTAGTTGGTATTGTTTTTATACGCTCATTTTAAAAAATGTTTTATAAAAACAACTTATAAGCGGTTAAAAACAAATTATAATCAGAATGGAATGTCCAAAAAAAAAAAAAAAAAAAACAGGCTCATCTTAGTCTTACCGCTCTTTATTTTTTATTTCAGACCCAGAAGGATCTCCATCACAAAGAAAAGCGAATTTATAGTGAAAAAGAAAATACATTTTAATAACAACAATACTGATTTAAAAGTAAAAAGTTAAAATCGTGAAAACAAGTTAAAAAAAAAACTAAAGAGGGCATTATTTTTCATGATTTCAGATGCATTAAAAAATGTTATAACCTAACAGCTTTGGGGTAAATATTTCATTTATAAATTTCATCATTCAAATATTTCATTTCAAAAATATTTTTTGTGACAGGCCTAATTAGCCACCTTAAAATCTTTTAGTTGAATAAGATCCTTTCTATAATCCATATGATAATCTGTATTCAATAATTTTCAACAGTTTTCCCAACTGTCATGTAAATTGGTCACTTTGTAGACTTTTTTTTTTTGCCCACCACTGATCTTGTACTTTGTGATGTTACACTGACCTGCTATGATGTCTCATATTTTCCCATTGCTTCCAACTCTAATTTCAAATTCTTCTTCACTTTGCAATATGTATTGGTGACTATTTATCTGTAATAATTTATTGAGGTCTTGTTCATTCCTGAGTCATATTTTTTTCCTTCAATGAATGTTTGAGTGCCAAATTAAATCACACCACATCATCTGACTATAATTTTCAAACTCTTTTTTAGTAAACCTGGGCCCATGGCTTTTGAAAATGACAAATTCATGAGGTCGTCATTGGTAAATGTTTATTTTGTGTTTTTTTCGCAAGCTTTCAATTACAGAAAAGTTTTGAAAATAGGATATCTAAATAAGTTAATTCGAACTCAACAAAATCGGTCACAACTGAAACCTTTCAAAAAATTAAAAATTTAAATATTGGCAACACTAATATTTGTAACAGGAAAATGATACGTCATTGTAATGTTTTTAAGATCCGTCTGACAAACCTGGTCTCATATTAACCAATCAATTTCTGAAGTTTTCCACGCACACAACTACAATATATCGAAACTTAACACCGCATGGAGCCGATTAAAGGGCCGAAACTAACTGGCGAGGCCTTTAAGCGACTTGAGACCAGGCCGTGGTTCGCCTCATGTTTACCAAGAAAAGGTTGTGCCTCGATTGTAAAATGACGGGAAAATAAATGTCTCTCGACTAAAACAACAACCCACTTAATATTCTCCGTAAGTTAAAATAGATTTTTATCGTTATTGCGACTTGCCGACGGTTGGCTAACGTTAGCAGGTTAGCAAACGCCGACTCTCGAGCTTTTAAAAGCCTGCGTCAACCAAGGTAAATTCTCACGAAAAATGCATAACAAGCGAAGTTATATCCAAAAAATGTTAAACATACCCACTTATCATGCTGAACGACGACCACAACTGTTATGGACCATAAAAAAAGACTGTTGACGCAGTTCAGTTGTCCGTCGTACGCTCTTCCTGGAACAACAATAATACTGCGTCATTTCCGGGCATTTCTTAAACGGAGCACGGAGTTTACAATACAGTACCGCGTTCAATTAGAATAGCAACAGCATGATATAATGCAAAAAGTAAATTATATTCGGTTGGAGTGATTTACCTACATTATAAAATCGTTGTTCAGTCTTTGGCAACACGACATACGCAAGTTTGAGAGTTCGAATGGGGAACGAATATATCGTGAATAATTAATATCTTAATATATCTTTGAATATAACATATTATAAAATCAAGGCTAATGTGATAATGTTGTCAAAAGTAAAAAAATATATATATTTATTTTCACGGTGCGTAGACAACTCAGCAAACGGTTGAAAAATATTTATGACACGCCCCCGTAGCCCATTGACTCGGTTTTTGGTAAGCACGTTATGTGATTGGCCAACGATACCGTCATTCAATAACGAAGCATTGCGTCAGGAAGACACGTAACGAGGAGACAAATATGGCGGCCCTGCTGAGGGGTACTCTGTACCTAGTTGGAAGGCGGTGCAAGAATGTTCACTTGGCGATTGGTAAGGAGTTCGAACTGCCCTTACACACGCGCTGCTCATACTTTTGGACGAATTAAGACTGCTTTCTCGCTAGAGATCCACGTACTTTTGTTAGGAACTCAAAGAGAACTTTGGGTCCATTTTCGACACACTGTTAAGCTAGTTCAGGGGGCTTCGGTTCTCATTTACTCATTTGCAGGAGTTTTTGTTTTTTTGTTTTTTTTTTAACTGTCTCCGGTTCATCTCGTTTGCAAGCTAATGGTGGTCTTTGAAGAAAATATGCTAACTATGGCGCCATCAAAAACGAATAATGGAAATAAATGGCTAATGATTGCCCCCGTTTGAGTCTTGGAAATTATGTAATAACGCCACTTACTTTCTGGACTGGCTCTTCCTAATCCTCGACAATTGAAGCAGGAAAAGTTTTTTTTTTTAAAATGTTAAATTATAATTTATTTATGTCTATGTGGTTTTATTTTTTTCCCCCAAAAAATGCAATTTATACAATCCAATCACAAGGACGTATACAGCTAGTTTTTCTAACTAACAATCTTGAAATTCTTGTTGGCTGTGTTATCGGACAGTTTGAGTAAAATTTTAACTCGGAATCAACATAATATGTCTGAGAATATACCGCCATGCCATAGCAAACTTTGCCTTGCATATTATTGACGCAATTTTAATAGCCCATTTAAATATGCCTTTTTTTAAGTGTTAAAATGTACAACATGGTTGCTGACAATAGTTAGTTACATAAGGCCAGTCAGTACTGCCAAATTAGCCACATGTCATTGCCATATTTAGCAACAATATGACACCTCGCTAGCAATTTTTTTTTGCTAAATTTGCCAAAGACAACGCTACCCTTTAATACGCCCCCAAATCAGTCGTTAGTCCCCTTGCTGGAAACTTTTAGACTGAGACACATGTTTCCAAGATGCAAATATTTTCCTTCCTGCATCACCTGTGCAACTCTGCATGTGAACAGACCGTGGGATAACTGGAGTGGAACTAATGTTATCGTTGACAACAGACATGGATGAGCAGAATTATTAAATAGATTGGGAAGAATTTGAGTTTATGCATCAGTTTGATGATCCCTTCTGGCGTGTGCGCCTTGGTCAGCGTGGGACATGTAATAGATGGAATATGGCTCCACATAAAGGTCACAACTGTTCAGAAAGCTGCAGTAACATTAGCAGCGTGACAAGATTTGCCAAAAATGACAGTGTGTCATCGAGTTGAATCAAATCAAAGCTTAGGCAGGGAATCATAATCCTTTTTCGATAAAGAAGAAAAAATGTTTTAAAAGCTGTAATTTGATTTTTGAGTCTTAATTTTAAGGTCAATCTTCCCTGTTCTATAATGTATTCATAGATAGCTGTTGGGCTTTTGTGCAAAACTAAAGAACGTTCCATAGGATCCCTGGCGCTAAGTATTTAACCATTCCGTTCCAGCCTCCACGAGGTCCATGGCCTCCAAGACACAGGTGGGCTTTATTGGCCTTGGAAATATGGGAAATCCAATGGCCAAGAATTTGCTGAAGAACGGATACCCAGTCATAGCCACAGATGTCTTCCCGGAGTCCTGCAAAGAAGTTCAAGAGCTGGGTGCCCAGGTGGGATAGTAAAGAGATGTTCAACCTTTTTTTTTTTTTTTTTTTTTTTTTTTTTTTTTTGTTTTTTAGATCTTAAACTGCTTCCACCTGTTTGCGCTATTCAACCATCCATACATTTGTGCGTTTCCTCAGATTGTCGATAATCCTGCCGAGGTCGCGGAAAAAGCCGACCGCATCATCACCATGCTTCCCTCGAATCCCAATGTTATTGACGCGTATACCGGAGCCAATGGGATTCTCAAGTAATGCCTCCTTATGTTCACTAATAATTCAGAATTCAGATTCTAATTTAACAAGCCCCCTTCGTTAACAACAGGAAAGTGAAGAAAGGCTCCTTGCTCATCGACTCCAGTACAATCGACCCAGCCGTCTCAAAAGAGATGGCGGCGGCTGCGGAGAAGATGGGAGCGGTTTTTATGGACGCACCTGTGTCAGGAGGTGAATTTTTATACGCGGTATTTAATTGGAATATAGACAGAGCGCGCGATTCCCCGTGTGTACACACACATCCTCAGTTGGGCTGCAGGTCATAATTTAAGCCCCGACCAACTGCGCAACAGGGTGTTGATTCTCCATTTTTGAGGATGTGGTTGGTGTGCTGCTGTTGAGCCTGAATAAGGTGGGTGGTCTGAAACTGCAGACTTGAGCAAGATGCCCCATTGCATTTATTTTAACAAACATAATGGGCATTTTAGCAGGTAAGTCCTCATTTTGTTTTCCATGCAATTTTGTACTGAGCAAATGTCTTTTTCTTACGTTTGTTTCAATGTGAGTTCACCTCTTATCTTTATGGAAGTAGATTAGTGGCACAAGGTTTTGAATTTGAAATGTGAAGTGATCACATTTTCAATAGTTGTATTTCAGTGTTAACTTTTCAATGTCAACAATTCAAGTGGCTACAATTCGCTGTCTAAAATTCACCTTCTGTGCCACCAGGCAGGGTTACTTCAGGTCAGAACCGAACACCCAGCCAATCCAGTTACACTTTCTTAGTATGTGACGTCACGTGACTAAAGAAGCGTAACTGCGATTGGCTGGGTGTTCGGTTCTGACCTGAAGTAACCCTGCCTGGTGCCACAGACGAATTTTAGACAGCGAATTGTAGCCGTTTGAATTTCAAATGGCGAATTGTAGCAACTATTGATTGGAAAATGTGATTACTTTACATTTCCAATTCAAATCCTGGTGGCATTAATCTATTTCCATATATCTTCATCCTTGGTATATACAACTATAGAAGTGATGGGACCATGTTAGCGGTGATTGTCAAAATCTATATGGACCAGCTACAGTGTCATCACCGCGTTGTAGAGTTTTTGCTGCGTGGCAGCGCAGCATCTGGTCGGGCCTTATATGTTTGAAAATTGAATGGGTTTAACTAGTGCATTGCCATAAAAGCATACAGTGCATTTGCTACGACGCTTTATTTGATTTGAGATCATTTGGAGTTGGTCGTTTCTACACAGCCGTTTTAAATTCATGTTGTACACTGAATACGCTTGTGATTTTTGTTTTTGTCACATGACTGAAGTGACAAATGTTTTTTTTTTTTAACATAATTGATGCTCCTTCCTTTTTTCAGAAGCACTTATTGCCATTTATTCAAAACTGTACAGGGAGTCCTCAGTCTACGACTGAGATCCATTCCTACAGTAGCGACTTAAGTCGGATTCCAGCATTAAAGTCAGAATTTACATAAAAATACTTTGTATACAAAAAACAAATAGTTTGCAATAAGCAAGATGATGTACTTAACATTATTGCTGAGGAGGAGGAGGAGAAGAAGAAGGGGAGGGTGTGTTTAGCCATTGCAAAGGAACCTGGTCCGCAATCCTCTCCATCTCCCCCAAGTATCAAAGAACCTTGTTGTGTGATCATTGTATCCGACATAGGAACGGAACCCTTCACATGCGCTAAAATACGGGTTTTGTCTTGAATAATTGTCACCACGGTCGACCGACCGACTGAAGCCTTGATAGTGTTGGTGTCTCTCCTTTCTCCAAACTTAAATCTAGAAAATCCTTTTGAAACTACAAGACTTTGTAATTTGTTTACACATGTAGTTTTTCATCGTGAGGTTAACGTTTAGAATAGGTTCCACAATAACCTTTTGTTTAACTGACTCAGTCAACCTCGAATTGAAAGTTGACTCATGTCACAGCCTAGCTAACAAAATAAAATTGAACAAAAATTAAGTGTGCTGGCGACAGGAGTCTGAAATTGTGTGTACAGTACGTCTGATTTCAATCAACATGCTAAGATCATAGGAGGCAAACCGTGTGCAGCAATCAAAAGAAGTATGGTGGCGTGCCAATTACTATTGAATCCCGTATGGTTAAATCATAAAGGTTAAAAGCACACAGGGAGTTGAAAACCTAATTGAGTCAGCATGTGTCTTCCTGTGAAACCATGTCAGGACCAGATGAGGGAACTGCCGTGTGATTTCTCTTCAGAGTGGAGTGATTGTACTTTTAGTTTAGAGCGCTAACTTAACGTAATTTCTCACGTGTGATACGCACCCCTAAAGCTGACCTCAAAAATTCTGGAAAAATCCTTCTACCTATGTATAATACATGCGTTTGTCTACCCATAAGATCAAAACAAGAAATCTATATTTTGTTTATTTTAGTTTTTTTCAAATAATTGTCTTGAAATTCAGCACTTAATTTTAAGATCCATCCATTTTCTATGCAATTATCCACACAAGGGTCGCGGGAATGCCAGAGCCTATCCTAGCTAACACATAATCAATCTGTCTATTTTCTGAGCCGCTTCGCCTCCCAAGCGTCACGGAAGTGCTGGAGGCCATCCCAGCTGTCATCAGGCAGGCGACGGGTTAAACCCTGAACTGGTTGCCAGCCAATCACAGAGCACAGAAACACAACAGTCGCACTCACAATCACGCCTAAGGGTAATTTAGAATCCCTAATTAATGCAAGTTTTGGGGATGTGGGAGGAAACCGACGTGCTCGGAGAAAGCCCATGCAGGCGGCGCCGGGATTCGAAACCTGGTCCTCAGAACTGTGAGGCCAACGCTCTAACCAGTTCCCCACTGTTCCACTCCAACGCATAATCTTTAACATAATTTTTTCGTGTAATTTACTTGTTCTTATTTTGACTTTCACAGCCCTAATTTTATTTGGTAAATTAGAAGACACACCATTGTGCTCATATGCTAACTACCGTGGCAAAATTTATAAGAAAACTTAAAGGACAAGGTGAAACATGTTTAATTTTATTTTAAAGGGGTTCAAATTAAACGGTCAAGCTTTTCACAAAAGCATTATCATTAAACAAAACATTGCCATGGAGAAATTAATATATGCATTACAAATTCTGCCAGGGTATGTAAACTTATGAGCACAGTTGTACACACATGCAGCCATATGTAATGTCATGTCTGTCATATTCGAGTGAAAGTGTAGGCTACAACTTGGTGGCGGTGGCTTATTAAAATGAAAGTGTACACCTTTCTCATAACCTCCAGGTGACGGTGGCATTTTGGAATGAAAGTTTAAAGCTTTGAAATAACCACTAGATGGCAGAATACATTATTTTCAACCTTATACCTGTGTACAATGCACACTATTGAAACTGGAATTTTTTGGGAGGAGAGAATGCACATTATGGACGGGAAATTATGGTTGTCACCGTCACTCGGGAAAAAGGAAAGTTGTTATAGAATATTTTTGAGAAGAAATCAAGAACTAGGGACATCTGCGGTTTGGACTTTGGTACAGATTTTATTTGTAAAGTTGTCTCATCCATGGTCGTCTTTATTAGTCTTACTGACTAAATGTTGAGAATTGCCTCAAAGCACCCCTTGGAGTTTTATGCTTTGTAAATCTGTTTTGAAAATAAATGTGTAATTGGGTGACTCCATCTACTGTCCAACCGAATGACGCAGTGCCAAATTGCTCACAAGACCGAGTAGCAGGGAGACCTCAAAGAAGTCTTGGCCTCTTTCCATTCGCGTCCTGTAAACTCGATGACTGATTCAATCATTTCCTGGCACTCGTGTCACGTGGTTTTACACCGTATGAACCAGCAACTCTAACGGCGTTAATACTTTTAGGGCAAAGTTCTACTTTACTAGCCCGATCGGTTGCTTTTCGGTGTGCACGGCTCATTTAGTCCCTTGTAAATCACATTGAAATGCAAAATAGTTGTAAAAGGTTCGTCTGGTAGCTGTTTATAATTCTTTAGGAATAAAAAAAAAAAAATGTAGGTTTAGTTCAAAAATTGATTTGCAGAACATCTTTTTAGATGTTAAAAGTGGTCCATGATTACACTGTAGCAGACCTGTTCTGTGGTTAATTTGCCCCCGGGGCAAAATCTGTCAAATATGAACGCGCACGGCAATTTCACAAGCACGTCAACCTCTCGGAAAAATTTCAAACCGCCAACGAAGCGTGACGGTCGCACGATTTCTTTGTCAGGTGTGGGTGCCGCCAATTTAGGGAAGCTGACGTTTATGGTGGGAGGAGCCCAGGAAGAGTTTACGGCTGCCAAAGAGCTTCTAAGCTGCATGGGAGCCAACGTGGTTTACTGTGGTCAGGTTGGAACTGGACAGGTAGGAACGGTCAATCAACCCTTTCTGGGATTTCTTTGCCAAGACTCCGGTTACTTGACCTTTTTGCGACAGTTGCTCAACTCATTCAACGTTGTGTTCTTGTTGACTGCTTATACAGGCCGCTAAAATCTGTAACAACATGCTGCTCGCTATCGGAATGATCGGAACCGCCGAAACAATGAATTTGGGAGTCAGGTAATGGCATCTGACGGTTTGCTCTACGGGAATCTGTCCCGAAATCACGAATTAAATGAATGTTTCCTCATTTCCAGACTCGGTCTTGATCCAAAACTCTTGGCCAAGATCCTGAACATGAGTTCGGGCCGTTGCTGGTCCAGCGACACCTACAATCCCGTCCCCGGAGTGATGGAGGGAGTCCCGTCGGCGAATAACTACCAGGGCGGCTTCGGCACGCAGCTCATGGCCAAGGTCCGTGCACGTGTTTCGACTGGGTCATATTCATGCTATTTATATTTATTTATATTCCCACTGCATCAGCACGTGCACAATGATTTATTATTATTGATTGTTGTACAGACGTTTTTTTGGAAAACAATACAAGTACAAACAAAAGTTAAAAACTTAGCAAAATAGAAATACAGATAATTCCTAATATTTTGAGCATATGGATAGCAGAAAATTGGTGGTGCGCGTTATACATTGGTAAAAGGGTTTTCCTGTTTTTTTTGGGGGGGGGGGTCAGCTTTTGGGGGTGCGGATTATACTTCAGGACGCATTATACTCGATAAATGATGGCAAATGACGCTTCAGGGTCAAATTCTCACTATAATGAAACCATTTTTATGAGTAATATTCAAAATTGCAATTTCAGTGTAAAGATTGGTTACTTGATTGTCAATTTTTACAAAGTTCAAAATAATTGTGAAGGTGGTTTACCGAGCAGGAGTTTTACATGTAAGATGACCTCTGAAGTGATTTTTATATTGTCATTGTCGTGCTTGAAACAAAAGTTTACACAGTTGCTTCAATCGGAATGCGTTTTACCCCCCAAATTTAAAATCCTTTACTTGCTGATCTTGGATTTCCCAACTGCTTTGCTTTTTGCGTTCTCGTGAGAACCCAGATAAGCGCCTCCTTGTCTCTTTCAGGATCTCGGTCTGGCCCAGAACACAGCCACCAACACGAAGACCCCCATACCGCTCGGCTCCTTAGCCCATCAGATGTACCGGATGATGTGCGCCCGCGGTTACGCCAGTAAAGATTTCTCCTCCGTGTTCCAGTTCTTGCGCGAGGAGGAGGGACAGCAGTGAGGCGCCCCCTCCTCTCCGTCCCGCGCGAGCCTTACCTTAAGCGGATCAGTCGCCGCACAGGACCGCTTCGGCGTCGTAGTCGTTCGGGGGTGCCCCACGAGGACTCTTCCAAAGTTATCGGAGACGAGACACGAGGTCCCAAAACAACGTTTTTACGCGACAACGCAACACTCCTCTCCCTATCGGAGGTTTTTCTGTCCGACATGCAGAGCGTTGAAAAGGTTTAGGGTTGTCCCAACAGTAGGACTTACAACACAACGCGTGTCAAGCGGGGAGTTTAGTTACAGAATGAGACTTTGTTTTCACGTTTGCAATCGTTTTATGTTCCTCTTTTCTCTATTCATCGGTAATGTGAAATTTGTATGATTGTCACATGATAGCTTGCAAAGTAATAAAGACGATGACCTGTCTCCAACTTTGACTTCCTGAAACTTGTATTCTTATTCAATTATGCGATAGGGTGTACATGTGGCAGCACGTTGGAGCAGCCGGTAAAGCGTTGGCCTCGCAGTTCTGAGGACCCGGGTTCAATCCCGGACTCGCCTGTGTGGAGTTTACATGTTGTCCCCGCCCGCCCCCCGTGGCTCCGTGGGTTTCCTCTGGGCACTCTGGTTTCCTCCCACATCCCAAAAACATGCAACATTAGTTGGAGACTAAAATTGCCCCTAGGTGTGATTTGTGAGTGCAGCGGTTTGTCTCAATGTGCCGTGTGATTGGCTGATGACCAGTTCAGGGTGTTCCCCGTCTCCTGCCCGTTGACAACTGGGATAGGCTCCGGCACTCCCTGCGACCATCGTGAGGATAAGCGGCAAAGAAGATAGATAGATGGGTGTACATGTCACGTGACAACCTTTTTTCTTATTTTTATTCAAATTCCATTTTTAATATTCACCCGAGTTTATCATTAATGGATTCTATTCGCTTCCAGTTTGATTCACCCGGTAGTAACGTAACATAGCAACACCTTGAGAAGCCTCCAAAGTGAACCCCCGGACCCCTCGGCCCCCCCACAAATATAATCAAAAGCACTTTCCCAAATTAATTCCTATCGATTAAAATATAGATTTTCCTTGTTGTTTTCCAATCCTTTTACAAACTCGGGGCGCGGACTGTGAGTCGTTTTATGTTCACTTTGTTTTTTCTTCTTCTTTCTTTCTGCGGCCTGTTTCTGATCTGCTCCTCCACAGAGAGCGACCGAGGGGCCAAGGTGCCACAGGTCGTGCGATCACAAGACAAGCCCGTAAAAAGTCCATTAAGCGCTACAGGCTGAGAGCCGTGTTGTCATCTGCTTGATGGGTACGGCAAACACGGCGCCGCTTTGCTCTCGGGCCTGCGCGCCCTTTTATGCTCAAAAGGCTTCTTTCGTGCTTATTGATATTATTGATCACATAAGCTTGCACGTCAAGTTGCTGTTTTAGAGGAGAGTTTTCGCTCCTGCCGAATTCAAATCCGGGATATGCAAACTCCCGCCCTTTCGTCCTCCATTAACCAGGAAGTAGCCTCCTAGCTAACAAACAAAGCTAATTACAAATATCTGAATTGCTTTCACTATCAGCATTTGTGCACGGGGTTGGTGCAAAACTAATCATATGGTGGCCCAAGATTTTTCCACTGAAGTTAAACAATAGCCAGTCATCGTCACATTTGAGCTCAGAATTATTCAAGCAGTACTACAAAAATATGCAGGATAAAATGCAGCAGCTGAGATCAAAGGCTTTTTTTATTACAACTGTTAAACTACTTAAAGCTATATAACTACTACTTAAACTACTACCTACTAGGTTGCGATTTTAATAAAAGATGAAGTATCTTCATTTCACACATCCTGATTGATTTTAAATTAAGCGAATCGAGTTAATCTCTTTTATTACAGTGTAATAACTAATATTAAATGTACGGATATCCCCGTGAATGTAGTTACACTTGCCTGTGCAAGCGACGAACTTGGGCCCATTAAAATTTACAGCCTCCAAAAGGTGACAAAATCTATTTTAAAATACATGTAAGAAGGCCTCAGAATTAGGTTAACTTGTAAATGCAGCAATGCAATAACTAAAAAAAAAAAAAAAAAAAAAAATGGCATGCATGGTAAATCTCAACTTTGTCTTCCATGTTTTGTTTTTGAACGTTTGGAGGTTGCCTGTGCAAATTCTGTGCACTTGCTGTCATTGAGCATTTCAATGGGGGTTGAGAGTTTCTTTGTTTTTGTGAAGCTTCTCTTTTATTGTGTTTGTCGCTCTTTTGTTTTTCAACTTGACCTTGGACTCCAGCCGGGTTTTGCTTGCCCTCCTTTCGATGACACTGCAGCCAAATGTTAGTAGCTTATCTCTATTTTTTTTTTAATTCTTTGTATTTAATTGGTCTTGACATCTTTTTTCGTGCACAAAGGAGCTATGTTGATGTGATTTGAATGTTGGTGGACTTCTGTGCGAAAGCTGCTTTTAGGGTTTTTAAAAAGCTGCACCTTGGACTCATTAAGTGTTTTTTTTTGTTTTTTTTTTACGAATTGAGGTGCGTGTGCTGCCGTGCGTCAATATTTCATAATTTCGTCTGGAGCACGATAGAAACTCTGATGGCTAAAAAAAACCAGAGGAGTAGTTGGTTGTTGGTGCGGGTGCGCGCGGGGCCGATGTGCTTGATTATCTCCCGTGCGGACCTTTATCATCTCCTTTGCATATCACGTGTTTGGCCCGGGCCAATAACCTCGCGACGGTTCGGTGCGGGCACGGTTTCCCCCTGCCAGAGAGTCCCCGTCTGGGTGCATTCGGTCGCGGGGGGTTGGAGGAAAAAGAGCCGCACGCGCGCATGTGTCGGGACATGCTATGACCGCGTCGTTGCTGCTGCACTCGCACTGGGCCGAGCCGCTGATGTTCGGCAAGAACATGCAAGACGCGCCGGGGTTCCCCGGGGGGAACTTGGCGCCCAACCAGTGCAGGAATCTGCTGGCGCATCCCGCCTCGCTGGCTCCGAGCAGCGCCGCCTACGCCGGCGGCGGCGACGGGGAGCCGGCCAAACAGTGCAGCCCGTGTTCGGCCACGCAGAGCTCGCCCAACGCGTCCCTCCCGTACGGATATTTCGGGGGAGGCGGATGCGGCGGCGGCGGCGGCGGGGGTGGCTACTACCAGTGCAGGCCGGCTTCCCACGGCTGCGTCAAGGCCTGCGCGCCAGCCGCCTCCTACGCGGACAAGTACGCGCAGGACGCGTCGGCGCCCGGCGATGAGTTCTCCGGCCGGGCCAAGGAGTTCACCTTTTACCAGGGCTACTCCACGGCTCCCTACCAGGCGGGCTACCTGGACGTGCCCGTGATTCCCGCGCTGGGTGCGCCCCCCGAGCCCAGGCACGAGCCGCTCTTGCCGATGGAGCCCTACCAGCCGTGGTCCATCACCGGCAACGGCTGGAGTGCGGCGGGCCAAGTGTACTGCACCAAGGAGCCGCCTCAGGCCAACGCGCTGTGGAAGTCCCCCCTGCAAGGTGAGAGGCGACACTTGCGCAATGTTTGCGGTGCCCCCCGGCGTGAAATGCGACGACACGCACGCGCGCATCGGGGTTTATTGCGCCACTTTTTTTTTTTTTACATTTGTGAAAACGGGAAGGTGGGGGGGGTATGGCATGTTGTACACTGGTTGTGCTTGGGCAATAATTCCGAAATGGGAATGCACACGAGGACCTTTTAAAAAAAACGTGTACAAGATTTCTTTCCATGTCACAAAATTGCACAGTTGAGGAAAGAAATAGGAGCGTTCACTTGTTTGAGTTCCCAATGTCGTGTCATTTTGCTCTACTAATTATTCATATTCTTACCTCTCCTCAAATCAAATGTCATCTTTCCCGCATAGAATAATGCAGTAGAATTGCAAAGAAACGCAATTTTTGAGTTTTCGTCCAATTTAAGTCAAAGACTTTCGTCCACATAAAAAAAACATCTTTGATAAAAATGTCAACCGATACAGTAATATAAAATTTATAATTCATTCTTCAACATTATAACGACAAAACAAAATGAATAGTAACGCATCAATTAATTATTCTTTTATTCCCCCACCACCATCAATGATGACGCACCGACACATTTTCATTTTTTACTTTGTGTAATTAAATATTTTCCTTTCACGGTAGTGAAAACCGTAATGAAATAAAATTATTAAATGTAGAATGGCCACTGTGCCAAACGTTTTCCTCCATCATTAAATAATTTTTGAAATATTTTCATCATTCAAGTCGTGCTAAAATGAATCATAGGAATGATGATCATCGTGAAATTAAAAATGACAAGGATAATTTTACGGTAGTTAAAAGGACCTTTTGCAATATTTTTTTAAAAATGCATATACACTGGTTACACACCATTAAAATGTGCTAAAGTGACATCAACAACCAAACATTTTAATCAGCCAATTTGCAAATTAGAAGAAAATGCAAATGACCTTTACATACACGTCGCAAAATAAACTGTCGAGAGATCAATATAAATTACAAAACAATTTTATTTGATTATAAAAAAAATATTATGGACTGTTAATCCCCTCCCAGAAAAAACTACATTGACTTAATTCGAACATGTATATCAGATTTTTAGTCGTGCAACCGATAAACCGAATAAAAATTATTCAATTCAATCTTGAGCCCCACAAAATGGATAATATAATAACGAAATGTTATTTTCATTTGTTTACATATATACGTAATTGCTGTTGTTAAAGAAAAAACGTCAATTACGTATTTTCCATTTTCTCCAACACAATAAAATGCCAATTTTGATTCGGAGCGTTAATTTCTCTAATCCAAGATTGCTCATTTTGCACGAAATTTTGTAGTTTCGTATATTTTCGTTCGTTTTTTGCAATTGCAAATTTTCTTTCCTACAATCAATCAGATGGATTCCTTTAGATTTTTTTTTTTTTTTTTTTTGCTGGTGTAGAGGCGAAACTAACACGTTTTGGTTCGTCGCCCCCCCCCCCCCCCCCCCAGACAACACGTGCGTCGGGGACAGCCAGGTGCGGCGCGGCAGGAAGAAGCGCGTCCCTTACACGAAGGCGCAGCTGAAAGAACTGGAGCGCGAGTACGCCACCAACAAGTTCATCAGCAAGGACAAGCGGAGGAGGATTTCGGCCCACACCAACCTGACCGAGAGACAAGTCACCATCTGGTTTCAGAACCGCCGCGTGAAGGAGAAGAAAGTCGTCAATAAGTTCAAGAGCTCCTGTTAGCTCCTCGTCTGCAGTTTGATTTTTTTTTTTTTTTTGGGGGGGGACCCCCTCACCCCCACCGTACCGCACCAAAAAAAAAAAAAAAACACGGACACGGATGTGCTTTGATCACAGATAAACTCTGCTATAATTTATTTCCTTCACTTTTGTCGCCAGAGTGCCTTTTTTTTCCTTTCTCGTTTTTTTTTTTGGGGGGGGGGGGTTTGTTTTTAATTTTCTCCCCCGGTCGACTTTTAATTGGAAGCAGCCCACGCGGCGCGATGACAGAAAGTCGGAAGTGTTTGCGACAAGTGTGGCTGACAAACTTCCACTTTTTTTTTTTTTTTTGCCTCCCACGCGTGTTCGTCTTCATTAGACGTCTTATATTTTATTTTATATTTTTTCTTTTCACTTTCACAAGATGGCAAAACTTCCACAAAACTCGCATCTGCAGTTTTGTAAATTTATTCACCGACAAATATAACGCAAGAAGCCAACGATTTATTTCCCCGGAGGTTTTTATTTAATTTGTAGAATGACGTCACGTGTGTCCATTTAAATAACTCATTCATATTCGGCCCTATTTATTTGATTTCAACCGTTAAATCCAAAATCGACATATTTAATAGTTGTTAAGATACATAACGGGTCTGTTATTGAAGTGGTCGTCACTGTGCATATTTATCCTGTTTGTTATTAAATGTGATTTCAGGAAAAAGAAACAAAAACAAACAAACACGAAGGAGATGAATATCGACTGTGTAACGTATTTAAAAAAAATGTAAATATTTTTGGCCACGTAAGCCAAACAAGAATGTTAATAAATGTTTCCGAGCCGCTTTAAAAAAGCTTCTGTGTTATTATGACGTAATTAATGCTGGGATTTTGCTGACTGGTGTTGAAAATGATCCTTTTATAGTTGCAAATAATCGTCAGCAATTATTATTATTTTTTTTGTTTGTTTGTTTTATTTATATTTTGTAGCCATCTAGTGCGCAAAGCCCGGAAGTGCAGCTTCACTTTCCCAACTTTTATTGGAATATAATGTCGGCCATGTTATTTTTATGAGTATTAAATTTCCTTTGTATATTTACAGTTTTTTTCGCCCCTCTAGGTTCAGCATTTGACAGACTTATGCGAGGTGAGTTCTTAGATATGTATTTTTTAAATTTGTAATGAATGTCTAAGAGCTAAAAATTGAATGTTACTGGCTGAAATTGAAATGCATTTTTATTTTTTAAACGTTGGCCTTGAAACTGGCGCACAATTCTCACACGGTGCGATTATTATTACATTCTACCGTTTTAGATCATCTTCGTATATTAATCAAATATCATTTATCATCACCTCGAAGTATGACTGATATTTTTTTATGTAGTCTACAGCAAATAAGGCAAATAAGTTTAACATCTTGGAACAAAATCGATATATATTATTTTACATAACTGATTCAAGATGTTCTGTTCAAGCGTGTTTGTACAATTTTGTTAGGTTATTAGCTGTAATTTATTTTATGTATTTTTTTTTTCAAATCACGCTCCATCCATCCCCAGCTCCATCCCCAGCTTCTCGTTTGACGTCATAGCGCCCCCTCACGGCCAGGCAAGCAAGTGAAAGCGGTGTCTCGGTCGCCATGGCATTTGTACGCATTTTTTTTTCTTTTTGTTTTGAAATTCAAACAGGTCGACGCATGAGTTGCACGGTTCGAAGTCTGAAGTTCGACCCCGCTCGATAGTTTTCCATCATGCAGAAATGCGTCCGTGACCTTTGAACTCACACAACACGATGAATCGATGCTATTTTCAGATTATAAATCGATTGCAGCGTTTACATCATACTGTACATTCATCTCCCAAAGGGAACTCTTGTACTTATACTACAATATAAAGTGTAAACAACAACCTGCCCCCCCCCCAAATTTGAACCACGATAACATTTAATTTCCCATTTTTATCACACACTCTACAGCAGTGGTGTCAAAGTCAATTTTGTTGCAGGGCACATCGCAGTTATGTCCCCCCCCCCCCCCCAAGAGGGCCATTATGACTGTGACGCCATAAAAATCTTTAATCGCCTCATCATATTTACACATCAAATTTATGAGCTAGTTTTGGATTTTTTGAATTCGAGGCTAATGGGTTTTTCAACTATTGTTGATATGTCGTAAGACAAAAAAAATGCTTTGCATATCTCAGTGTTTTCATTTATGATTTGACAATTTGAGTGGCTGGCGAGCGGTTCAGGGTGTGCCCGCCTCCTGCCCGTTGACAGCTGGGATAGGCTCCAGCACTCCCCCGTGATCCTCGTGAGGATAAGTGGGTAAGCAAATGCATAGATAGATGAATGGATGGATGGATGGATGGATGGATGGATGGATGGATATGACAATTTGAAAATTTTGTCCAGATTTGAACACGAGTCACCAAAGTTGACGCCCATGATTTGCCTTCGCGGGCCACATGTAATCCTGCGGCGGGCCGGATCTGGCCCCCGGGCTTTGAGTTTGACACCGGCGCCCTAAATCATTGAAAAATATTTTTAACCAAATTAATAGGGGTTTTTTTCACGTTCTCGGTGAAAAGCAGCAATTTTGTAAACTAGATACCCCCCCCACCCCTCAGTAATTTTAAAAAATCTGCAATGCCGCGATGCCCAACTTGCTTTCTTGTCGTCTTTCCTCAGCCAAAAAGAATCGACGATATGATTTATGGAGCTGAGTGTAATTTCATTGTTTGCCGACTTTGCTTTGGCGCAATCATCATAACTGCAAGTGCCGCTTCTGCTTCACAGCGGACATCTTTTTTTTTGTAAAAAAAAAAAAAAAAAAAAAAAAAAGTATTATTATTTTTATTACGGCTTCCATCCCGGCGAAAGCGCCTCTCTGGGATCGGTGTAATAACACACATTATGAGCGTCTGGTTAACCCCAAAAATATTTCTTTGGGAGTTGGAAATCTTGGCAGATGGGATGAGAAAAAGAAAAAAATGGTGAAAAAAAACCCCAAAATATGGTTTCAGTTTGAATGAAATGACTCAAGTTGACGCGTGAGCAGTAAATTATGCGGTACATAAAATAAAAACAAATGTCTACACTGGAGGAGACTGATGGGAGACACGTGTGGAAGTCAACTGCAGTCGCAGTTATTGAGAAATATGTATCGGAACAGATTATCACAACGATCGCACGTCGTTAAAGAGAATCTGAATCGTCGAGTTTGGCCTTAAAAACTTCGGATGAATAAATGTCGTCTTTACATCAGCAGCCGAAACAGAGCTAGATAATGCAAAATATGATATATACCCATATGACGTGAACATATTTAAAATCAGAATCACGTGAAGATGATTCTGATTCTGATTCTGAGCCAACCTAAAGCGTACCACATCGTCTTTGTACAAAAGATGTAAAGGCGCCTTTCAGGTGGCTACAAATTGTAAACGATTAAGCTTCATATTTAAGAGGAAAACCAGCCCCCCCCCCCAGGCCCCCGTTGCCACGGTAACCTCACCTCCCGGGCTTAAGGTTCTTTTGGGCCGAGCCGGAGGAAAAATGCGTCCGGCGGCGGGTGGGGTTGGACTCTCGAGCTGGAAAAACACCGCCCGCCGCTCAGGTCTGACGTGTTCTTTGGGCGTCGGAACATTTGGCGCAGAGAACAAGAGGAAAGGGGGGGAAAAATAAAGATTAAGGCGGGAAATATCATCTATTTATGTATTTGTACACTCGGATAAAGTGTGATCACCAAGGTGTGCGCATCCTTCGGGGATTCTCCGAAGCCTGTGCCATCTTTTTTTGCTTTCCCCGACAAAACCGCGTACTTATTGGACGTATGAAGCGGAGTGAAGTGCGTGTGCAGTGGCTATAAAAAGTTTACACACCCCTGGTCAAAGGTTTTTCCTATCCCCACTCCAAAAATAAAAAGAGACCGGGATTCATCCAAATCAAAAGATTTTTCATCAACAGCCAAGAGGGGAAGTTAAAAATAAACCTGAGATAATGGTGTTGCATAAGTGCACACACCCTCTCGGAACCGGGGATGTGGCCGCGTTCAGAATTAACCAGTCACGTTTTAACACGTCAGATGGAATGAAGCAGACAACGTTTAAAGTTAATTTCGATAAAAATGTTCATGTTCAGGGCGGCGCGGTGGCCTCACAGTTCTGAGGTCCTGGGTTCGATCCGGGACCCGCCTGTGTGGAGTTTGCATGTCCTCCCTGTGCCTGCATTGGTTTCCTCCGGGCACTCCGGTTTCCTCCCACATTCCAAAAACATGCAACATTAATTGGACACTCAAAATTGCCCCAAGGTATGATTGTGAGTGCGGCTGTTTGTCTCCACGTGCCCTGCGATTGGCAGGCGACCAGTTCAGGGTGTACCCCACCTCCTGCCCGTTGACAGCTGGGATAGGCTCCAGCACTCCCCGTGACCCTCGTGAGGATAAGCGGCAAAGAAAATGGATGGTTTATGTTTATGCAAGTTTATGTTCTAGTCGGCTTTTCCTGTCATCTTTAGTGCCGCCAGTTCCAACAGAACCTCGGAGGTATTTTTTACGCTACATCCGCCTGCCGAGTCGGCACAGTGGGTCGTTCGGTGACCTGCTTTTTATGGAAGTTAAAATCACAAAGCGCTCGGGGGTTCGAATCCCACCTCTGAGAGCAAACCCTCAATTGGTCCAAGGGGACCCCGGCACCAGCTGCCCGCTGCCCGAACGTGACTGCGAATGGGGTGAATGTGAGTCTCTGGAAAGCGCTTCGAGCACTGTCAGGGTGTACACATATTACTACATATGTGTATATACATATATATATATATATATATATATGTATATACATATGTATAAACACACTCCATTGACTGTTTACAATTTGGAAATGTTCATCAGACCATAACAAAATCTCCCAAATGCAGGCGGGAAAACATACGTTTTGGTATTTTTGAGTGGCTTCCAGTTTTGACAAGTCAATGAAGGTATGGAACCGTGCGCGCTCTTGTTTTTATAAGTTTTTCACACGATGATTTTATAATTGCGAGCCGTAGAAGTGTTTTTCTGTCCAGAAAACGTAATTAGGACTTTTGGACTGTGTTTTGCGTGGTTCCAAGATCTGCGTGTCGCGACTTGTGTCGTATCTCAATCATAAACTGAGAAGTACTGCGTGTACTCCATCACCGCACATGAAACAACCAAATAAACATGATTTACATTTCATTCAATATGATACAGGTAATATGGGGAATGTTAAACCTTCCCAAAAACATAATGCTAACTGCAAAATAAATTGGATTTCCACTGCAAAATCGTTTAGTTTCTGTGTCTCCTTCGAGCTGTCCCAGGTGTGTCAAACTCAGGGCCTCGGGGCCAAATTTGGCCTCCCACTTCATTTCGTGTGGTCTAGGAAAGCCCTGGAAATGATTTAGATCAATAGGACACAAATATTTTCATATTTCTCACTGAAGAGAAAAGAAAATGAGAGGGGAAAAAAGTTTTTCCTCTGTGTTTTTGCTACCAAACTCAATTTTTTTACCAATCGATTGCTGTTCACTCAAATAAATGCTAGTCAGTTTTGTTTTGTTTTTTTCATGACCTCTAACCTTGCATTTTATTTTTGATTTTTCATACTGGGGTGTTATGCATATTTAATAATGATTGCTAAATAGTTTGTAATTTCTGCTTGTTGACATTGTATAAATCTTAACATTTTTTTTTGGGGGGGGGGCGAGGGGAGTTGGAGGTTTCTCTTATTTCCATCCAATATGAAGTAATATCTGCAAACAATTTTATTATGATTACGACTGTGGCCAAACTAAATAATAATAATAATAATAACAATAATATGTACAATTATCCTCTTGAAAATTTGTATGCATATCTGCATAGAGGCTAAAGAGGTGCTGAAGGAGTTTGTTTTTAATTGAATTTATTTTAAAAAGTGAATTTATTCTTTGCTGTTATTTTTTTATCATTTTGTAATTTATGGGGTTGTGTAGCATCTTTTTTACACGCATCATTTCTAGCAGCTGCTTTTTAAAGGGCTCTAGAATTGAAGTTAGCATAAAATATCGTGATAATTATCCCCTCCCCACTACAATATGTGTATTGTCAAACAATCATCATTGCCGTTATGATTCTTTTTGAGCAACTTTCTCAAAACCCTTTTTTTTTTTTACATTCGTGGCCGACTTCATTTGCATTTCCATCGCCATCCTCGAAGCCTTTCTGACATTTCTGACTTGATTTATTTTTGGCAGAGGGTCTCGCATTACACGACGGACCCTCTTGACGCCCCCCCCCCACTACCACGGGGGGAGGGGTGGGTGGGTGGCGGTGGGTGCACCTGTTTCACAATTGTCCGTTTGACAACTTTGAGAGGCTCCGTTGTACATCGAGCATGTTTTATTTACTACTATATATACAAATGTGGCAGTTGACGTGTATAAGCTTTGTAATAACTTATTATAATGTGATTCCCAAGTGACAGGATATTAACTGGGTCTTTCTTCGCGAATTTCCAGACTTATCCAGCACTAGTATTTATTATTTGGGATTGTAGTGTTTTTGGTAGTGTAGTATTGTGTAGCAAAAAGTCCCCTCCAAATAAAATACGACCACTCAACTTTCCCTCGGTTTGAAGCCTAAAAACATTTTGATGCCGACACAGACAGAAGAGAACTTTGGGACCCACTTCAAAATAAACCCACGCGACGCTATAAATTGTTGATTACTGTTGCTATGGAGTTTTCATGCGTCGTAAATATGAGTTCTGGTTTCTTTTAAAATTGGCTTTGAACATGATAAATATTCCATGAATGTTTGAAAAGTGCTCTCGTTGTTTCCTATGAGTGATTCAAGGCCTTGTTGTGCAATTTCAATGCATTCGAAATATCAATATTTGTGTCAGCCGCGCACAGGTCGATTGATCGTGACGTCACTGTGAAAAATTACATAATTAATAAAAGTGCTGCCACTTAACATTTGCAAGTGCGCGTTTGCATTGCCGGTCAAAAATTAAACGCAGTGTCAAGGTGTGTGTTGTTGTTTTTTGTCGTAACCATGCAAAAAAAAAAAAAATATATATATATATATATATATATATATATTATTAAAAGTAATTATTGAGCGTTTTCAGAAAACAAGATGGGGGATTTAAATTAACGAAGAAAATTTGTGTAGTTTCCCAGAATCTTTGCGGGTTATGTGACCATAAACTACACGCATATAAAGAAATTGGGAAGTTTATATTAATATTAATATTACGACAGAATGTTTTTAAAATTACTTTTTAAATTCCACTTTATATATATATATATATATATATATATATATATATATGATTTGGGTTATTTAAAAAAAATGGTAGGGAAACAAAACCTCCTTAACCTTGACGCGAGCGATTGACGTATAACGTTAGCCAAAGGGCAAAGTTCACTTCTGACTTCTTCCAACAGGAACCGAGAGAGCGGCTGGAACGACGAGAAAAAGGTAAAGAGGGGGGTGTGGGGTGGAAGGTGGGGGTGGGTGGGTGAATGTCGTTTGCGAATCCGCAAGTGCTTGATTCCAAAACATGTTGCGTGGATGTTCCTCTCCTCCTCCTCCTCCTCCTCCCTCCCCCTCCAAACCCTCTCCCGGTATGTTTTTTTTTTCCCTGCAGCCAAAGGTTGACTTTCAAGCTGAGGGAGAGCCTCTGCCTCTCACGTCACGTCACGTCACGTCACTCACGCACGCACGCACGGGCACGCGTGTCATTCGGTGCCAGCGGCGGTCACATGGGCCCGCTCTGGGCTGAGACCTGCTCCGCGCTCGCCTCGCCTCGCCTCGCCTCGCTCGCGCGCGCGTTAGCTCAGGTCGCGCGCGGCCCCTCCGCTGCAGCTCAGTCGCTCGCTCGGCGACGACGACGTGAGGATGCGTCCGCGCTGAAGGAAAGTCGTCAGCATGGATTTTGACGCTCCCAACATGTATCTGCCCAGCTGCACCTACTACGTGCCCGGAGCGGACTTCGCGGCTCTCCCGCACTACCTGGCCCAGGGTCAGCCCTCGTGCCCGGTGGCGTACTCGTACCAGTCGTCGGCTCTTCCTCAGGTTCCGTCCGTCAGGGACGTGGCGTTCAGGGACTACGCCGTGGACGGCGCGGCCAAGTGGCACCACGCGAGGGGGAGTCTCGCGCACTGCTACGGCGACGACGGCTGGAGCGGCCCGACGACGACCCCCCGCGGGGTCGACGTTCCGGGGAAAGGCGTCTCGCCCTCCGGGTCCTCGACGACTGCGGCCGCCGCGCCGGGGGGCTTCGCGCACGGCAGCGCGGCCAGGAACGGCGTCCTGCCGCAGGCTTTCGACCAGTTCTTCGAGTCGGCCTACGGTGGCCACGATCACGGAGGCAGGCCGGGGGCGGCCAAGACCGGAACCGCGCCGCCTCCTCCGGCACCTCCGGGCTCAGACACGGCGGAGAGCTGCAGCCCCAAGTCGTCGCCCGGCCTCGGCGAGGACCGGAACGCGAAGGGCGGCGGTGAGTCGCTGCTCTTATAAAAGAACTTTTATTTGCTCCTTTTTAAACAGTCTTTAAGCTTTATGGAGGGCCCCCACCACCACCCAAAAAAAAAAAAAAAAAAAAGATAAACGACAAGATCACGTGCTTGGGCTTGAAATTGGCCGTGAGGAATTTCAAGTCAAGGCACTTTTTCACTTTTTTTCGACACCCAGTCACTCAACTATTTGAACACAAAGTTGACTTTAAAATGCACAAATGCACACTAGCAACCTGTTCATAAACATTAATTCATAAATTCTCACCTTTTGCCACGGTTTTGCGTGGAATTATCCAGCATCTGAATGCCTCTTCCTCACTTTCAGAGTCTTTTGTCGTTTATTTAACAAATAACTCAAACCTCAAGCACTTTTCGTGCACTTTCCACAGCTTTGACTAGCAAAACATTATACTTTTGTAACACTTTGACATTTACATAAAAAAATTCATGTTGTTCGAGTTACTCAACAACATAATCGTGCAACGTAACTGGAAAAGATGCAAACAGCACTCATTTCTATTATGACGCTCAACAATAAATAAAAGTAAACAAAAGCAAGCAACTGCATGATTGGCCTTCCCTGTAAATAATATGCAAGGTGCTAATTTCTCCTTTTGCATCACATTATAAACAATATAAAAAAATGAGCGGCTTCTTTGTGCAACAAGTTTCATTTATGCACAGACAAAAACTCCACTGAAGTGGCAAATCGACTCCAATCTTTATTTTTGCTTCCGGTTTCTTCCCAAAGTCTTTAAAACGTCTACTTTTGAAGCCTTCTGTAGCTGTTAATTAGCTACTTAAACGCGGAATTAACGTGCATCTCGCCTCCCCCTCTCCCAATCCACTCCACATATCAACAATTTGAAAAGCCAGCGAATCCAACTTTTAAGAGCTGCTTATCATTTTCACGAGTAATATGTGTACAAATTTAGTGGGCTTTCCAGGGATTTCGTCTGCAGCTGCCCCCGCCGCCATCCGTGCAACCCTGAACCTGAAACCTAAAGCGGACTGTTCAAAAAAAAAAAAAAGTTGCACTTGATACCACTATATATGTCTCGACAAGCTATGATGATTTCAAAATTATTTTTATTTTACTTTATTTGTAATTCATCACGTGACCGTTCATTTGTTCGGATGCAGTGCAGGGCGCGACCCCGCTGATGTTTCTAACCCCTTAATGGTCCTGAGTGAACTTTTATTTTATTTTATTTTATTTTATTATTATTATTATTTTTGGGTGCTTCTCGTCATCAGGTGCCCAGAAGACGCGCAAGAAAAGATGCCCGTACTCCAAATATCAAATCAGGGAGCTGGAGAGGGAGTTCTTCTTCAGCGTTTACATCAACAAGGAGAAGCGGCTGCAGCTTTCTCGGATGCTCAACTTGACTGACCGGCAGGTGAAAATCTGGTTTCAGAACAGGAGGATGAAGGAGAAGAAACTCAACAGAGACCGTTTACAGTACTACACCAGCAACCCGCTGCTATAGAACCTGGACACCCCCACAACCCCCCCCCCCCGGACACCTGCACGACCCCATTGGGAACTCTTCAAAAGTCCAAACAGTTTCTCATTAAACCTCCCACCCATCCTCTTCCCCTACTCCCACTCTCTATTATTATTATTATTATTATTATTATTATTATTATTGTTGTTGTGATAAAAAAAAAAGGCTCTTATGTTCATCCCCCAAATTTGTATGCTCACATTTACACGCACGCGAGGACTGGAATTGTTTTATTGGTACTTTTAATATTTGATTGTGCAAATACAGTATATATATATCTCTATCTATATATCTATATATATATATATTGCATATTGTGCATTGTCTGGAAGTGAATTTTTTGTGTGTGTGTGTGTGCTGTTTTCATGCTGCTGCCATATTTGACATCTCCTTGAGCGCTAATGTTGATACAAATTGTAAATTGGTCACACACACACACACATATATATGTACATATATATAATTATGATATATTACATTATATTATTTATATATAAATGAGGAGAAGGAAATCTTCTATCTATCTATCTATCTATCTATCTATCTATCTATCTATCTATCTATATCTATCTATCTATCTATCTATCTATCTATCTATCTATCTATCTATAACGGATTACATATATATGTATATAGATAATTATTATACATTACATTATATTATTTATATATAAATGAGGAGAAGGATATATATATATATATAAACAATATAATGTAATATATAATAATTATATATATACATATATATATATATATAGGTGACCCGTTTACCCGTTTATATATATATATATATATATATATATATATATATATTCCCCCTTCTCCCCATTTATATATAAATATAAATACATCTATAAATAATATAATGTAATATATATTAATTATATATAGATATATATACATATGTGACCCGTTTACTATATATATATATATATATATATATATATATATATATATATACACTGTATGCATATCCCCTAAATCCCTGCAATGAAACTAAGCCCCTTATATTTGTTTTATATTGCGGCACGTATGCAAAATGCTCCTCCCGAGCTTGTGTAACAGGATCCGCCCGCAGCTTTTTTAATTTGATATCCATTACAAAGAGCTCGGGCGTTTCCTGCAGGCTGATTTTTGACCTAGCATGCCTGTTAGCGGATAGAAAGAAGAAGGGGGTGGGGTGGGGTGGGGTGGGGTAGGGTGGGCTGGGGGGGGGGGATCTCCACGTTTTAGTGAGAAATGGAAAGTCTGTTTGTGCGATTTGGACCTTCCCATCTCCAAACGAGAAAGGTCTCTGCAGGTTCTGATTTTTGTTTATTCGGTAAAACGCTACCTGTGCGCGTGCGGAGATCACTCAAGCCAATTTATTTCACCAGCACGGTTTCAGTGGTGGTAAATGAAAGGCCAAAAAAAAAAAAATCTCCAATTTGCAGATGTAAAAATGAGGTTTTCCCTCAGAAGCAGGCTCCTAAAAAGCGCCTGAATGACCTGCCATAAGATAATATGGCTTCCTTATACCGAACATCCTGTGAGACTCCCATGAATTCCGCTTTGATTGCTGCTCATCCTCCCAGTTGCTCCAGTAACTTGGCCATAAAAAAGGGTGGTGGTGGGGGGTGAAAAAGAAAAAAAAAAAGGCGGACTCGTCTGGAGCGTTTGGAGTGGAGTGCAATAAAGCGTCTGAGAACCAAGGTTATTAACTGCGACTGCGAGGAAGCTTGCGAAATAAGAAGGGCCGCAACACCGAAGGCGACGCCTCGCCTCGCTGCAGCGTCAGCACGGCGGGATTTTATTTCCATTTTATTTATCTTTTTTTTTTTTGCAGGAATATCCTGCATATATATATATATATATCCCCCCCCCCCTTCTTTCTTGTTGCTGGTGTTGTGGTGCAGCGGCGAGGCCTTTTCGCTTTCGGCCACCGGGGGGCGCTCCACGGATCAATGTCAATGCCGTTTGATTCTTTCAGATTAAAAGACTGCAGGTTGACGCCTTCCAGGTAAGAACACCGGTTCGAAAATATACATATTTTTTTTTCCCCTGAAATTTATCTCCTTTAAAACAAAACACAATGGAGGCGGTTACCCTTGGCGATAATGCTATCATGTTAGCAAAGTGATATTGAGCTGATTGAAATGTGCAGATTGTGACTGGAGATAGTGCAAAAAATATTATGGCCTTGTTAACGACATGCAGGATTTTTTTCATCACTTCTCAGCCGCAACACTTGTAAATGCCGAACTGGATTCGTATTGTAGATTTTTATGTGCTCACATGCTATCATTATTGTAATTATTATTATGACTATTATTATTATTATTATGACTGGGTGTGTCATTTGTTTCGTTGGCAAACCGTGACGTGTCAAGATTCAAAAGAGCAAAATGTTGGTGATAAAAATCAAAAGTTAATCATCCGTCGTACATGGCAGCCGTAACAACTCACAAAAAAAGAAGATTAAAATGACAAAGTGAGTTTACATACTTGGTATGAATGGGGTTGTGCAAGCGTAATTTTTAAGATTTGTGTTTGTATTCTTTCAAGAAAACGGGCAAAATGCGTTTATTGTATTTTTTAAAAATTTGGATTCTGAGTCCATTCGCAACAGAGCTATAATTAAATAAAACACAAATACAATAATAAAACAGTCGCCCTGCACTCATATTTTCCTCAAAACGGCAAATATTTCACGAATTCTGCAGAAGTAAAACTACTAAATATACATTGTTATACAATCTAATTCAGCATGAATGAACAAAATCAACATCTCCATGATCATTGTTTCTTTTTTTTAAATATAAAATTAAAACTAACCAAAACCACATCTCGTGTGAATCCGAGCGTTTTTCTTTCGTGACTCGTGCACACAATTCGAATATTTTTTTTAAATTAAACGTTTTGTTTGTAGTTAAACACCACAAATTACTCTGACTTCATAACTAAAGGATTAACTACAATTGAGGCACACAAAATACAAGTTTACGAATAATGTTATACAAGTATAAAGAAACTGGAGAAAAAATAACCAAACACAAACGGAACTGCTAAGATTTTTTGGGGGACAATTATGGATCATAATTATCTTGTTATGATTTCGAGCGTGTTACTATCTTTAAGGCTACAACGAAATATGTTCTATCCATACCATACGACATTAAAGCGATGTCAATATTTGAAACACATTTCACGGTCATTTCGGAGCGCCTTTGATGTGCGCACGCGCACTAATAACTAAAACTAAAATGTTTTCATTGGCTCGTCAATGCGACTGAAGCATTTTACACGCACGTGAGGAATTGTTGAGCGTGGACAAATGCGGGATTCGTTTTCGTCCACCAAGACGACTTTCAATTCCTGCCGAGGCCAAAATGGAGGAGAAGGGGCGGGGGGAAGGGTCAAAAGTCCTCTCGTGGAAGACACCGAGGAGCTTTTGGAAGTGCCGCGATGCACCTTTACTGCTTTTTTTTTTTTTTTTTTTTTTTTTTACAATGCTGTAAAAGCGGCCATAAAGCAACGCGTTATACGTGACTTTTTTTTTTTCTTTCCTCAGTTTTCAGTCGACTCGGGTTCAGACGATGCGCTCACGGTTCAAGACCCCCTTATTCAAATAATGATATTTTACCCACAATGCTTCACCACCTCCCCTCTTTTTTTTTTTTTTTTTTTTTGCGTGCACTTTTCTTGACTTAACCTTAAAAGAAAATATACGACGGAGAGGATCGGCTCGGCGGGGGGGGGGAGGAGCCTGCAGCCCGCCCGCTCTTTTAATTGGCTGCCGGCAGCCGTGCGCGTCGCTAATTACTGCGCGATGTTCTGCGCAAAGAAATGTCGGGCAGAAAGGGCGAACTTCAGCCTAGCGCAGCCATGACATGTCCCAACAGCCAGGCTGCCAATCCCTTCTTCGTGGACTCGCTCATCAACGTCAGGGGCGACTGCGGCTCTTATTACCACGGCAACGGCGTCTATTTGCCACCGGAATACTCGTACGGACTCCCCGGCGGCTCGACCTGCTTCGCCGGCGTCGCCAAGCGCGGCGAGGGGAGCGCGCCGAGCGGCGTCCCCCCTTCGGCCGCCTACGCTCCGGGGACGGAGACGTGGCCGCAGGAGGCGTCTCGCTCGTGCAGGCTGGAGCAGCAGCAGCAGCACGCCGGCCAGCAGTGCTCCTTCTCCGGCGCCATCAAGGAGGAGAACGCCTACTGCCTGTACGAGTCCGACAAGTTCCCCAAAGGAGCCCCGGCCGAGGACCTCTCCTTCCCCGGGGCGCCGTGTCGCTCCGCGGGCGGCGGCGGCGGCGGGGGCACCGTGCCCGTGCCGGGCTACTTCCGCCTGTCGCAGACCTACGCCTCCTCCGGGCTTTACCACCGAGCCCCGCCGACCGCCGCTAACTTCCTGCCGCCGAGACCGCTTCCGGCTCCCTCCGGGCCGCGGGAGAGCCACGAGGCGGCGCCGGCGTCGGAGCCCCGCGTCGCCCCGGTTCGGGAGGAGGACAGCCGGCTGTCCTCCGGCGACGGCTCGTCGTCCCCGGAGCCTGCGGACGCGTGCGGCGCCGAGTGTGAAGAAAAGCCCGCAAAAGGTGCGCAAGACGCAGGGCGACACGTCCGAATCGTTTATTTGCACGCAGCGAGAATAGAAGCCGGTACAAAGAAAGCAGTGGCCATGGTAATAGCAAAAGGAAAGAACGACCGCATTGTGTTTATTGCACACATCACGCTTATTGCCTATTTTTGTGCGGCTGCTGCACCCACACGAGTCACATTTTCATTTTTTTTTTTTTTTTTTGTTGTTGTTGTTGTTGCTTTTTTTGCGACACCCACAAGACAGATAAAGACACACAAAGTCTCATTGTATCACACTTGGTCTTGTGGCTTGCTTGCCTTGGACAGCTTCCAGCCACAGCGTTCGCGAACAGGCTTTTGTGTTTTATGTCTTAATAACAGACGACTTTGCATGCACGGGCAAGTATTCAACACAAAGTGTAGTGAGCAAAACAAACAGCACTTGCCGGTACATGGATTTAGTTTGATCGTGGGTGGGTGGGGGTTGTATGATCTGATATGCTTTGGATATGCAGTTACTTCCCAGGAAATAAATACAAAAATAATCATTGACATATAGTGACAATATGAGTGTGCCTGCAACGTATCATCAGTCACAAAAAATGTACTTTGTGGAACATTAAACATCAACGTCAAGGCTAAAGTGAAAAGTACGTTGGAGGATATAGAAAATAAGAGCACGGTTGCATTTCCAAAATGACATATTTTGCATATTCGCATGTTCCTAATGGTTCACACCTGTTGGATGAAGTCCAAACGTGCATTTTGTAACGATTTTGTTTTTTGTTTTGATTTTTTTTTTTTTTTTTTTTTGTGGTGGGGTGGGGGTGGTGGGAGCAGATGCCAGCAAAGCGGAGAGTCCGGCTAACTGGCTGACGGCCAAAAGTGGCAGGAAGAAGCGGTGCCCTTACACCAAGCACCAGACTCTGGAGCTGGAGAAGGAGTTCCTGTTCAACATGTACCTGACCCGGGAGCGACGCCTGGAGATCAGCCGCAGCGTGCACCTCACCGACAGGCAAGTGAAAATCTGGTTCCAGAACAGGAGGATGAAACTGAAAAAAATGAGCCGGGAGAACAGGATCCGGGAGCTGTCCGGGAACTTCGCCTTCTCCTGAGACTTTTTTTTTTTTTTTTTTTTTTTTTTTGCGAGGCGGACGGACGCGCATCTTCATCCCACCGGACTGCGGAGGAGGGAGGAGGAGGGGTGGGGGGTGAACAGCAACCCAGCGACTCCCCCCCCTCGCCCTCCAAACAAGGCTAACTTATTAAGTGTGTATTTATATCAGTGGCATTTGTAAGCGTTGTGTTTGAAATGTTCACAAATGTGATTATCGTCTGCATGCGCGGTTCTGCTCAGTCGGTGTCAGTAAAAAAAAAAAAAAAAATTTCAATGACTATTTGCACTTTTGCTGCTCGACACCACGATCGTCATAAACGATCCACGCCGATTATTGTTGCACATTTCCCAATAAATGCATTTTTTTTAGAATGCCAAAAATGTTAAAATCCATATTTCATTTCATGGCACAGTGTTAAAATGCATTTTCATTGCAAATGACATATTATTATGATTCGAACGGAACTCGCCATGGCACGATGTTAAAATGATTTTTTAATATGTAGTGACACAATCCATCTTTTCTATTACGGCTGTGCTCAAACGTTTTCATGCTTTTCATAATATTTGTGAAATATTGACACTTTTTGGGGGGTAGTATATGAGTGATGACTAAACGAGTGTTTTCCATTGTTTACCTCATTTCTCTTTCGTTAAATGATTTTTTGCTGCGTTTGTACATTAATAACAGTTTTTTATTGGGGAAAAACACATTTTTTCTTAATCACTCATGTTTTCTTTGAATAATGGTACACATCTCAGAAATTCTGCCAGGGTTTGGAAACTTATGAGCACAGCTGTAAGTCCCAATGACGAAAAAAAAAACTTTGTAAAATGTATCTTTTATTGGTACTTAATTCCAACTCCCAATGTACACACATTTTAAAATGCATAATTTTTTTGTTGTCTTTTGTAATGTCACGATGTTAAAAAGCGTCTTGACTCCCAGTGACTCCATGTTGAAATGCATATTTTATAACAACTACATTTTATTTCCCAGCGACTAAGTGATAAAAGGCGTGATGTGATTATCTCACCGTGAAAAAAATATATTAAAATGAATTTGATAACAATTCCTCATGACAAAATGAAACGATTTCAAGATATAACACCAAATCACACAAAACCCATTTTTTTAAAAAATAGTTAATCAAATGTTCAAACGCATTTTAGTACCAAAGACTGAATGTTACAAATTGTCTGTTATGGCAATTCCCAAAATGATATGATGTTAAAAGGCGTCAAATGGCGCAATGTTGCAATGTATTTATTTGTATATATTAATAGTATTATTATTTTTCCTTCCCCACGAAGAAGAGGAGACGCGTGGGCTGTGGAGTGGTTTAGGTAGTCTCATGTTGTTGGGCTATATATGAACTTTTGTCCCACAACAGGAAACTGCCTTGATTACCTCAGTAAAAACTCGTCGCGTATCGTTGAAAAAAAAAGAAAAAGAAAAAGAAAAAGGAAAGGAGAAAAAAAGTGAATTTCTATTCCTTAGCCACTGTGCTTATTAATAATTTGGCAGCAAGCAAATAAAACACATTACTCCCACAAGCGCCGTATTATGTTTTATTGTCGTGCGTAAAAAGCGATCCCCGACTATTAATTGCGCGTCTCGGTGGGGTTTTGGCGCAGTGACGTCACTGCCATTTCGCTGATATTTTTTATTATTATTTTTGCCTACGGTTTAAGATAATCCGATTGGGCGTGTGTGCACGGTTCGTCGGGAAGAAGGTTCCGGCAGAGTGAGCTCAGACAAGGCCTCGGTTACGATCATTGCAGTTGCAGCGCCGGATGCGTCTGCTTTGCACCTCAGAAAGGAAACAAAGGCCGAGCTTTATTAGGGGGGGGGGGGGGGTTCAGGGATATTTAGCTGAGACAGCCAGGTTGTAACCTGAAGAAAAACAACCCCAATTGCCCGCGATAAAAAAAGGAGGTTGGAGGGGGGTGTTATGGCACCCGAATAAGGTCGCCCGACTTTGCTGGGCCCGAGGAGAGCGGGGGTGGGGGTGGGGAGACAGCATGGGGGGAACCGGCCACGGCTTGCATGCACGGACCTGCTTTGCTATCGTAAATATCGTAAACGAGCCCCCCCCCCTCCTTTTTTTTTAAGACACACAAGCTTGTTTGGAATTTGATCGTTTTATGAAATCTCTTTAAAATAACGTGCACATTTGCAAACACAACAGGGGCTAATAAATGTTTTTTTTTACTGTGTTGATTTTTGGGGGGCAAATAATAAAAATCGCAAAGTCATTTTAAAAAGTGTTTTTCTTCCTCGTTATTGTAATGTTTCATATATGCAGATTAACAACATTATAAATACAGATTTAAAACAAAAATAATTTCTGCCGTATTTTATTGTATCTTTTTAAATTCTCATTAATTTTTTTAATTAAAAATATACACGCAACTTAGTTCAAAAAATATTTTAATTCCATGTTTTGTTGAAGTCCTGATAAATCCCCCCCCCCCCAATTCAAGCACAATATATTTTATTTTGAGTATTCATACAATATTTCACCAGGCTCACGTTCAACCAAAACAACGACTGGAAAAAAAAAAACATTTGTAGTCCTACTTCTTTTCGTTTTCTTTTCCACCGATGAGGGTTTTCTTGGCTAAAGTAGCTGGCACATAACCTTTAAAGGCCTGTGAGTGTTTCACCGACGGCGATTAATAAGCCTCTTAGATGTTAATGAACTCCAATTTATTTGCGGCGACGTCTCGCTCGGAAGCTAAAAACGTTACGAACGCACCGACGAGCGCGTTTCATTCATAAATAAGGATCTCCTCACAAAAACATCCCACACACACATACACACCCTCACAAAAAAAAAAAAATCATAAGTTTTATTGCTTATAAAAGCGAATAACGCTAAACACGCGCAGCCCCAATAAATGCGAGTGAATTCGCGATGAAAATCTGCCCGGCGAAAAAGGGAGCAACAGCACCGGCAGCGGCAGCAACGGCAGCACAGCAGCAGCGGGCTTGATTTATTATTTATTGTTCTGTCCCACGGTCACGTGTTCGGGGCGCCCTATCCTCGCGTGGACAATGTGCACCGCGCTCAACTTGCATTAAGCGGCCACGGATGGTGCACGACGAGGCGCAATATCACGCAATGACACGCCGCGCGCGCCGCTTTGCACGATTCTAACGTCGTCGTTCTTGATTTTTGTTTTGTTTTGTCTTGCTTTTTGTCCCCTTTTCTTCTTCTTCCCCCTTTCTTTTGCTCTCCCCCAGCCGTCCCTATTGTCGTCGTTGCCATGTCGACGCTGAGCTACTACGCGGACGCCGGCGTCGTCCCCGAGCTGCAGGAGGACGCGCCGGCGAGGTTCCCGGTCTCCGCCGCAGGGGTGGAGCAGGCGATGCTGGCCGAATATGGCGGCCAGGAAGCTTGCCCTTTGCAGAAAGCGTCCATTTTCGGCCCCTCCTGGGCCCCCATGGCGGCGCACCCGCCCTGCGCGACCGGCACCCCGACTTACATCCACCAGCACTACACCGGCAGCGGGGAGGGCGACGGCGTGTTCTCGCGCTCCTGGGCCCTGGAGCCCGTATCCGCGTCCCTGTGCCTGACCGGACTGCCGTCGGCGGCCGCCATGCACTACGACGTCAAAGCGGAGCCGCTGATCGGGGGCGGCGAGTGCACGACTCTGGAGACGCACGCGCCGCTCCTGTCGGACGCCGAGAGCGCCGCGGCCCTGCGGGCGGAGGTCCCCTGCGAGGGCACGTCCACGTCCAAGCCGTCCGTGCCGGAGAGCCCCTCGGCCGGGGAGGGCGGGGAGCAGCTGGACGCCGGTAAGAGACGCGCTCTTCTTCTTCTTCTTCTCATTATTAGTAGCAATATTATTATTATTATTATTATTATCGTGTTTCTACTTCATTCCGCGGAGATTTGACGCAGGCCTTCGCTCGAATTTGCTGCGATTTCAGCCCAAAAATGTCGACGTGGCTGAAACAATAGGGATTTTAACATTGGCTGATGATATTTTTTTGCGATTTATGCACTCTGCTGCGCGTGTGCACACTTCGCCATTTTTCATAGTTATTCGCCAAAACATAATGTTCCACTTCACCAAATTCTCATTGGCAAAAAAGATATTTTTAAAAAAACACCATGTTTGATACTAGTCCCTGGCAGTGAAATGCATTTGAATTTGCCACGACGACACATGTCACAATGCAGCGTTTGCATTCATAAAAATGCTTGCATTGGTCCTCAACCGTGGGCTCGGGGCCAAAATGGGTACGGTTCAATTTGGTTTCGGTCCAGACATTATCAAGAAAATATATCCTTATATAACAAAAAGGGGTGGGTGGGGGGGAGTTTTTTCTCTCTCCCATTGTGTATCTTAAAACCAAAGGTTCCACATAGTACACTAACAAATTGTCATTTGAATTTACTTTATTCAAACATCAGTTGCACACGTGGTTCAACATAAACTAAAATATTACGTTTGATTATTTTCCACGAAAAAAATGGGACAGTTAAGCAATTTACTTTGCGCATTTGAATGTGCAACCCATCTCAATGATCATATTAAACGCTTTCATTTTTCAGTGAACCTAAATGGATTTATGTGACTTGTACCCCAAACGGGCATTTACTTTTGGGTACTAATTAGCCCTCAATCTTTGTGATTACACGGAACCAAACATGATCCATTGGTTAAAAATGATAACGAAATGGCTCTTGAATATCAATGCTAATATTATTATTTAAATAATTCCATTGTCATATTTAGAAGTACTATAACGAGTTATGCACAATGGCACTATAGAGATCCTTGGGTGCAATATCGTTATAATACGTTTTATAGTACACTATATGCTATTACAAGTAAGTTTGGAGAGGAGCCAAATGCATGTACAAGGCGAGGCTTGTTTATTTTTGCCAGGGAATTTTATTCATATTGCACTTTTCTGACAAAGTGCTTCCCATAATTCACTACAGACAGGAAACGTTTTGCCATTTTCACAATAAAAAAAAACACAATAGAGGTAAAATCAGACTACAGATTGTCCTAAAAGCACGTTGATTAAAAAATGGTCTTATGTGTGTATTTATATTTTAATAACACTATTCATAGACCAGGTATGTATATGTTGGTCGTTGATATGGAATGCGGGGAATAATAATAGTAAAAATAATTTCAAAAAGAAAAGATTATCATGTCTTTTGTTCTGCACGTGCATGCAGATAACCCGTCGTCCAACTGGCTCCACGCGAAGCCCACCCGAAAGAAGCGCTGCCCCTACACAAAGCACCAAATCCTGGAACTGGAGAAGGAGTTTCTGTACAACATGTACCTGCCGCGGGACCGCAGGTACGAGGTGGCCAGACTGCTCAATCTGACCGAGAGACAAGTGAAAATCTGGTTCCAGAACCGCAGGATGAAGATGAAGAAAGACAACAAAGACCGGCGGAGAGACAGTTAAGTGCCCTAATAATACCGATTGGAGCTGTGAAACACAGGGGGAGGGGATGGGGGGGGGGCTATTTTTTTGTTTTTGTTTTTGTTTTTGGGAGGGGGGGTCCCGTCCTTATTATTCTCTTACACGTTGTTGTCCATAGTTTGTGTTGTCAAATAATGTTGGGTGTTTATTTCGTCTCTCTCATGTGTTAAGTAACGTGAACGACATCATTTGCTGTCGTCGTTGTTGTTGTTGATGTTGTTTTTAATTGCATGAAAAAAAAATCCTAGACTACCTGAATGTCTTTCAGCTACCTATTTGCAATGTTTACATTCATTTTTATTATTTTTTTTACATGCGTTTTAGATGTCCTCTTATTGTGAAAGCAAAATGCACATTCAAAAAAATAGTCGGAGTCCATTTTTTGAGCAGTATGAAGGAAATGTAATTATTATTATTATTATTATTAAGCTTAATGTAATGCATTTTTAGAACATGTACACAGTCAACCAAAATTGTCCGCTCTTATAATGTATTGTTTTGTTCGCCCAAAGACGTATTTTAATTATTTGTATAAATAATTACGTGACTGAACTGAAAAAAAGAGAATATATTAAAATAAATATATAAAAAAAGAAATACGTCTATTTTTGGGGGGATGCATTAACCACTGGATTTTATTACACAATATTTATTTTGATAATTTAATAAGGTACGTCCCTATTTTTTTTTTTTTTTAAAAGAGAAAATATTGTTTCCAATTCTGATGGAATACAAATTGAAAGGATCCAAAATTTGGGAAGCTCATCTTTTACAAATGTAATTACATATGTGTTAAATGTAATTTGGTTTGATCCCAGCGTGTTATTTGTTGTCGGGGCCTTTAAACGCCCTGCAGCCGTGATGTGGATGTGTGTGTGTGTGTCCCACCCCTTCACCCACCACCCCCTCCCGTCATAAAGCGCAATGACGGCAATCGCATTGTGGACTGTTTAGAAGGTGTGAAAAGAGCAAAGCATGTCGGGGCTGGGGTGACGGCACTAAAGCGCGCAGTTCACATCAGCCTCGCGGCGGAATATGGAAGATTGCTGGAAGATAGGCAGACACACGCGCACACACAAATTGGGGGCGGGGGTGGGGTTGGGGGGGCACCCCGTGTAATTACTTTACAGCCATCTTCTAACAATTAGACAGTCGCGATGCAGTAACATCCTTTCATTGTTTTTTCCCCCTTTGATTTTTTTTTGTCGCAGAGATAGAAAACACACACACACACACACACTACTAAATTCACCAGTGCAGTCTCTACATGTGCTATCAAAATAAATGAAAAAATACATAATTTGGAGTATTGCTTTAAAAGTATCTGAGGCGTTTTGTCTTGAATACGAGAAGAATAGAATGCATTGGAATACTGTACTACGAGTACGTCCTTTAAGTGCCACAAGGAGTGGAGATGAGTGCCACTACGTACGACTGGCCAGCAGGTGGCGGCAGTGGCTAATAGGGGTTGGGAGTGGATGGGCTTCCTGCGGGATGAGGCATTCAATGACATCATGGAATCGTCACTTTTTCAGTGTTTAAAAAAAAAAAAAACAAAAACAAACATAACAATACACACCCGTTTAAATGACAGCTTTTTTTTTCGTGGGGAGGGGGGTATAAAAATGAGCCTGAGCGAAATTATAGTTCTCCCACCAGAATAGAAATGAACAACGGAGGTTGCACAAGTGTACACACCCTCTTATTCACTGTGGCTGTGTGCTTCAGAATGAAGTGATCACATGCAAATGGTAGTTAAATGGTAGTTAGCACAAACAGGGCCTCTGGTTAGCACAAGTAGATTTCAGTTCTTCTAGTAGGCTTTTCTTGACTCTTTTGTTTTTGGTTTCTGGCAGAATTCTCAAGGTTTTGTGCTCACACTGACACGTGAATTGTTCATTTTTCATAATTGCGGCCACCTTGACCGTTACCCCTATTCCATTGTGCTATCTGTTGTGTTTGCACCAAAACATACCTTTATGGATTCATGGCCAATTTGTCTTCATACATATCAGGCAGAGTTTGTTCGAAACCTTCAGGCTTCTGCTAGATATAAAAAAATGTAAGCGAAAGCCTACTAGAACAGATGAAATTTCTTTGGGGTTCATGTTGAGCAGAAAGTGAAGCCAACAAATTTTTCTTCTGACAAAAGCATTATCTTGATTGATCAAAGATTCCTAAATGTAAATATTATATTTTTGTAAATGATTTTTTTTTACATCCTTGCCCATTTCATAAACCATTATTTAAAAGAATGGCATAATCATTTCCTATAGTTATGGAAGTTGTCGAGTGTCGGCATGTTAATTTTTTTCCATTTTCTCGCTTATCCTCACAAATGTCGAGGGGCATGCTGGAGCCTAACCCAGGAGTCAATGGGCAGGAGACGGGGTGCACCCTGAACTGGTTGCCAGCCAATAGCACATAGAGACAAACACCCACACTCGCAATCACACCTATGGGCAATTTAGAGTATCCAATTAATGTTGCATGTTTTTGGGATGTGGGAGAAAACCGGCGTGCCCAGAGAAAACCCACCCTGGCACGGGGAGAACATGCAAATTCCACACAGGCGGGTCCGGGATTGAACCCGAATCCTCAGAACTGTGCGGCCAATGCTTTCCCGTTGCTCGGCCATGACGCCGCAGACAGCGATGTGACAAGTGATGAACAAAAAAGTGTTTCTGATTTGCCTTCAAATATATCTGCAGGTGTTTCGTCAATGAATTCAAATGTTGTCAGTAAACCAATCAGAAGCTTACAAAGGCTAGTTGCTGCACACAAGTTTTTTTTTTTTTTTTAAAATCTTACCTCATTGAGAGAACTTTTATGGTAAGCTTCGATCCATAACTCTCAAAAGTCAATGAAATAGTGTGGTGTGCCTCAGGGTTCAATCTTAAGCCCTTTGTTATTCAATTTGTACATGCCCCCTCTCGGCAGTGTCATCGGGAAACACAGGGTAAAGTTCGAGGGCTATGCTGATGATACGCAGCTGTACAGTACCGGTACATTTCTAACTCCTGATGACACCAGTCCATTTCGGATGCCCGTTTTACGTGTACTTTTGACATCATACCATTCATGGGAGACGACTTTCTCCACCTTAACCAGGACGAAACTCAAAAAGTTTAGGTCATCGGTGCTGGGGTCAAGGAGGAAAACCTTTAACCCCCTCACCACACCCCACCCTCCTGAACCAGATACTGTACATACGATATTTCGTGCCTTTGGATGTGTCGGGAATTGACATTAGATCATCATTAAGACATGTTGACGTATATACGGCCTGGTTCTTTGCTGTGAAGGAAAAAGAAAATTTACCAAGATGTCACTCGCTGTGACCTTCTTGGCCCCCGATCAATTCATCACATCTCTTTGACAGCAGTGCTGAGAAATCCTGCGAGTGAACTCTGAAGGGTGAGTAAAGACCGGAACACATGGGAGTCCGCTCACGCGCTGCAGGATCCTTGTTGCCCGGTCTGATCAAAGCCAAATGTGGAAATTGAGCGCACTCGCTGGACTTATAAGGCGTTTTCGGCCGTCTTCCTCAACCGATGGGGCGATGCCTTTGCTTGAAAAACAACGTTCGCAAACCTCTATTTCAAACGTTGGAGATAAGTACGACATGACGGGGAGGAAAACTGTGGCAGGAGACCAAAGGCCTGTGAGAGCGCGGTTTGAACAGCCAGTGTTGTTGGCTGTCATCTTTTAGTACCTCCAATGGGGTTGTGTCGTTAAACTTGCTACATGAGCCAATGAGGAGCTCGCTAACTTTTGGGAGGGATCCAATCCCCCCTACTTTCCCCCCACCTCCACCCGCCTCGCCCCCTCCCCCCCCAACCAACTGGTCATTCAGTTTGAAGTGTATATCGCCTCAAAGTCTGGTGTACCGCAGGGGGTACGCAGGCTCGCGCTTGCAGAATGCGGAATAATGATCGAAACCATCCATCCATCCATTTTCTTAGCCGCTTATCCTCACAAGGGTCGCGGTGAGTGCTTGGAGCCTATCCCAGCTGTCAACGGGCAGGAGGCGGGGTGCACCCTGAACCGGTCGCCAGCCAATCGCAGGGCACATGGAGACAAACAACCGCACTCATAATCACACCTAGGGGCAATTTAGAGTGTCCAATTAATGTTTTTTGGGATGTGGGAGGAAACCGGAGTCCCCGGAGAAAACCCAGGCAAGCACGGGGAGAACATACAAACTCCACACAGGCGGGGCCGGGATTGAACCCGGGACCTTAGAACTGTGAGGCCAACGCTTTCCAGCTGCGCCACCGTGTCGCCTAATGACTGAAACAAATACCGGTAAAATTCATAACATTTCAAACACGCGTCCCATTCAACCTATCAGAACACAGCTTGTTGTGTAGCCAGTGTGGTACTTTTTTTTTTTTTTTACTTTCTCAAAAAAGTACAATTTAATTGCACTTAACTTTTATGTACAGTACAATACATTTGCATCGAACATTTGTTTTGAAACATTAAAGTATAGTTTTTGTTGAACTCATGTGAAATACATTACATCTTACCCAATGAAGGTTTTACTGCACTTTATTCATTTTTGATCGGGAATTAGGCCGCCAACTGTGATGTTGTCTAATGATAATCTAAACTTTGAAAAATTAGGACATTAATAGCACATTTTGCAGTCAAAACAGGATTTCAATCCAAATTGCAGATCTACGAATTCAGCGGTGGCAATTTTTTGCTTCTGTCCTGACACAAATGAGCGTTCAACCAAAATCTTCTGGACTAAATATGCTTCAGAAAGATTTTTTTTAAATCAGTCTTTTAGATTTCATGATCCCAGAAGAGTTCTGACAAAATAGAAATGTGTCATTATAGACACAAAACCAGGAATGGAACTTATGAAAGGTCAGGAATGCGGTACTCTCTGTCCTGGCTGCTCAGTATAACTCAGGACTCCGAAGACATGACGCGTGTTAATGTCACCAATAATGAAGAATGACGCCCCAAAGTAAGCTGCTTTTGTGAAGAAACTCACCTACCAGCCCGACAGCGCCAACCTGCCTCTGCACTTGGCTGCCATCAACGTCCACGGCGACTGTCCAGGATGGACAAACGGATCTTGATCCAAAGCAATACCACATCAGAGTCTATCTGACATGTTTTTACCAAAGTAGTTGAACTTCGTTTTCCACTGCGTGATAGTGAAGAAGTGTGAAAAGTGCCACGATGCACGAAGGCTTGCAGCAGAGCTCCCTCACACATCAATGACAGGTGAGTCACTTTCTTTCTTTTTCGTTTCTTTCTTTCTTTTTACACTTTTACCTAAACTCAATTATTTTTTTTTTTGTGACCGCGAAACTTTCATCCCAGAATTATTTCTTAATGGTATAGCGATAAATCCTCATAAATCCATTCATCCATCCTCTTAGCTGCTTATCCTCACAAGGGTCACGGGAGTGGTTGGACCAATCTCGGCTGTCAGCGGGCAGGAGGCGGGGTGCACCCTGAACTGGTTGCCGGCCAATCGCAGGGCACATGGAGGCAAACAGCCGCACTCACGATCACACCTAGGGGCAATTTAGAGTCTGGCAATTAATGTTGCATGTTTTTGGGATGTGGGAGGAAAGCGGAGTGCCCGGAGGAAATCCACGCAGGGACGGGGAGAACATGCAAACTCCACACAGGCGGGGTTGGGATCGAACCCGGGTCCTCAGAACTGTGAGGCCAACGCTTTACCAGCTGAGGCACCGCGCCGCTCATAAATGTATGCTTAAAAAAAATAAATAATTTGTGGATGATTAAAAGGTGGTAAACAGTTTTTTTAGTTGCCTTCTGTTTGTTTTTAAATTATTATTATTATTAGTTTGTTTGTGTGTGACCATAAACTTCCCAAATTGATTTTGCCTGACTTCAGGGTCACCTTTTATGTTTTAAAGCGCTTTTTAGGATTGTTTGGATTCTGTTGCCATGGCAACACAGACTCAGGTTTCATATTTTCGTTCAAATGTTTGCATTTGTTCATCAGCAGCGAATTTCAAACGTGTGGAACATTTAAACGCTGCTGTGAAAACTGCGTCTGCATGTGCATGCTTGTCGCCTGCAATCTCGTCGCCATTATTTAACATTATAAAGTTGAGCACGTGTTTAAATGAAAAAAAAATGGAAAAAAAAAAACACAGAGCCTCATAAAAACAAAGCTAAACCCTGGAAACTCTGACACACACACACACACACACACACACACACACATCTGTTTTCTAGGTCTACCCTCCGTCTTCTCTTATTTTCCCTTTTCGGCAAAATATGATGCAAGCTCTGATCTTCAGCTGCAAAAACATATTCTCTTATTTCGTCTTACGAGTTCAGCAACGTCTCAAAATGTCACCCGTTGCAAACAAGCCTGTAAACAATCCAGTAAATAGCCGCAAAGGACGATTGGGACACGCTTAAATTCTTTTTGAAATTGTTTATTTTCCATTGGAATTAGATCACAGGCACGATGCAAAACCTGAGTCCATTTTTGTGGTTGTTGCTTGCTAGATGTTGTTTGTAAACAGACGGGACACGTGTCACACTTCCTCCAAGCAATATCACCCAATGTAATTACAAATTAAATATTCAGCATACTAAAAATCAATCCATCCATCCTCATGTGCACGGTTCCAAAATATAAAACACCTTTTTTTTCTTGCTCTTTTTAATCTCATTTAGCATTTGCAAATTGTTATGATTTCCTTATGTTTTTTTTAAATCATGGCAAATGTAGTAGTCAAATCCATATTCAAATTCAATAACATGAACTATTCGATTGTCATCATCAATCCATTTTAATTCACAAATAATGACTCCATTAGTCTAATTTGACACATTTTTTTAGACATAGTAATCCCTTATTGTTATTCATCCGCAATTAGGAGTCCATTATAGCATGAATGCATAATTCATACAATACTTGAGACACATGCACTGCGTAGGAGCACTTAAGTGTGAGTAGTCTAGATTATTTTACATCAGGGTGGCTGATGGGAATGTTTAAAAAAAAAAAGGAGTGAATGGGAATGCCAACACCCACTCACCTCCACAAACAATACTAAAGCTGCTCCATTCGTTCAAAAAAAAAAAAAAAACAACAACCTTTCCGAATCCGTTGCTCATTTTTTTTTTGTACCATTGCGGTCCTTTTTGCAAATGCAACAAAAAAATCAGATGATCTTCAGAAGGACATTTGCTTCTTTGCATCTGATGTAGTGCCACGAGGGAGAGGGGGGGGGGGGAAAGTATATTTTTTGAATCCTCCTTAAAGCGCAGCTGGAGTGGAGTGGGCGCCCTCCTCGCCTTTCTGCTGCTCCTAATCTGATGTCAGGAAGTGTGAGATGCTTTAAGTGCGTTCTTGGGGGGCAAGGGGAGCTGTCACGGCGTCGAGCGAGCGAGAAAGATTGATCACACGCAGCCTTCTTTGTTTAGAGCCGTGCAATAAACAGCCCTCACATCCTTCCTGCACCTACCCCCGCCCCCCCTCCCACCCGCGCGCTCCCACCCCCGCCCCTTCCCCTGCACGCCTCGCACTTCTAATAGTCAACATCGCGGTAGACAAGAGTGCTTTAAAAGCTGCCACACACACACACACACACACATTATGGCATTGTGGGGGTGAACTAGGATAAGAATAAAAACAAAAAACGATAGATATGATGAACGTTATACACATTTGTGTATCGTATAATACTACTAATAATAATGGTAATATGCCCTATGTACAGCAAAATCCAGATGCAGGAATCCCCCCACTTTCTGCGTGTCTGCTGAATCTGTGCGTGGGGGAGGGTAAACTGGGCGTCACGTGACTGCGTGGTGAGCCCCCCCCCGTCCTCCCTGGAAGAAGGTCTCAAATGTATGTCATAGTGTGCAAAAAAAAGGTCACGTGGAAAAGAGGATATACAAGAATGGAGTTATCATATTACGTCATTATTAGTTGCGGTTCACGAAATTTGCTACACTCAACAGCTGCCCAACCGGCCTCGTTGCAGATAAAACGCCGAACAAGTCATAATTGATACTTTAATTGTTATAGTATTATTATTTTTTTCTCTCCCAACCTCGAGTAAGATTACTGGTGTTTTTATTTATTTATTCATCATGTTAGACATTAATGACTGCAAAATTGTACAATTTTTCTCGTGACATTACTGCGTTGTTACCCCTTTCCCCCTAAACTTTTCACTTTTCTTCTTGTAAAAATTCTGACCTCCTTTGCGTTCCTTTCGTGACATTTGGACCTTTTCCTTGTAAAACGATGACCTAACATTGCAACTTCATTCCTGTGATGTTCATTTTTTGGGGGGAACCCCTCATAAAATTTACCTTACAATAATACAATTTATTTCTGGTATTTTTGCAGTAATTTCCATCTTCCTTTTTTAAAATTACAATCGATTTTTTTTTTTATTATTCAGCATGGTGGCCCCCCAAAAAAACCCTCTCTAAATTGATGGAAAAAGAATTCTAAATCCCAGGTTCCCTGTTAGAAGCTGTGACTTAAATCCACAATAATATACGCGCCATTTGACAAGTGATGTTGTGATGAGTTTTGTAAAGGCATCCTAATAATTTTGCATCAAGATCATTTTTTTGTGTTGTCGTGCACGAATTTGCATGGTATACTCTCTTCTTCTGCTACTGTAAATATGTCATCATTTATGTGTTAAATGGGTTAGCCCCCCCGCCCCCGCCCCCGCTCTCTCTCTCTCTCTCTCTCTCTCTCTCTCTCTCTCTCTCTCTCTCTCGATCAATCACGAGGAGGGACAGTGGCCTCTTTTGATTAAAAAAAAAAAAGACGTCAAGTTGTCATTGGGCAGACGCAATCATGTGACAAGTTCCACGCTCCGATTCCCATCCATGTGCTCTGCAAAGCAACAGTTCACGCATCATAGGGGTCGACTCTGTCCACTTAATTGATTTCATCTCTCTTTTTTTTTATTTTATTTTTTTTAATGACTCCTTTCCAAAACCGAGGAGGAATAGAAAGAGAAAGGAGATGAATGACGCATTTGGCCTTGAAAGGGGTTTCATCAACAGCCGGCCGTCGCTCGCCGAGTGCCTGACGTCCCCCCGCGACCGGGATGGCTTCCGGGCGGCCTCCGCCGCCACGTCGACGCCGACGAGGGGCTCCGGAAGCCCGCAGCGCGCCGGGGCACCGTCCGCCGCGCGGTACCCGTGGATGAGGGAGAAGAAAAGCCGCAAGAGGCTGCAGACTCCTGCGGGCTCGTCCCCGCTGCAAGGCAGGGACGACGTGATTGATAAGCATCTCGCGATAATAACTTGCATGTTATCTGCACGCATGCATGACAGGCTTGAGGTGCCGGCACCTCTTAAAATACAAAAAAGAAAAAAAAATGAATGGGATTTTAAATCATGTCTTCAAATCGTGATGGATTGTGCATCTGGCATTAATCTCCACATGTCATATTTGGCCTGGAGCTCGTAAATTTTCTGCTTTCACCTCATTTGCACCTTTTTCCCCCTGCCGCCATTTTCACTTCTTTTCAGTTTTTATTTATTATTGTGACGATGATTACTTTTTAATTTTTTTAAAAACTTTATTTTCAGTTTCATCCGAGATAACAAGCGACGGCGAATGTCCCGCGGCGTCCTGCAGGAGGCTGAGGACGGCGTACAGCAACACGCAACTCCTGGAGCTGGAGAAGGAGTTCCACTTCAACAAGTACCTGTGCAGACCCAGACGGCTGGAGATCGCCTCCTCGCTGGATGTGAGCGAGAAGCAGGTGAAAGTGTGGTTCCAGAACCGCAGGATGAAGCACAAACGCCAGACGCACCTCAAAGAGAACCGGCGGAGCCAATTCGCGGAGGACTTTTGGGAGGAGGCGGAGGTGCTACAGGCCAGGGGGGAGAGGTGTTTCCAGCAAAATATTTTCAACTCGCAACTCTCCCCGTGCGGCCACAACGGAGACAATGACTCGTCTTCGTGCACGGGTGGGAAAAATGCCAAATATCCTTCCAATTGCACTCGCTCGGCTCCCGTCTGGGGGTCTAGCAAAGGCCCGGACGACGATCCGACCCCCGGCGCGCGCGGGGATCGTTCCCCGGGCGCGGCCGTCTCTTTGCGGGAACTTTCCTCAGGCGCGTGCCCGTTCTCGCCAGGCTGGCCCAGTTCTGCTCAAAGTCCGCTGGCGTTATCGCCTGAAACCTTGGAACTCTTCTCCGAAACGCTCACAACTATGGAAGCCCAAAACTTCAACTATTGAGACGCTTGACTTTCATTTGCAATTTGTGTTGATAATCAAGGAGAATTCCTTGATCAGTGATACAAAGAAGGTAAGTTTTTAAAAATGTTTTTTTTTTTTTTAAAGAACTGCATACGTACCTTGGGCATTCAATTTTATATCTTTGTATACATATTGTCGAGGAGAGTATCTTTTTCTGGAAATAAATATTTATATTGATCGTAATTATATTTACTTACAATGTTAATTAAGGTTTTGTTCATAATTATTGATTTTTTTGTCAAAGGTTTCTCAACATTATGAAATGACCCAGAAATATTTTCAATTTTTTTTTCCAATGCAGTTTAGGCTTCTGAATGTTCAAAGAATAGAAAAAAGACTTTTTTTTTTTTTGCAGTGAGATTCGCCTGTTTGGAGGCGAGGAGGGCAAAAGCTACGACTTTTCTCGTCTCTCTAATTAAATTTTATTGCCTATAAAACTCACAACGGTAAGGGTGCTTGTTTATTGGCTTTTTGGCCGTGTTACGCCTTCTTTGAATTAAGTGTGCTTGAACCATTGTGGCTCACCGAAATTTTTTTTATGACCAACAATTCGTCTTCCAAAATGTAAAAAAAAAAAAAAAAAAGGAAAGAGACAATATGAATGGTTTTATGTATCCTATAGCCTAAAATTCAAATTCAAACGTATCCTCTATGTAATAGTTTTGGCATTTTTGTGGGTGTCAACAGTGAGAACAATGAGAGAATCTGATGAATTTGTGTCAACAGTTTTAAAAAGATGAAGCCGTCGAGCTGACACTCACATGGTTTTAATCACGTGCGGCCATTTTGTTTTGTTTTCGTGCTACAGTCACATTCAACTCAAATCATTAAGTATGATTTTTGTACATCTAATAATGTCCACGTTGTCAAGAAAAAAAACACACTTTAGGTCAATCTATTAGAAATTACTTACATTTTGCAGGATAAACAGATTTCAAGGGTTCAGTGCATATTTTTAAAATATTCACGCGCGCACACACACTCAATGGTACCTCAACTTAAGAGTGGTCCAACTTACAAGTTCAATTATTATTATTTTTAGCAAGAAGCCATTGTGGGGAAGATTTCTTTTAATTGTGTTTAGTTGAGAGCAGGTGGCACGGTGGATCAGATGGTGAAGCGTTGGCCTCACAGTTCTGAGGACCCGGGTTTGATGCCGGCCCCGCCTGTGTGGAGTTTACATGCGTGGGCAGACCGGTTTCCTCCCACGTCACAAAAACATGCAACATTAATTGGACTCTCTCAATTGCCCATAGGTATGATTTTGTGAGTCTGGTTGTTTGTCTCTATGTGCCCTGCGATTGCCTGGCAATCAGTTCAGGGCGTAACCCGGCAAAGAAAATGAATGGATGGATAGTTGAGAGCAAACATTTGAGTTGCAATCGCTAGTTATGCGGTGGCCGCGAACTTCGTTTCATGCTTGACGCTAACACATAATGGTAAACGCCATAGACGGGCTAACAAAACACATACCAATGCACCATCCATTTGAATCATTCACACAATTTACGTGCAGAAAATACAGCTATATATTCTTTATCCTCTGGAACAACAACAACATTCTTACATCTCGGTTTGATGTTTTGGGGGAACCGGAAGCCATTGTGCAATTTCCGTTCATTACAATGAGGAAAGATGATTTGACTGTTTTGAGTGACAACCACAGTGTACGCACAAATGTAAAGTACTATAATGAGGAAATCTGTAATGTGTTTGACGACTTGTTGATGCCAAACATTGAAGACAAGTTTCGATCTTCTGAGGCACAGGTGTCAAACTCAATGCCCGTGGGCCAGATCCGGCCCGCCACTGGATTTTACGTGGCCCGTGAAGGCAGCTCATTTGCGTCAACTTCTGTGATTCTTGTGAAGATTTTTACAAAAATTTGAAATTGTCATGAATTATAAATAATAATGTTGAGACATTATAAATATTTTTGTGTTACCAAACATGAACAATAGTTGAAAACCCATTAGGCTTGAGTTCTGATTCCAAAACATGTTTATAAATTTCATAAGTAATATGATGAGGCAGTTTCACAGTTGGCAACGGCCCTCCGAGGGAAACCGGAACTACAATGTGGCCCGCGACAAAAATGAGTTTGACACCCCTGTTCTAAGGAAACACTCACAAAACAGCACATGGGTGAAAGGTCAAGGTGACTCTCCTCTCCTTTCCTCTCTAAGCTGCGTGGAACCACTACCGGGTCAGGACGGGGTCACGGAATGGACACGGAGGAATTGCAGATAATTCTAGACCGCATGTGACGGTGGAAGATTTCATTTATTTATTTATTTACATTAAAATGTGAGGAATTCATATTGGATCATATTGGATCGGAAGGTTATTGGATCACAAGTGAGTCCACCTCCTGCAGGTACTCGTCTCCCTCCATCTTGGTCATGTTGAAGCAGAACAGTTGGAAGCTCCATCTGATCGCAATCAACTGGGGGAAAGATGAATGAATTAATGAATGGCCGAAATCCAACAGGGATCTGCGTCCCCTGAACGCAGCAGGACCAACATTATTATTATTATTAGCATCATTTGATTTTCTCACTCCTCAACCCAACGTTCAAGGACATCATGGAATCAACTTTTTTTTTCTCAGTGTTTAAAAAAAAACAACAAAGACAAACATATAAATCCATCCATTTTCTTCGCTTCTTATCCTCACGAGGGTCGCGGGGAGTGCTGGAGCCTATCCCAGGAATTGTTTTTTTTTTCACTGTTTAAAAAAACAAACACAAACATAAAAATCCATCCATGCATTTTCTTCGCCGCTTACCCTCACGAGGGTCACGGGGAGTGCTGGAGCCTATCACAAGTGTCAACGGGCAGGAGGCGGGGTACACCCTGAACTAGTGGCCACCTTATCACAGGCCACATGGAGACAAACAGCCGCACTCACAGTCACACCTTGGGGCAATTTAGAGTCTGGCAAGTAATGTTGCATGTTTTTGGGATGTGGGAGGAAACTGGAGTTCCCGAAGAAAAGCCACAAAGGCACACGGAGAACATGCAAACTCCACAAAGGCCGGGATTGAAACCAGGTCCTCAGAACTGTGAGGCCAACACTTCACCAGCTAATCCACCGTGCCACCAACTAATACACAGTGAAAGGAAAAAAAAGTATGTAACACTTTTGCAATTTCTTAAAATTCTGCATGAAGTGGTTATCAAATGTCGTCCAATCTTCATCTCAATAAACTCAGTTAAAAACCTCTTCTTAAACAAACGCCAAACAAACAAATACTGAGTAGCACTCTTCGGGTCATGCAACAGCACAAATGGAAAAGGTTACAAAAATATCTCCGAATGTCCTGATGCTAGACGAATGTTCAGCACTGTTGGTTCTCTTCCAAGGACTGGCCGTCCTGTAAAGAGTACGACAACAGCACAGCGCAGCTTGCTCAACGAGGTAAAAAAAAGACCTTTGGTTATTGCTATGATTTAGATGGAGACCAGACTCTATTATATGATCAATTTATGCAGCAGTTTAAGAAATTGCCACGGGTTCACCTGCTGTTTTCTCCCACTGTAAACAACAACGAATTTGATGCAACACTTTTCTGTTCCCCGGTAAACTGCAACCACGATAATAAAGCATCTCTCGTCTCAATCGATCATCAATTTTCTAGCACGAGAACGCCACACAGGAGGCCCCACATTCAAATACGGGGACTCCTCGAATGGGAGGCGACCACGCTAACCGCCGTAAAACGGCAATAAGAGACATTGTTAAATAAATACGGTTCCGCTGCGAGTCAGTAGCGAGCACGTTTGTGGCTCGTGAATGTCGACAGAAAAGGAGCGAAATGACAAATTCAACAATGGCTGTTTCCCCCAAAAAATTGTACTGTCATATCAGTTTGCAGTGGCATCATATTTCAACTTGTTTCTCTGATTTTGATCCCCTCTCATAAAGTTAAAGGGGTAACCGAAACATGCAGGTAAAAAAAAAAAAAAAAAAAAACTTTGCCCTGCAGATTTACAACGCTGTAAACTACTTTCATATTTTTATTGATGCTGTGAGGGATGTTCCCGCTATCTGAAGACGAAATACCTTTCTGCCTATCAATAATCCCAGTTTGGATTTCGAATGTTGACATAAACACCATAAACTAAACACCCCCCCTCCCCGTGCGTTTGTTTGTGACATGTGCTGGGATGCCCGCGCAGTGTGATATTTTCAAGAAATCCATGTAAAATATGACAATGCTATTGTGCCCTGACTTTAATAGTGCGTCAAGCCCCATTAAAGCATCAAGTAGGCAGTAGCTGTCTCGTATATCGTCTGCATACGCGGAAAGGCCACCGCGGCCGTAAACGTCACTGCGCGGGCGTGCGAGCCCGCGCGCGTGCCCGCCAATAAATAATGTCAGGTCAGGGGTTTACTTCCGCGTTTTGAGTCTCCCGCCACCACTTCCGCATCACGTGACTGGGCAGAACGACAGGTCAACAATGCGAGACGTCCCGGAGGAACTCACCGCGCTCATTTCAGGTAAAAAAAAAAACACGATTTAAAGACGACTTTTTTTTTTTCAGTAAGTTTGAACACGTCGTCATTTTGTGACAGTGCACTTCTCTACTGGGGCGCTTCGACAAAAAAAGAGGAAGGAAAAAAAAACCGGACTGACTTTCTGTTACGTTTTACGGCCCCATAGAACGCGCACCTGTGTTCATTTTTTATTTAACTGCTTTTCTTTTCATGTATAGACCTTGAAGCCTTCCTCTGTGATGGCTTGAAGGGGGAAAATCTGAGCAAGAAGGCGAAAGATAAGAGGGAAGCCTTCATTAGACGGATTAAAGAGGTCAAATTGGGGTATGCCATCTATCTATCTATCTATCTATCTATCTATCATCTATCTATCTATCTATCTATCTATCTATCTATCTATCTATCTATCTATCTATCTATCTATCTATCTATCTATCTATCTATCTATCTATCTATCTATCTATCTATCTATGATAGTAATGGGCCATCTGTTTTCTTCACAACAGTTTTCCACATGATTTCAAGGAAAAAAGTAAGTTATTCCTATATATTTTTTTCAATAATCTACATTGTTATAGATTGGAGATTTGAACATGTCACCAGTCTTCCTATATGAGCACACGTCTGTCCCAATAGTAGACATTTTGTAATGTATGGCAAGGAAGTACCGGTACTGTGTTTTATAACAGTGATTTCCAACCTTTATAGAGCCAAGGCACATATTTTACAATTGAAAAATCCCACGGCACACAAACAAAAGTAAATGTCACCAAAAATGGATCGATTAATTACTGTGTGTACTTCCTGCCATCTAATAGAAGAGGATTTTTTTTGTTGTGTCTGTCACTGAATATACATACATGATTTCTTGGAAATAAATGTTTTTTTTTTTTTTTTTTAGCAATTACATAAAATTGGATAACTTCCCACAGCACACCTGAAGAGCGCTCATGGCACACTAATGTACCCCGGAACACTGTTTGGGAATCACTGTTCTATAACAATGTTTTAATCGGAATTGAGGCGATTTCATTTTGCCATCTAAGGCAAATATCACACACCAGGCCTGTGGGCCGGTCCGCCTCATCATTTTATGTAGTTTGAGGCAGTTTGACAGTTTTTCCTTGACTTCTGTTCAGACTAGCGCACACACTTTGGGATGCCACCCATATCGAAAAAGTAAGATTGAAGTCCAGCTGTAATGCACGCTGCAACACGTACATTGATTCCAAAATAGTTGTCGTGGAAATTCATACCTAACTTGAAAATTTGAGACACTGGATAATTAATTGACTTTTCTGGTGCTTCAAGCTAACAGCAAACTGTATTGAGGCTGAAATGGTCCGCCTCGTCATTTTATGCAGTTTGACACAGTTTTTCCTCGACTTCTGTTCAGACTAGCACGCACACTTTGGGGGTGCCACACACATAGAAAAAGTGAGATCGAAGTCCAGCTGTAATGCACATTGCAACACTTAAATTGATTCCAAAATATATGTCGTGAAAATTCATAGCTAACGTGATCATTGAGGGACTTGCTAATTCATTGACTTTTCTGGTGTTTCGAGTTAACAGCAAAACTGTATTGACGCTGAATCGGATCTGTTTGACAATTTTGACACCCTTGCCCTACGACAAGAACAGGGAAGGGTGTCCAGGTTTACCGCCCGTCGTGCGATCACACTGACAAGTGGTCCTCTTTCAGGCGGAGAGGACTCCGTCGACGAGGAGGAGGATGTGGACAGCAGCAACAACGACGGAGACAAGGAGGACGACCCCTACGAGGGTAAGAGCGCACCAGGCGAGCTGTTTGCTAAGGTGTCACTTGTTGAGTGAGTCCTTCCCTGAAAGAAAGTGATTTGGAGAGTCACAGTGCAGGAGACATTCCAACTGTAACTTGGCAACACACTTTGGGAAGACATTTCAGAGCGTAACCGCTTTTCCCGCCACCTGTTTTACTGCGCATGGGTGTTTTACAGCTCGCAGACACGCTGAAGTACGGAGTCTGAGAAAATCATTACTGGCTTCCTGGATGAATTTTACTTGTCGAAGTAGAACTTCACATCGAACTTGGGAAAACAAATGGCAGTTTTGCGTAGAATTTTTGATTGGTGAGCCTTTCACCCGTGTAAACAAAGAGTTAAATTAAAACCATTATCTTTAGAATCGTCTTTATTTGCCAAGTATGTTAGAAAAATGCAAGGAATTTGTCTCCGGTAGTTGGAGCCGGTCTACTACAATTATACATGAGGACAACGCTCAGAAAAGTCAATGATTCTAAACGCAATCCCATAGTATATTGGGGTATTTGGCTAAAAAATAATGTAGCATCGCGGCAATGTGGATCAGCTGGTAAAGCGTTGGCCTCAGAGTTCTCAGGATCCGGGTTCGATCCCGGACGTTTGCATGTTCTTCCCGTGCCTGCGTGGGTTTTCTCTAGGCATCCCGGTTTCCTCCCACATCCCAAAAACACGCAACATTAATCGGACACTCCAAATTGCCCCAAGGTGTGATTTTTGAGTGCAACTGTTTGTCTCGATGTGCCCTGCGATTGGGTGGCGACCCTGTTCGTTGACAGGTAGGATAGGCTGCGGCACTCCCCGCGACCTTCGTGTCGACAAGCGGCACAGAAAATGGATAATGTAGCATAATCCCAACACAAAGTATGCTTGTGAGGTGCAGGTCTTATTTTGTCCACTTGGGATCACCAGCCTCACATTCTACCGTGTAGCATTTGTCGCTTTGAATGTGTGCGCTGTTGAATGGATTGAATGAATGGGCTTTTTTTTTCCACATTTATTTTGTTACCACTTGTTCAATACAGGGATTGAACGTGTCTATCAATGCCCACCTGTGAAGGGATTACATTTTTTTTTTTTTATAAATACTTGTACGTTACATTAGTTAAGTGTTTGCTTTACCATGCAGTAGACATGTTGCACTTTATTTTATCTAATGTTCTTCTACACACTCTTCCCATCTGACTCGTGGTTATTGCTGCTTGAGTCCATAGTAAGATGAGTCCATGTGATGAAAAATGATCGATATGAGAGAAAAGTTAGCGAAATAGAATTGGATGTCTACGTTTTAAAATCTGTGATGTAGCGGGAGTGCCAAAAGTGAACTGATTTACAGTACAGGATGACTGTAATTACTTGGAAGACTGCTTTTTACTTTTCCTTGAATCGGTATTATTCTAAATTAACAGTACCCTGAGTAGATTTTTGGCAACCCTCCCCACATCTGGCGAAACGCGTATCAACAATCGAGCCATATTCCTTCTCATTGACTCGTGCGGGTGTACCTAATGTTGTGGCCAGCGATGGCTGTCTGTTCACATTTCAAAATAATGTGTCAGGGGAAGTCCAAGTGAAGTGGTGATTCAGGGGCTCGGGGGTTTATAGCCCGTAAGCAGCTGCCACTTTTACGGCGTCTCTTTCGCACAAAGCAACTTTGACACAGCAGTTGAACATTTGCATTGAAGTTGCAGCCGCGCAGTGACTGCAGCAAAAACGTTCCCCCGGCGGATGCTCCGCAACGCTTCGCCAACCGTCATCTGACCGTGGATGTCAGGCCGAAGTTAGCACCCATCTGTTGCCGTTTTACGGGTGAAAAGTTTTTTAAACGGCCGTCGTTTTTCCTTTCAGGTTCCCGGCAATCTCCGGCAATCGCAGCGCAAGACCTGCAGTCTATTCTCATGTCGGGATATCTGGAGAAACGCAGGAAGGGTGTGTGGTCCCCTAATGCAATGCACATGTGATCTATACAGACACACAGCTCCACAATGTAGCCACTATACAAATATAATTTGTAGAAATGTGACCTCCAGGGATGAGGATTTTCTGCGGATTAGCGGAATTCCCAGTTTTTTCAGATGAAATTGTCAATTTTGTGAAACGTATAAATCTGTTGAATTTTTTTTTTTTTTTTTTCTGGCTTGACGCATGGGGAGGCTGTGATCAAGACCGGCCGCCAGCATCTATCGGCAACCCTCGTCGTGAAATTAGTCATGTGATAGTGGAAAACGGCATTGCTATCTGTTTGCATTAAAATTGGTGTTTTTAATAACAACAACGTTCCGATTTCTGGGAGTATTTTGCCGGTATTTCGTCGGTATTTTTACTCTGTTAACATTTCATAGAGAAGCGTTCTGTTTACTACGGTATCGTTATAGCTTATAGACATACGTACGCATATGTTATCGAGCGGTCTGCGCGTTTGTCGGAATGGCGAAAGTCTTGGAGCGAAAAGATGAAGATCGTGCCAGGGAAATTGATAAATACCACGGGGGTAAAAAAAAAATAAAAATACAGATAGCAATTAAAACTGGATCGTCTAACCGAACACATACAAAAAGTGGACGTTCCCGGCAAAGTGCCGTGCGCTCTGTGTTCCGACATGGTCAGTTATGGAAGCCGAGGAGCAAAAAAATATCCAGGAGCATATCCAAACTGGGGAACGCAAAGGTAAATTGGACGTAAATTTCAAAAATATTATATAATTGACAACTTAATACAATTAGGCCTACCGGTAGCACTGGCGTTGTAGATTATGCATTTTATTGCTCAGTTTTATATGTCATGATATGTAAACAAATTACTTGTGTATTTATTTCTGAAGTATAACTTGGAAGTGCAGTCGCCTATTTGATATATCACTTAGTCTACATTTTTATGTCTGAAGTTTGGCAAAATTATTGTAGTTGTTTGGACTCATATTTTAAGTTTTCAAAATATTATGATTGCCCTGTATTTACACTATTAGAATTAACCAGAGGTCACCTCTTAACAGTGTGTTTCATAAAAAAAAATTGTAGGTAAGCCCCCCTTTGCCACCCCCCCTCCCCGAAGGCAGACATTTTCAGCGTTTTTCTAAAATTGGTCATTCTCCTCCCTGGACCTCATATATTGGATTTTCATTCAGTTATGCACGGTACAAACAATGTGTCCCGCATATTAATTCCTGCGTTAAACAAAGATGTTTTGTCAATTCTTTCAAACTCTTCTCCACAGACCACAGTTTTTTCGGCCAGGAATGGCAGAAGAGATGGTGCGCGCTGAGCTATCGCACCTTCTATTATTACGGCCACGAGAAAGGTACCGGCGCCGTTTTCTTTTTCTTGTCTAAATAAGGGTGACACATGCACGGGAAGCGCTTCGGGGATATTGACAGCGACGTCGTTGGCGCGCGACAGACAAGCAGCAGAAAGGCGAATTCTACATCGACGGCTACAATGTCAAAATGAACAACCTCCTACGGAAAGACTCCAAGAAAGACTTTTGTTTCGAAGTCTCGGCTCCGGACAAGCGAGACTATCAGGTATGTTTGCTGCGATTTATTTATGTATTTATTTTGGGGTCACTACGTGTGTGCATGTATTACATTTTTCTTCTGGAAATGTATTCATTGATTTGACAACTGCTGCTTTCTCAAAGTCTCAGCATCGCATACATATTTATTAGAATGTGCATGCTTCAACGTGAAAACATCTTGCTTGCGGAGTGTTTTTTTTTTTTTTTTTTTTATGATTCATGAATGCGGTGTTTGTTTATGGTAATTGCTACATGAATAATTTGACTCTGACTGCCGTATTTTCGACCGCCCTTTCACTAGTTCTGCGCGTCGTCGGCCAAAGAGGCAAAGGAATGGGTGAAATGCATCGACCTTGTTTTGAAAGGTTTGCCATGCCACTATTATTATTCCTGTACATATTTCTTTTTCTTTTCCTTTCGGCTTGTCCCGTTAGGGGTCGCCACAGCATGTCATCTTTTTCCATCTACGCTTATCTCGTGCATGTTCTTCTCTAACACCCGCTGTCCTCATGTCTTCCCTCACAACATCCATCAACCTTTTCTTTGGTCTTCCTCTTGCTCTTCTGCCTGGCAGCTCCATCCTCAGCACCGTTCTTCCAATATATTCACTCTCTCACCTCTGGACATGTCCAAACCATTGAAGTCTGCTCTCTCGAACCTCGTCTCCAAAACATCCAACTTTGGCTGTCCCTCTAATGACCTCATTTCTAATCCTATCCAACCTGCTCACTCCGAGCGAGAACCTCAACCATCTTCATTTCTGCTACCTCCAGTTCTGCTTCCAGTTTGTTTCTTCAGTGCTACCGTCTCTAATCTGTAAACCACGGCCGGCCTCGCCACTGTTTTATAAACTTTCCCATTCATCCTAGCGGAGATTCTTCTGTCACATAGAACTGTCACCGTACATACTCCGAGTAATAATAATATTTTGTTTCATCAACAGCCTCATTGCATTCTTGCTATGCCATATCGTCTAAAAATGTCTGTAGATAAGTCTGGTATTATCCAAGAAGAAGAGGAAGAGGAGGAAGAGGTGGAGAAGGTGGAAGAACAGCTAATGTACGACGATGTGGGACTTGCACCGGATACAGACATCTACGAGGTGCTCCCAGGTAAAGATGTCCAATGCTGTCTATCGTAAAACTGTGTATGTAGAGCTTGTGCACCTACGTCATCAAATCACGTCACTGGCCTTCAATGCTAAGTCGGTTGGAAACGACGTGAAAATACGTCTTATAGCACGACGCCCAGAGTTTTGTACGATACCGTTGAACATTTAGAAGGTGATAATAAACAAAGGTACGTGGAAAAATGAGAGACACTTGGCATAGTGGACCCATATTTAATGTCGAAGTCAATATTTTCGCCAATAAGAAATTGGACTATTAGCCCGCTTCCGTTTGTCTTCGACAACTGGATCTACGCATGGATCTGGTGAGTAAGTCGTCGAGATCTACACGGGAGAGTTTGAAAGCGTCTAAAAGTCTGGACGCATACAAATACTTTGTTGCTGGATCTATTCTCAATCAACAATAAATCGCACATCGTGATGGAGCAACTCTGATTTTTTCAATACAAATACCAATATTTAGATAAATGACCCCTGGTTTTACACAAACTCGCAATCATTAACTATGATGGGTAGGGAGGGGGGGGACAGGGAGTCGTCTCCTCCGTACACACAAGCGTGTTGCGGCCACACGTTAAACTTTGGTAAACTTCTATGTGACAGATGTTTTTGTTTTTTTTTAAATATGCATTGTTCTCAAATGAAAAAAAGAAAATAAACCAACGGGATAGGCTTCAGCCCCCGTACACAGAAGCGCGTTGCAGCTACACGTTGAACTTCGGTAAACCTCTGTGTGACCGACGGTTTATTTTCTTTTTTTCAAATGCACATTGGACTCATTTGAGAACAATGCAAATTAGAAAAAAAACAAAGTGCCGAAGATTAATGTGTGGCTGCAACTCGCTTCGTGTACGTTGGAGACTACTCCCTGTTGTTGTTGTTTTTTTTTTAAACGCATTGTTCTCAAATGAGCCAACTTGGCATTATAAATACTTCTTGGGAATTTGAGATTGAGAAGAATAATTTCTACCTGAAGAGAAGTGATCGCTACACAGTCGTGTGTATTTGGTTTGGCACCATCCATCACGTTCAATTGCCAAAATCCAGCGATCTTTTCTCGTCTTTTCAGATGGCATTCCGTAGAATGATCTCTTTGAGTATCTGTCCCGTCTTGTGTAACAACCAACAGCACAACAAGTCTCGGGGATTGTGTATCTTCTGCTCCGGTTCAATATCTCCCACACTGTCGATCAGCTCTTTTTGACCGGCAATATGGCGGCGTGAAAATGGTGACGACACGTGCACGAGCTCTATAGTACTGAGAGTATCATACATTGTTTTTAATCCTCCCTAGTTGGCTGTCATCGATTTTATTGGTTAGGTAATCAGCCAGAGACAGAACACGGAAGTGGTGTGAGACTTTACTCCCGTATTTTGTTGTGCATGTTTTCACTAAAAGCAAAAAAAAAAGGGAAAACGCTGGGAATTCTGTTTGGGGGGGAATCACCGAATGAAACTTTTTGATTATCCGGCAGATGCGACATCATAGATCAAAAGAATAGCTTGTATGGTTTTTCCTGGTGGTACCCCACATTTCCCTTATCATTTGGTGCAGAATTGCTGGGGCACGCTCGAGAGCCCCAAAGACCAATTCAAAAAAATTGGCCCACGCCTCCCTCGCACATTGGCCTGTTTTGTTTTGGCAAAGTAGGGGCTGGAAAAACAAGACTGTAAGGATTACAAGACAATCCAACCTGAAGATTGCTCTGTATTAGGTGTAAAATGTCAAATTGAATGGAAGAAAACGCCACCAGATGGCTCTCGACGTTAAATCCGTATGTGCTTCATTTGTGTTGGTTCAACAGAAAATAAAAGAAAGAAGAAGTGACATGGCGAGGGAAGTTGCGAATGTATGCAACCCCTCAAATAGCATCCATTTTAACCAACTTCCTTTTGCAGTAAGGGGTGGATTTGTTTGCTTCATGCAAAAATACTCAACTGGAAATGCACAATTGTCTTGTTTCCCATTTGTAATTTACTCACCAATGTTGTTTTGATCCGTCCAGAGACCAGCACAGACTACCAGAACTACTACCAGGGCTTGTGGGATTGCGTGGGGGACCACCCGGATGAACTCTCCTTCAAGCGGGGAGACACCATTTATATACTGAGCAAGGTAATGAAAACCTGCCCCGTCTAAAACCGAAGAATGTCGATAGATAGCTTAATGCACAAACTCAACAGCAATGTTGAGCGAGGTGCTGCTGAGCCAGGACCACCTGAACAAAGTTATTACTAGGCCCTGGGAGGAATTGCCTCTTGATATCCTTTACTGGCAGCACCTGGCCCGGAGCTGGAGGCCGACCGGGGCCCCGAGTCAGCCTCTGGCTGGCTGATGGGGATTAGATGTGTCACGACGGAAACCGTTTTAGTGCCGTTGGCTCGCCGGGCCGTTCCATCACGTCCATCTGGGCCGCCTCAGCGCACTTCCGTTGCTGCCTTGAGCCCACACACCTATCAGACGTCTCGCTCACCTCGCCAAATAGGAATGTGTGTTTTCAGGAAGCCAAGGCCCAGTCCGACACGCTATTCAGAGCGGGCGAGGACGTGTACTGGACGTCCAATTTCCGAAGCTTGTCAGCTCGCTCGAGGGTGTGGAGGATTGAGAGGATTCTGTCTTTTTTTCATTTATTTATTTTTTTAAATTTATTATTTTTTTTCGTGCACCAAAACGGGAGGAATTTCGTTTCTAACCGGTTCATGTGACCAGAATTGGAGTTTATGTCACATCTACCACACTTATAGTTGTAAGCAACAGGGCAGATAAGGAAAGTGGTCCTATATGTGAAATATTATCCTTAGGAGTGTTTGTGTGTGTGTGTGTGTGTGTGTGTGTGTGTGTGTGTGTATATATATATATATATATATATATACATACATACATACACACACACACACACATGCATGCATGCATGTTACTGATATTGCTGAAACCTCGCCAGGCCCTTTTTGTAGTCCAGTCTGCCATCTTGTGGCCTTTACATGCAATCATTGAAAAGCGAGAGGAATAAACAAATCATGATGCATTAAAATAGATAATTATTTAAGCAAATAAATCTTATTTAAGGGCTTCTTAGAATGTGGATTCACCGATTGCTCACAATTTCATGAAGTCTGGTTTCTAGAGCCCTAACGCGATTATGCGTCATAATGAGATATTTTTAATATGTTGCCCTTCTCATGTCACTAAACAAAAATATGAACACTCTACAACCATGGTAAACAGTCACACAATATAGTACTAGATTAATTCAAAATATGAATGTATTTTAAAATAAATAAATCAATAATAAATTTAAAACTGTGCAAAATCCTAAATTTTATCTTCTACATTGTACGTTTATTATTTACTATAATTCTTCCATTTTTGTGAAGTTGAAATCCCCAAGTGTTGCTTTTGCTGCCCGCTGGCAGTGTCAATCATTTGTGTTGATCCACGAAATGAATAAAGTCCCTTTCACGGGAGCGAGCGACTGAACGAAACAAAGCAGACGGACGTTCCGGCGCTCAATGGCCAAATGCTTGTTTATGACTCCTCTCTTTGTGCGCGGAAAAAGGGCCAAGAATCAAGTTGCCCTTTCACTCGGACCGCGAGCGCCATTAGCTGGAACCTTGGTGTTGGGGGTTGCGGCCCACTTCGAGGGCAATGACCATAAAACCTGTCTGGGTTGCTGCAGGAGGGACAGCCGACTCCTTGCTTCTCTAACGGTCCCCCCCCACCCCTCCTAATTCTCTCTTTTTTTTTTTTTTTTCCATCCCTCCCCCATTCCTCAGGCTCAGAAATAGCTGTAGTATTACAGCTGCAGGACCCCCCAGTTGGCCCGAGTGTTGATTATAGTGCCCGACTGTGGCTGTAGAGGCGTAGGGGGGGGTGCTTTGTCCATATATGCCGCACCAAGCGCCCCTCTCCCTTTCCCCCCCTCCCCCGGTTCAAGTCACAGCACATAAAACTAATGGAGAAAAGTAACGTCTCACTTCCTTTAAGTGGCTGGAATGGTTGACAAAATGTAAACACTGTCCCAACATAATGCTGCCGCTGTGCGATGTTACTGTAACCTATATTAACCCACCCCTTTAACACGTACTGTACAAAAAAAACGTGCTTGTAAACAGACGCGCGGATTGTTTCTACCGACGCGACAGAGCGGCGTTTCTTGCCGAGCGAGGCTTCCGTGTGATGAAGTGCGTGCGTAGCCAGTGAAGGCTGCCATTAGTTGTCTCTCTTCCCCTCTCACGCTGCGTCCCGCACCCACTCAAGCACGACTTATTTGTCGGCCAGAGGGCTGCACAATGAGGTGTTGCTACTTTCAAAGGCTAGTGACAGGAAGTTGTTATGTGCGCGTGCACGCACACACTCCCGTGCACGCTGATTACAAAGAGGCTTGTGGTAAAATGTCACTTTAATCACGTGACAAGCGAATACAATGGATGTGTTTAGTTTGCAATTATTTGTAGGCAATGTAATATGATTCTCACTGGCTTTTTTTTTTTTTTTTTAAAGCACTGAGCATAGATCGCGGTTTAATTTAATTCACAACCAAATTTGGTATAACAGTACTTCAGATCTGGACATGGGCTGAATGAAAAGAGGATGTCTTCAAATTTGATTTGCTCCCCCAGACCATGAGTTTGACACGTATGCCTTAAGCCTTATGGGCTTCATTCTGGTAGTCTACAAATTTTGAATACCGCAATTTCTCGCAAATAATGTGCAAATATCTCCCAAAATATCTTCAAATACTTAATAGTGCGCATTATGTTTTGGTATGGATGAAAAATAAAAATACAATCACATTGTATTGTGTTATAAAGGTACGCAGCGAATACAAACTTATACATATACATTTCGATATGATATTCAATGTCTTATGTCACATATTTATATATATATTACGGTAATGTAATATAATCTCGGGACACGCTTGTCCTGTGGCCTGTCCCGAGATTATATTACGGCTACATCAGCACATGCACAATGATTATTATTAATGATTGTTGTACAGACAGTTTTTTTGAAAAACAATACAAGTACAAATCTAACAAAATATAAATACAGATCATTCCTAATATTGTGTGCATATGGGTAGCAGCAAATTGGTGGTGGGCATTGTACTTTGGTAGAAGGGTTTTCCAAATTTTGTCAATTTTGGGGGTGCGCATTATACATCAGGGCCCATTATACTCGAGAAATTGCGGTACTTTTTTTTTCTTTTTTTGTGATCACATCCTAGGAACTAGAAATAGCGTTTCCTTGGAAAATTTGAGTGAATGCTGCGAGATGATCTCATGGAGCTGAAATGCCATAAAAGAAAGGACTTGACCGTGGCATGCTCACATGTTTCTCAACATTCAGTGTAATAGCAATCCCTACATATCACGTAACTATGTTATAACGAGGAGCTGTGAGCAACGTAAGGATGATGCCAGAACATTGGATCGGTTGCTTTCTGGGGATCCCACGACACATTTCATTTCTTTGTAGGAAAAACTGCAATACTGTATTTTCAATCAATGCCGCTCATGTTTGTGCTGCAAAATGGTCGCTCGGCTCTTCCCAAAGGAGCCACACTTTTAGCCACAGGTTGAGCAACGGTGCTGCCGTCAAGCACGGCAGAGACAACCGGAAAAAAGAATAATAGGACTTATTTTTCTGTTGTTTTGTTTCTTGGCTGCACAAGCGCATTGGCTTCATAAGTGGATACAGATGTGGTCAGGTCTGGCTTTCAGACACTGTGCAGGTTCCTGTTCCTCCCTTTTTGTGGAGCTCCCAGCTTTGATTCATGTCCTCGCCAAGACTTTGATGTGAGGTCAGGCTCTTGGTCAAAGGGAGAGGCGAGAAGCGTCTCCGCGGTGTCCTCCGCGCCGCTCGCGATGCGTACAGCCGCTCGGAGGAACTTTTACTTTGCACCGCGGAGACAGATTTATACGCGGTGCCTTCCACGTACGTTGCCGGTGACGACGTGTACGTGCGGGCGCTCGGCAGGACGCGAGATGATGATAAATGGTGAGCTAAAACCGATGTGATAAAATACAGAGACAGTGGGGCATCGGAGGTCAGACACAAGTTGTTGGTCGGTGGATATTTGAACTGTCATTCAAAAGGAAAAAAATAAGGGAACCATCAATATCACTTAAAATTATGAAATACTCCTTATTGATCCATCCCAAAACATGCTATTCTTCTCAGCGTATTACTGTTTGTTAGCCAGGCTTGATCTTTAGTAAAGGTTGAAAGAGACGTCAATGTCTGTGTGTGTTTCTCTTTTTGGCTTCTTCTGGTCATCCATCTTCGTAAATGATTTTTGCATCTGTCTTCCTTCAGGAGTACCAGAGCTACGGTTGGTGGGTTGGAGAGAAAAATGGAAATATCGGAATCGTGCCCAGAGACTACCTGCTGGAGCTCTACGCTTTATAAACGCGTCACTGTGAGTGGATCATAACTCGTAATAACTCTGTTTCCTTCAAAAGACTCATTAAAATAGACGGGTAATGCACCTCCAGAGCCGCTGTGGCCCATACAGAATTTCCCTGAATGGTTTATTCACACTGCCCTGGTTTGTCCTCGTCAAATGTACATCAGCGGGTCGGTTATTCCCAACTGGTCGGTCGAGACCCAACTTGGGAAAAAGTAAAATTACGGCAGGCCGTGGTTCCTCAGGTGACATAAACGCTACGAATTCTGCACAATGAACAAGTTGTTCCAGCGGCACACGGTTGTCGTTACGCAGTGCTTAGTATTATTTTGTGGCATATGTGTTTTTCACACACACATATAGATTACACATGTGCTTTTCATATCATAATTCCGATTGTTAGAACTGTTATGTTTGGATTTGTCCCTGTGCTTTTCCCCTAAAATGAAGACAAACGATAAATTTTGCACTTTCCTAAAAAGGAGACGTGGAATTTTGCGCTGTTTTGATATTCTATCGTAAGCGTCAGATTTATTATTCCCAGTTTCTTAATAAGGTGCTTTGCAACCTGCATAATTATGCTCAAAAGGTATTTTAAAAAAAAGTTGGTTGTGATAAAGTGACAATAAGAGCATTTATATCATGCCAAAGTGATATAAATGCTCTGCTTTTGTTGGGGGGTACTATGTATATCAGGGGTGCCCAAACTTTTTTTTTTTTTACCCCAAGATCTACTTCTCAAGCATCCAGCCTCTCCCGATCGATGGGGGAGTGACTTTTTTTTTTTTTTTTTTTTTTTTTTTAAGAATGACCAAGTCCCAAAGAGCTAGCCACTGCAAAAAATGCAACATAACATATTTATTTTAAAGTATATTGAGGATTCTTTATGTGTAAATGTACGTTTGCGTGTCTTGCATAACCCCATTAGCCAGTATTGCACAACATAGGGAACCATAAACGTTTTTTTCTCACTATCTGAGTCCACGTTGATGATTACTAAACACCGTATGGGTGAAAATGCACACCTGGACTATGTCACGCATGTCGGCGGATTCGTCCATCCGCGGTGAGAAACGCTCCCAATCTCTGATGTCCTTCCACACATCAGCCGTGGCTTCACCGTGCCGTGTGAGTGTAAATGATGAACTATATTGTGTGAAAAGTGACTGCTGTGCGACCGCCAGTTGAGATTTTAGTTCGTTCACTTTTCTCATTCTCAGTTTGCTTTTCGGCGGAATGTCGGCGTCGTATTTTCCATAAACAGTTTGAAAATGTCGCTCCACATTTCCCTTCTTTGGTATTACGATAGTACACCGGCAGATGAGGCAAACTCACTAAGAAAATGACATCGTGAAAAATAAGTCTGCCCCCCGTTCTGTATGAAAGTGAAAGTTTTTGTCTTCTTCTTCTTAACTCCAGCATCCATACTCACGTTTGAGAAGATTTCTTAAGCGAGGGGTTAAAATAGGGGGGAACTCGCTGACTAGAGTGTTTTCCTTCGTTGTTTGCACCTGCGCAGTAAGCTAAAGGTTAGAAAAGTATGGCTGTCTTCGCCGCCGCATGCCATCACGATCGACCCAAAGTGCCGGTCCATCACAATCGACGCATTGAGCGCCCCGATGTATGTAACATTTTAACCCTATATTTATACCACAAGGTGGCAATAGAGACCCCGTAAAGGTCATAGATCTAACCAAGTTGTGACCTTTGCCCCTTTCAGTGTTGTAGTTGGACATATTAATACTGTCAATATGAGATAGTTTGAGTTTCCAGATAAATACATATGTATCTATTTGTAATAAAGTGATTCATTCGTGCGGTCAGCACTTTCGTTGCGCGCTTCAAAGGGGTCGCGGCGTGTTTTATGGGGCCCGGGAGAGTTTCGCCGGGCAGCGGATCACGGCGTGCCAGATGGCCGGCTGGGCTGTGTGCCTGAGGTGCACTAATAAGGCAGACAGCCACGCCGATAGCACCGACGCTTATCGCCCTCCGAGGGGCCGTTTGACAGCAGGCGAGGCGGCGTTTGCTCGGCGTGTTCTCGCCGAGGTTAGGCACACACTGTACATATCATTTTACAGCCTTCCTGAGTGAAATAGAGAAGTTCTAGCGCAGTTGTTTTGGCGCGCAAAGAGGCCCCGCTCAAGGTTTTGTCAAGGTTGCGATAAAAGGGAAGAAGAAGGGGAAACGCCGTCTTTGCTCCAGCGTCCAAGGTTTGTTCCTTTTGAGTGATGAGCGAGTCTCCTGCCCTCTGGGTGACATTCAAAAGCGGACGTAAATCCTGCTCTTTACAGTACGGTGCGGCTGTAAAGCCTCCGCGCTGATTGGAGAGCTAATGAAGTGCCGTAATTATTGAATATAGTGCGTTATGGGGCGTGCGGAAATGTTTTGTTTAGGGCTAAAAGTGACCGCAGTGGAACAATGGGATATTTCATTTTAAATCTTTAAATCATCATTTTTTAAATCATCAAATGACATATGTGTGAAAACAGCCTGTCATGCAATCATTTAAGCCAACACTTTTATGTTTTGATACTTAAATATAAGGATCTGAAAGTGTCTCTCCTTGCTGCCTGGCTTGGTATTCACCCCCAGACTCCTCCTTTTACTGTCCGAATATGTTTGCCAGAGGCAGCGAAGGCTAAATATTGGCTTTTATTTTTATGTGACAATAATGGATTTCCTTAATGGATGTCAACTATACCCCCATCCCCCGTTTGGATGTAAACTGCCATATTCCGGGAATATACAGGTTCTTTTATTGCGATTTAACATCGAGATAAAATGCTTCCTAGATAAATGCCAGCACGTCATTAATCTGTAGCGCACTAAATTACTCTAATGATACCACAACAGCACCAATTAATACCTGGAACCGTAAAGATGTGCCTATATCACAGTTGGATATCTGATAAATGTACTCGATGGATTAGATGCTCTAGGATGATACTCTAGATTTTGGAGTCTAGAATATACTGTTGAAATATTTTTTGATAGATTTTATGGGATAATTGGGCAAGACTGGCTGAGAAAGATGACTGAAAGATGAATTATGATCTTTCAAGCTATCTCAACATCCAAAGTATTTTTGTACCTGCGTGAATAGCGAGATTAGCTTATATCTTATTAGCATATTGTCCCGCCTTCTCTCTATTTAGTAGAATGTTTGTAATCATAATAATTACTGTAAAATGTGTTTTTTCCCCAGATACTTGAACTTTTATCGATTTTGAGTTTAGTTTTCTTTGAAAAACAAATGCTAGTGTGACGTTATAATTAGTCCGCAGCAGACGTGCTGTGTTGGCGGAGTGCCGTTTCTGAAGGACGTCTGGCCAGTAGACGATCGCGTTACTGGAAATCAGCACAGTGTGAGACGACGTTTGGCCGCGATACTTTCTCACCGCGGTCGTGGAACGTCTTGCACATGCATCCTCTTGACCTCTCGCAACCCTCGAGGCTCCTACAAAGGGATAGCGGCGTGATGTACACCACTACGGAGACTCGTCCCGATCAAGCCGTCGGCTGTTTCCGTTCTGCGCTTTCACCGGGGTCGTCGTGACATACAGTAGATCAGGCATGCAGCTTCGCTGAGAGTTTCTGTCGGGAATAGCACCACAGCCTTATTTATGGGTCATCGTCTGGGATTTCACAGCAAATGCATTTCCTCTCCAACTGGCCTTTTGTCAGTGTTCCATTAAAGCCCCCTCTGTTGGTCCATATCCCTAAATGTCCACATAGACCTTTTTCAAGAGCAGGTCCATCTTTAATTGGGGTCAGGTTGTTTTCACATAAATCAACAGCACTTGACACGTCAAGGTATCAGCTGGCTGATGAGAGAATGCAGGGATTGCTTGTATAAAAAGTTTTATCATTAAAACCTCAGCATGTAATAATACATCTTAAATTGGATTATCATCTGTAGAATATTATCTCTGTCATTGTCGTTGCGTTTGTGCCAAATATACCATTTTGCTCAAAAAAAGTTCAATTTAGGTACCCACGCATGGTGGTGACAGCGTCGCATTTGATTTTTTTTTTTTTTTTTTCTTTACTTTAGCTGGACGTGGGGCCTTAGACTAGGTGGATGGAATTATGTTGTTATAATATTTCCAGCCTATAAGACGTGACTTTTTTCACACGCTTTCAGCCCTGCGGTTTATGCAGTGATGCGGCTAATTGGTGCATTTTTTTCTAATGGCCGCAAGGGGGGCATTCGAGGGAAAAAGGTCAGAGTGATACCGGTGGAATATATGTGCCGAGGAAGTGACTTTTACCGGTCCGACCCTGTTAGCGCTGCGCTAGCGGGTTACTGCCGTTTCTCGTGTGATTTTTTTTTTTTTTTTTTTTTTTTTTTTTTTTTTTTTACGGGCCCTGTTAGCGCGGTGCTAGCGTTAGCATTAGCGTGGCGGCAGCTAACTTTAACTTGGTCATCTTGACAAACACAACTTTTGGTGACAGTGGATTTCGGTCATTTACACCCAGAAAATGTTTTTGGATAATCCGCAATGATTTTGTGATTGCGGCCACATTGAAAATGTGTTTTATGACCCATTTATAATATTTCTCAAGACTCCTTCCACAACATCTTAAAACTCCTTTTGGAGCGTTTCCCCGTGAGCATCCAATACACTGCTTTTATGAACTTATGACATGATAATCCCTAGATCTCCATATTTCCAGATCCCAAATCCACTGCAGAGTTCAAAGCTTAACCACACTATGGAAGAACGCTCAAGACTTTGGCGTGTCCGGAGTTGTAAGACATGCAAATTGATCACCAGCCATCTCGCTCCCAAACGGCCTTTAACTCAATGATCCATGAATAAATTTTAAAAATAAAATAAAACTGTTCCTCTTAAACGTTACTGGATTGCCCTCCCTACCGTCATGATTCCATCTCACAGCTGTAGTATCTTTGAAAGCAATGGGGGAGGCTTGGAAAAAGTGTAAAGAAGCCTGGGGGAGAGGCGGGGAGGGGTTCATTTAAAGGCAAATTGTATCATATTTCTATGAAATAGGCTTCCCAATTTCAAGGGTCCTTCAAACGCAGTACACAAATATAGCCTTTTATTCTCGACGTTTGAAAGGACACGCAGCTGATATGTTTTGTGACTATGCATCTTCCATGTTCAAGTACGTTAATCAAGTACGTTAAACCTTCCATAAATGAAATGTAAGTTATTATTGATAACACTGGGGGACAAATGTGATGCAACTGAAATCTCCCAAGTGGGTACGACCGTCATATTTAACAAGGATTAAGTCAGCGGCTCCATAGACTGTTTTAGGCATGGCCCTGAAAATGGAGTTTTGGAGTCATTTCCCGAGCGGCCCCAAGTTTGTCATTCCGTTAGTTGAGTGAGTGACTGTAAATGCCATATGGCATTTATTTTGTTGGGGTTGTACAAGTCTGACTGACTTCCTGTCATCAGGTCAGTGGTTCGAGTCAATATAATAAAGCATTTTGATGTGTCGCTTTGGGACCCCTGAAGGGAAACAACGAAAATCAACAACAGCTTAGTTCAATAGTAACACGGTTTTCTTTTCATAAATGATACTGTACAAGCAATCAGTTATTGCTCCTTGACTACCGTTTCCCATTGGCTTTGGTTTCGACCTACAGATGAGGAGTTAGCTTTTGTGTAAAGTGGCTCATCTCCAGCATCTTAAACTCGTCCTGAACACGTCCTAAAAACGCACCGGGATGTTTTACGGAGGCTCCAGCATCCTAAACAAGTGTTGAAACCTGGTGTTGTTCACCTTGCAATACGGCTGTAAATCCTTCGCTCTAAAGGCTCCCAACAGCCTGGGCTATTTTCTTCTCTTTGTCTCAGTTCAGATTAGGATTGTTGACAGACTCGCGTCAGTTCTTAGCTGTGCATTTCCCTTGGCTGATCTAAATAACAGCTCAAGTAGGAAACGGCCTGACGTGAAATTTTTAGTGGGACAGGCTCCCAGACTGTTCGTAAAATCCAAAATGTGTCAAGATCGCCTCTTCTAAAACGCTCGCAGCCTCCCTCCTCCGTTTTGTTCTGTCACGTTTGCAACAAATGACTTCAGTTTGAGCTAAAACGCTCCGGATGAGGCTGTCGTTGACACCGTCCATAGACGGACTAACCGACTACCAACGGCATTCTGTTGTATTGAATTGCGGTCCACCACTGCGTCAACGCACAGTCGTTCATGCCTGCCTGCCGATGCATTGCTTATCTGACTTAACTTCAACATCCATAGTGGAAGTCCGAGTTCTGGTAAATTTGACAGGTTGTGCTCCAGTGTGCTTTCATATTTTGTATTTTTTATGGAGCGCATTTGTCATGCTCGGAAGAGCTATCTACTGACATGTGACTCGAGATAAATCAGTCTTCTGGACGTGACAGGTGTTTGTCCACCTGCTATAAACATCCCCTCCCCCCTTGCTCCACCTCCTCCCTGGTTATTTACTATAGCTCCAGCCTCCATCCTTTGACTGTGTTTACTCTCAGCCTGGGGCTCTAATATGAGGCCAGAGCTCTGATTTACTCTACTAGTTAGTGAGCTGAGTAACGATCCCGAGCCGGATGGTTTACAGTGTGATGCGACCGATGCTCTAAGTGTAATTACAAGCCTCTGGGCACTGTAGCAGCCCGACGCCTCGCTGCAGCTGACTGGTCGCCGTTCTCCACTACGCTAAGCACTGCCATCTTTCCTTCTCTTACTTCAGTCCACATACACCCGCGGTGACGTTCGTAGTGACCTCACAGTCTAGGTGAGCGCCACTCTTGATGTCAGCTCTTTTTAAACTCATTTTATTTTTTCACTCCACTGGAAGGATAGAGTTGCACAGCTTTTCCAGCCGCTAAAAAAAAAGCAGATCGCCGTCGTTACTCTCATTAAGTGTCCGCGTGGTGTTTATTCAAACACGGGCTGCCCGGCTAGCCTGAAGCTAATTTAGTGCGCCGCTTACGCGTGGCGCCGCACACAGCCGCGCTACATGTGTGAGGCAGGACATTTAACACGGCACCTCCTGTACTGTATTTCAACAATACAGGGCCTGATGTTTTAAGATGAATGGCAAATGGCCATTTTAACCGCTATATTTGATTTATTCCACTGGTCTTGGGTTCAGCCCGTTACTACTGCTGCCAAAATTTATGCCACTTGAAATTTCATCAATGGGCCTCTCGCTTTGACAAAATGAAGTCATCACAGAAAATGTTACCTTGCGCCGAAAGATGCGGTCTTTTAGATGTGGTCTGAGCAGACGCGTTTAGACAAGACCAATTTGTCACACGAGTCGGACGGATTTCAGAGGACAGACACTTGCCGTGTCTGCAAGCCCAGCTTGGCCCAGACTCCTCTGTGAACACTCACAGCGGAACTTGCGCTTGCACGAAAATCAAGAAGTCAGAATACCCAGAACTGAGATTTAGAGCCACAAATCTTAGGTGCAGATTTGCAGTTGTGCTCCTTTGCAAAAGCAGGTACAAACAGGGACTGTGAGGTACTTTGAGGTAATATTTCTGGTCGTGGTCATTGATCAAGCAGGTTTGTCTGGATGCTGCGTTAATTTACTCCAGTCTCCACTTTTTTTTCCCGCAGCGGACCGTTTTATTGCTGCCCTCTAACTCCTCACAAATATAATGTCTGCTGATTCATACTCATTCCGCTCTTGTACTTGAGTCCAATTTTGAAAGTACAGACTGAAATAGTAATAATAATTTAAAAAAAAATCTAAATGATTTTACTGTCAATTATTTACAATACCCGTATTGATAAATTGGCAGTTAAATCCTTTTTGTAGCCGACCAAATTAAACATTTCTCTCAAGTGCATGGATGGGGAATTGGTTGCTTCTCCCAAATTATTCCCATCATCGTTTATGCTCTGAGATTTACATTCCTCCATGTTGCTCCCGTTCCAAGAGATCAATCAATATTTTTTTTTTTTTTTTTACACTTTGTTGAAGTTGAAAAAAGTAATGATCTTATTTTTGACAAATTATGAGACAAAAGACAGGTATCTGTTTTCTATGTATGTAGTAAAGTAAGTAGTAAATGTAGCTTGCAAAAGTTCAAATGTTTTTCGGGGAGATAAGTAAAGAGCAGATACCTGAAAAATCTATTTGAGTACAGTAGCAAAGTATTTGCATGCACAGCATACTTAATACTGAGTTAAATACAAGAGCCCTGCAGTTTGTTTGCGGGTTTCAGTGTTCGGACTGATTAGTAAAGGCAGAGTGGATGTCACGGTCTGGCCGTGGTGCTATTTTGAAGCAGAGAAAAACAAAACGCCCCAAACCATGGCAAGTGTGAGCCGAGCCGGGACAAAACTTGCACTTCCGCATCCTCACTTGTTACGCTACGTGCCGAGTTCACAGAACCGAATCCATCCATCCATTATCTACCGCTATTCCGGGTAGATTCGCGGGGGAAGTACCTTCGGCAGGGATACCCAGACTTCCCTTTCTCCAGCCACTTCTTCCAGCTCTTAAGGAAGAGTTCCCAAGCCAGCCGAGAGACATAATCTCTCCAGCGTGTCCTGGGTCGTCCTCGGGGTCTCTTTCCAGTGGGAGATGCCCGGAACACCTCACCAGGGAGACGTCCGGGAGGCGTCCGAATCAGATTCCCCAGTCACCTCATACTGCTGCTCTCAATGCGGAGGAGCAGCGGCTCACGGCTGATCCCCTCCCGGATGACCGAGCTTCTCACCCTATCTCTAAGGGAGAGCCCGGACACCCTGCGGAGGAAACTCATTTCGGCCGCTTGTATGCGGGATCTTGTTCTTTTAGTCACGACCTACAGCTCATGCCCATTGGTGAGGGTAGGAACGTAAATCGACTGGTAAATTGAGAGCTTAGCCTTCCGACTTAGCTCCCTCTTTACCACACCGGACCGATACAAAGTCCGCATCACTGCCGATCCGTTTTGTCGATCTACTGCTCCAGTCTTCCCTCACTCGTGAACAAGACCCCAAGATACTTGAACTCCTCCACTTGGGGAAGGATCTCATCCCCGACCTGGAGAGGGCACGCCCCCCCCTTTTCCAACTGAGGACTGTAGTCGGAGGTGCTGAATTTCATCCCAGCCACTTCACACTCGGCTGAGAATCCGCTTTTCGAAAACTTGTTTGGCGTCGGCCGTCACGATACAGTCAAAGTACATCAAGGAATGTGACGCGGACCTATTAAGTCACTATTACTGATAATTTGGTGAATTTAGGATCCTCATTAGGTCATGCGTGTGTTGGATGAAGAGCAGGTGGGTAATTGAAGTAATTTGTGGCTATGCAGACAGTGGCATGATGGATGGGCGCCGGGGAAGACAAGCTGAGCTGGCCACTGGATCTACTGCGGAGTAAGGAGAATTTAGGCTCGCCATAAAAGATTTCTCCTTGCCTCTTATTTCACCCGGACATTTTTATGTTTTTTTTATTTTCTACCTCATTGCAGCCGTGAGCTGCTTGCTGATTTACACACGCTGGCAGCCAAGCGCCGAGGCCTCCGGAGACGGTGCCCTCTAACACCTCCATTCTCTCCCCCCCCCCACCCCCCCATCGCCTTCCTGCAGCCTCTCTCGTCCTCTCGCTGTCTCAACATTTACTGAAGTGGCTCTGAGCGAACGAGCTCCACCTCTACCCGTTGCTCATCTCTAACAAGACATTAGTCGGGAGGGGGTGTTATTCACAGCGGAGGGGATGTTCCCCCGTGTCACGACACAAATAAGGATGAGTAGAAGCCGTCACAGACACTGATGCTATTTTACAATGCTCGTGTTTCACAGCACGTCTTCAAGTGCTGTTTGGGATCTCGGCGGCCTTTTAATGCGTGAACGAGCGCTCGCGTAATGCTGCTGTGCACTTTTTACGCTTCTGCTCGTTTTGTTTTGTCCCCCCCCCACCCTCCAAATTAAGCGAGGTCAAAGATTCATTGAGCGCAATGGGCGGCTTTATCAAAATAGTGTGAAAAGTGATGAGAAAAGCAAGTTAGAAAGGTGTGAAGTCCGAAAGGCGCTCATGGAAAGAGAACGGAATAACTATTACGACAAGCTACTGTACCGAGTTTTGCGCTATTTATAAACATAAAATACCATTTTTTAATTTTACAACATTTTCGTGTTTGGGATAGAATCCTTTAAAGTGTCCGGTCACATCGCCAGATGCTCGAGGATCGCTTGTTATATGCTGCCATGCGTAAATAAGCCTCGTCGTCCTAAATTCTTTTATTTGGCGCGCAGGCTCGGTGACCGCCATCTGTCAGAATTCGCATGCTACGAAATGCGTTTCGGTGAATAGTTTGGAAAGTATAAATAGTAAAGAACGGTGAGTACAGCCACGCTGTCTCGATGCAAGGTTCTTCTCATCCATCATCGGGTTCTCCAAAGACTTTTCCCCCTTTGGCTGCCGACTTAGGGGCAACAGTGACGGTATGTTAGTTATCCTCATTTCCTCACAGGCCGACGTGCTGATGGTGCCGTCGCTGATCAGCCGTGAGTGCAGGCGACAAGGTGCCGTGGGATCTAATTACTGCATCCATGCGCCATTCAAACAACGCTGCCGGGGAAATAGTACAGATTACAACTGCGTAGATGGAGGGTAAAGTCAATTTATCTCAACTAAACGACTCGAAGAGGATCGAGACGGACCCAAGTTTTACATACATTCTATATTTCACCGTCAGACTAAATCTTTCCTGTTTTAGGTCACTTGGGATTTGGAAAAAGAAGTAATTTGACAAATGAAATCAAATGATAGGTCTTTTGACAACATTTCAGTGAATAAGAGAGAGTTGTGGATGCAGTAAATCTGAAGGAATGCTTTTTACCTCATGGAAATGGGAAGAGAAATCAGACAAGAGACCAGGAAGAGAAGTGAGCGGTTGCACAGTTTGGTTCATCCTTGGGTGCAATTTCCAAATGCCTTAATGCGCCGTGTGCGTCCGTTCCAACAATACAAAAGTATAAACAACTTTAAAAACTGTTCGTCTATTATAGCAGCCGTGAAGAGGGAGACCGGTTCTGTGTCCCAGAGATGAACGGGCTTAGGTCCGAAATGTACGTATCATTCCGAGAACAAAAGTAAAAAACCTTGTGAAGATGCTTGCTGAAGATAGTAAGGACGTCATTGTCCACAATGAAATGACTTGTTTGTTCAAGTCTTTGAAACAGGATGTTCATTAGCCCAATTTTCATTCTTGGTGTTACGCCAAATAGACTTTATTTAAAGGTAAAGCGACATGGTTGTTTTTGTGTCTTTGTTGTTTTTCTATGTTTAGTTTGATTGTAAACTTCAGCTGGGAGTGGCAGTAAACAGCTTGGAGCCTTTTTTTTTTTTTTTTTTTTTTTTTAAATTAATTCTTCATTGTCTGACAAACTGCTGTTTGTGGTGTAGTAGGTTGAATTGACTCCCGATTGATGTTGGACTGTCCCGTCTTAAATTTTGGTTTGCAAGTCAAAGCGGGGGGGGGGGAATCAACTCAACAGTTACTTGTTTCTCAAAAATTAGGAAGCGTTTTATTTCAAGGCAGCAGTTTTAGATAGTTAAACTTTTTGTACAGCTGATGATGTCCGACACAAAGCCGTGTCCGGTGGCCGCCTCGCAACGGACCATTAACTCATCCCGGTCGAACCGTCGTGCAGATTTTTGCGGCCGACTGCGAGTCAAAAGGTCAGTTCCGGCATGAAATGCGAGATGGCGTGAAAAAATATTGCGAGCAGAGTGGAGCGTAATTAACAATTTAATTAATCTCGGACTTCCACACCATTTAGCTTGCTCCCGCCTGAATGGGACGGTTGCGGCTGGATAACAAAGCGACACATCAGTCTCGCCAACCCGGGTTATTATCATTTGGACTGCGAGCGTTTTATCCCTTCGTCATTCCTCTGCTCTCATCTCCTATCTATTGGCACATATTGACTGTTCCCGGGCAGCCTCAGTCACAGAGATTTAATATCGCAAGTCATGCTGAACTTCCACGGCTACTAATGGATTGTGTGTAATGTGGCGCTTAAAATGCATGAGCAGCCACTGATTTATCTGTAATTTGCCTCCACTGGAGCTTATCTCCCTCAACGCTTGCATTTGTTCTCGTCTCGGGAGCACAAGGGAGACGGTTACGTCGGCGTTTGGGCACAACAAGTGCTTCTCCCGCGCATAAAACGGATTTTCGCCCCTCGCTGATGACGGCGATAAGTTGAGGTTTGAGCTGCCGGCTTGAGAGACGGGCGGCGTCTCCCGGAGGCAAGAGTTCCATTTGTCTTCGTTCTTTTCCAGGCTGTCAAACCATAAGCGTGTTGATTGCAGTTTGCATCGCTTTGACATTTGCTATAGTGATAAAAGTGGGATTTTTAAAGGGGAAGTCCACTCATGGAAAATAGCAATCCATCAGATGGGTCTTGTCATTGGTACTGTAACTTTAAAATACAAATTTTCATCAGATATCATTTGAGATTGTTTATATCAGCAATTTTGAATGTCCCCTATCACTGACGTTTCGGGAGTGACATGTCATGTGCTTGGTTACGTTCCTACACAGTTATTGCCAGCGCTGATTTCTCGGATGAAGAAATGGAAGTATCGGTTGATCGGGAAGACAGAGGAATACGTCCGTATAGGTTTGAACCTGTGGCTGTAAATAACGATTCAATATTCAAATTCGGATGGTTCTTCGGACAGAGTTTTCCGCCGCCGAAGCTCCGCTAACGGCCTCCGCCGCCGCTGAAGCTCGGCTCGCGGCCTCCCATACAGATTTGAACATGTGCCTGTCAATAATGTTGAATATTCGGATGGTTCTTCAGACTGGAATGACACGGAGTCTGACTACTCGGTGGCCTACGCACGGGACATAGGTGCGTAGACAAACGCCCCTGGAGGTTCGGAGTCTGTAGCAAGCAGCCGCGGATGGTTCTTCGGACGGGAATGACGTGCAGTCTTAACGAGTGAGCTCCGACGGAGGCCGTTAGCCGAGCTTCTGCGGCCGGGGAGGCCGTTAGCCGTGCTTTGCTCGCTCGTCACACTCCGCGTCATTCCCATCCGAAGAACCATCCGAATATTCAACATTATTTACAGCCACAGGTTCAAATCTGTATGGACGTATGCCTCCGTCTTCCCGATCAACCGATACTTCTATATTCTTCATCAGATGTTAAATCAGAGAAATCAGCGCTGATAATAACTGTGTAGGAACCTGACCAAGCACATGACACGTCACATCCGCTCATGTGATTCCCAAAATGTCAGTGATTGGGAACATTCCAAATTGCCGATATAAACAACCTTAAATGATATCTGATTACCAATGACATGACCTATCTGATACATTATTATTTTCAATGAGTGGACTACCCCTTTAAATTTTGTTTGAATATTTGTGGTGTGGTCCTCGCCAGCTGCAGTCACATTGCATCTCCCCCCCCCCCCTCCATCCAAATTCCCTTTGACCTCTTGGGTGTCATGCGATATGAAGCAAGGAGCTGTTAGCAGATCGATGTTTCGGGTTTAAAGGTGTCCGTGTTGTCATGGCAGCGGGCGAGGCCACCTCGGCTCAAGGTTAACGGCCGAGGGGCCGCGGTCATACGCCATTAAAGGAAGTGGTCGATGCCGCTGGACAGGTCAGACTGACACCGGCAACGTTTTAATCGCTCAGACTTTAAGTAAAGAAACAAGCTCTTAACGCGGCGCAGATTTATTAGCCATCGCCGAGCCGTGCTGCGGATTGCGGAGTAATCTTGGTGTGATTTACTTGACCTAACCTAACATTATATCTTTAATTGCTGGCCGCAAAGTGCAATATGATGAAAAGAAATGGGGCACCCCCCCCCCCCCCCCCTGCATTAGCGAGCCCATCTTTTAAGAGCCTATAGTCATGAGTTTCCTATCAGAAACGGCAATAACACCTCCATCCATTTTCCATAGCGCTTTTCCTGTTCAGGGTCACGCGGAGCCGAAGCCCATCCCGGCCGACTTCAGGCGAAAGGCCGACTCCATCCTGGACTAGTTGCTCGTTCATCATAATGCAGTAATTTTCCTATGATTGCTTCTTTTTTTTTAACCTCAGGTCATGATACCTGTAGTCTCTTCTTTTGCACTTTGTTACAACAGTTTTTTTTTTTAGTTTTTTTTTTTTTTTTAAATAGCTGATGAATAAAGTTGAGTTGTCATGTTTTATGGCGGAGTAAGTATGGAGTAAAATTGTTCGCTACAAAACGTACAATTTTTAGTGAATCTCTGACTCTATTGGCTCTCTTTTTATAGACTGCGCATCTGTGGCAGAGCACAAAAAATATGGCAAAGCGCGACATTTGTGGAAGTGCGAGGTTCGCCGGCGATGTTTGGCGCCAAGATGGGCATGCTGCCGCAGCAAAGCCCTTCGGGGTGACCTGCAATGGACTGGCATCCACCCAAAAAAATACTTTCCAGTTGCACATGATTAAAATGTGGTTAAAAAAAAGTTTCCTCAAAATCGAATATTTAAAAAAATTTAATGATTTTTAATCATGTGCAACCGATTAACACATTTGAATTGTGTAAACTCGAAGGAGTTCCTCATTGCAGTCCGAGGTGTAGTCAGCCATTAGCCCGAAGTTTACTTGGGTGTGCTTCAGCTCACCCATGACCCAGAAGAGGAAGAAAAAGTGCATCTCCAAATGTTCAGTTGTTTTTCCTCTGACCCAAAAAAAAAAAAAAAAAAAAAAAAACAAGCTAAATACTATCTATGAAGAATACAAAAAAAACATTTGTATACTTGGGCAATGTAACAAAATGAAAAGTTGTCGATAAACAGAACGGATGATGTGCTGGAAATTATTTTTCATGTTTGTTGCCAAGAAATAAGAACAAAGTGACTCAAACTACTATTTTAATTTATGTATTTACCAATACGATGGACACATTAAATGTGACAAATCCTTATCTACAAGCATCAAGAACAGGATAACTCACTTAAAGGTTTGGGGAAACGTACTCACACAGACATATTTTGTCTTTACATCACTTGCATGTGTCAGTTCACGAGTGTGCAGAGTACATATTTCAAACATATATCATATTCTTCTCACATTAAAAAAAAAAAAAAAACCTTAGTGGACGTGCACAAGCAGATTTTCCATCCTCTCATCTTCACACATCCTTCGTTTAATTGAAGTTGTAAAGGCTGTTGTTCCACCCGCCGTGCTCTAAGGTGATGACCACCCCCAGCCCCTGCCCCCCCCCCTCCTTTCCCGTTTCTTCCATCATTCTTTGTCTCTTCCTGCTCTGAATCTATAATGAGCGCAGCGCTTATCTCATTAGCTGTGCAGATATGTCGCCCGAGCTTCGTTACCTCTGCATGAGAACGTCGACGCTCACTGTAGGAGCGCCTAGGCATGAAATATTACTTACTGTATGCAGAGAGTACACTATATGGAGAGGGACGAGGTGCTTATGCAAATTCTAGAGGGACAGCGATGCCTGCCTGTCCCCCACCCCCACCCGTGTCCCCCCGCCCTCGAAGACAGGGGCCGGTCCACAGTGACACAACTGCCCCCTCCCCATGTCTAAAAATTCTGCACCAACTTAGCTCGGTGCACATGACAGGCTCGTCACACCTTATTAATAAAAGCAGTCGCTGAGAGACGCGTGTTGACATATCTGGAAGTCAGCCCGATGGCTGACTATGATATGCGATTTATGAAAGACAGTAAATATAGATAACGTGCAGCATGCTGTCGGTATAAACACAAAACAGATGGATGTTTCAACACTGCCACCTTCTGGAACGACGTTTCTACCAGAGTAAACGAGATTGAATACGGGGGCTGATTATTATTCAGCGTAATAACAACATATTAAAAATGTCCATAATGACAAAAAAACGGTATCAGGTTAAAAAAAGGGCACAGGGCGAACATTTGAAAATGCAGGAAGGTCAACTCCCAATATTTCCACTTGTGATGATGATGATGATGTCGTCATGAAGAAGAGCAGATGCTTTGCTCCTGCTCAGTTCCCACGTGATCATCTGAAGCTTTGTTTAGCGCGACGTTTTCTTGAATCTGCCACTCGGGATCTTTGCATTCACAGCTAGAAACGCAAATGAAAGAGAAATTGCATTTAATTTGCTAATGTCGATGGTGGATTGGATGTGAAGTTTGAAACCAGTTTTTGAATTAAATATTGAGGTTATTGTAAAAGTTAGGGGGAGAGCGATTGTTTTGATCGCTTTGTAGCAGGATTACGCAAATGCCACACAACAAATTTCCATTTAAATTTTGCGAGAAGGGCGTCACTGATGGTGAAGTGGTACGTTGGCCTCGCTTGGGTGCAAGGGTTCTGGGTTCAGTTCCTACTTAGTGAGAGTTTATGATTCTCTGTGTCTAAACTACTGAACCAGACTGGCAACCTAAAACCAAGGTCTGTAAAAAAAAAATTGATTTTTGAGAGGGTGCCATTATGCCTTTCATGTGGTTTCACCGTGATTACGAAAACTCTGATGGCGATCATAACTATGATGTGGCATGTCAGGAAAAAGACCGGAACACCCGACCCTCGAGGCATCTCTGGTGCCAGTCTGACAACCCCCCCCCCCCCAGGGAAAAAAAAAAAAAAAAAGAGTAAAAACAGATCCCCCAAAATATTTCTACTTTAGCATAATGCACTGGTGTCAAAAATATGGCCCGCGGGCCAGAACAGGCCCGTCAGAGGGTCCCATCTGGGCGGTGGGAATGGAAAACACGTTCTCTGCTGTTTTTCGATAAAAGTAACTTTTGTGGCCATTTCTGTCCACTGGAAATCATTCAACAACGAATGAATGAATGTGAATACTTTCCAAAAGTACTTGTAATTCCATCCATCCATTTTCTTAGCCGTTTATCCTCACAAGGGTCATGGGGAGTGCTGGAGCCTATCCCAGCTTTCAAAGGGCAGGAGGCGGGGTACACCCTGAACTGGTTGCCAGCCAATCGCGGGGCACATAGAGACAAACAGCCACACTCACAATCACATCTTGGGCCAATTTAGAGTGTCCAATTAACGTTGCATGTTTTTGGGATGTGGGAGGAAACCGGAGTGCCCAGAGGAAACCCACGCAGGCATGGGGAGAACATGCAAACTCCACACAGAGTGGGTCCGGGATCGAACCCGGGACCTCAGAACTGTGAGGCCAACACTTTACCAGCTGATCCACCATGCCGCTGTACTTGTAATTATTGTAACCAAAACGAAGGGAAAAAATTGTAATAACTAATTTATGGCTTTTTAAGTCTCAAATATTGTTCAGGCCGTGTGAGATCTAACTGGGGTAAATGTAGCCTGTGACCTAAAATGCGTTCGACACACCTGGAAGAATGTAATACCTGTCCGAATCCGAGTCCCCGGACACGCTCTGGTCCTTCTGCAGGGCCTCTCGGGATAGAAACCTCCTGATGCCGCAGCACTGCACCGCCTGGGCCACGGAGTAGCGGGTCCTTCCCGCGGCGCAGGCCTCCATCTTGGCTATGCTGAGCTGCGACTGCAGGAAAAGGTGCAGGCAGCTGTCGGACAGCAGCAGGGGACTCTGGAGGGTCCTAGATGATGGGATCGTAGCATTTTTGCAAAGTCCGTCGCCCGTTTAATAAGAGCACACACGCCCCCCCCCCCAAAAAAAAAAAAAAGGAAAATGACTTTCATTCATCTAAAGTACATTTTTATGAGTTGAAACCTATTCTGTTCCTTTCGACGGAAATTCAATTTTACTCCTCTCAAACCAAATCAGAAGCAATATTTTGACTTGAAGAAATTCAGACATGACACTGAATCATATTTAATTATTTAGGAGCCCATATTAAAAACCCAGGCATGGGGGCCCTCTGCTACTGTGTGCTTCAAATTTTTTGAATATTAATATTTATTGTAGGCACGCTGGGAAATGTTTGCCTCACAGTTCTGAAGACCCGGGTTCAATCCCAGCCCTCCTTGTGTGGAGTTTGCATGTTCCCACCATGTCTGCGGGGGTTTCCTCCAGGCACTCCGGTTTCCTCCCACGTCCCAAAAACATGCAGCATTAATTAGACACTAAATTGTCCCTAGGTGTGATTGCGAGTGTGTCCGTTTGTCTCTTTGTGCCCTGCGATTGGCTGGCAACCAGTTCAGGGCGTACCCCGCCTCCTGCCCGTTGACAGCTGGGATAGGCTCCAGCTCTCCCGTGACCCTTGTGAGGTGAGGATAAGCGGCAAAGAAAATGAATGGATGGATATTTATTGCGATTAAGAAAATGTGAATTTGGAAAAAAAAATCTCCTATTTCCTGAGCTAGTTAGTCTTAAAATTCTTCTTGAGGTTTAAGATCAACCAAGTGAATCATCTCAATGCTTTTATTGTAATTGAGGCAAACATTAAGGAACATTTTATATAGTTTACCGTTTCGACGATTTTAATATACATGATGAAAAGCGTCACTCGTAATGCATCTGCCCTGACTTACACTGACAGCAGCGCTACTGCTACCGGCAAGAGCATCTGGCTCTTGCTGTTTTCATATTTTTGATTAAAACTTCTTCTCGCGTTCTTCTCAGATTTGTTTTGCTCATTCCTACCCTGCCTCTTCCTCAATCCACTCCAATTCTAAAGTTTGAACTAAATCGTGAATATAATTTGAGACACAAATGCATCTAGCGCAGGTGTGCTCAATACTATTCAGTTTCTGGCATTCTGCAATGTGACTCCATGACTGAGGGATGACTGGTTGTTACATCCAATGGCACAATTCATATACGTACTATAAAAAAATGAAAAGAAGCCACTAGTTTCTCTAACAACGACCGCTACTCTCGCCACACTCTCCTTTTACTAGTTTACCTTACCCCCCTCCCCCCCTTAAAGACATACACTCATAATTACAAATGTTACAGTAGTTACACAGCCCATCAATGTGTTTTATAATGACAGCGTCCACCACCGCCGGTTTAGTTAGCAACACAGTCCTGGCAACGTAGAGCAAAGACAAACTAGACGTGCTGCTTGTGTTTACTTTCGATATTAATGGCGAAAGTTAAAAAAAGAAAGATGCGATGACGAATAATCGAAGAAAAAGTGGTTAAACCGGACGAGATTTTCTCTTTTCCGAGTGGGAAAGGTCTGGTCTGAAGCCAAAGTAGAAAGTGCAGGATGAGATGGTGTGTCATTTCAAAATTCTATCTTTGTGCACAATACAGTGCACAAAAAGCTATTTCTATATTTTAGATGTAGGAGGCAACATACACAACACCTTAAAACAGTTTGGGAGTTTGGGACAGGCTGATTGCTTGAAAAGTAGATCTCAGGGTAAAAAAGTCTGGTCAATATTTTTTCAGCGCAGTTTTGTAACAAGCTTCTTACTGTTCCAAGAAGCTCTGGAGTCCCGCCATGCGCTCAGAGATCTGCTGGGCATTGTTCAGGCTGAAGAAGGGGTTCTTCGGGGGCAGCTGCGGTAGTTGCGTCCTGCCAAACGATAATTTGGAAAAATCAAAACAACCCCAAAGCCACCGCCGGACCCGGCGCGGTCAGATTTTCGGGATCGGGATTATTTCCGCTCACATCAGCATGGAGTTGGCTCGCAGCCTTTGTCGGAGCCACACAAACTCTCTGAACCGCCTTCGCACTCGTGAGATCTTCTTGGTGAAGAACACGCTGTCCGTCTGAAAGACATAAATCAATTATTGACGTAAAATATTTAGTGGTTTAAAAAAAAACCAGTTTTACTTACATGTAAACAAATTTCATAGTCCATGTAGGCGTGCCAAAAGTCATTCTTTTGGATGCGTGGGTCTCGAACCCACACGCTGATGACCTGCTGCATGGAGGGCTGAAACTGTAAGACTGGCCGGGAGGGAAATAGGAAGCTTTTTTTTTTTTTTTTTTTTCCTTCTCGGTAGACAAGAGGAAGTTACATGACACGTTTCGGAAAATCCGGAGAAGTGTTTATCATCGCTCGGTTCCTTGTCAGGCGTAGTGAAAAGTTTTAAAAGATTGTCGTCAGCCTTACCTGATTATCATCGGGAATGTCAGTTGCTTTTTCTGGCGGCGGCAGCGGCACGTGACCGTGTGTTTGTTTGCAGAGGTATGCGAGATAGTGCTGCACTTAGCAGTGAGCTGGAGGGTTTTATGTTCCGATATACTGTTTAAGGAAAAGGGGTGGGGGAGGGGGGGGGGAGAGCAAAGGTTTGAAAACAGTGCAGTCACAAGACGTCCACAGGCCCCTCCTATTTGCTTGCCCCTCCGGTGCTGCTGTGGCAAAACAAGGCCCAAACGCATTCTTTGACATCATAAAATACTTCGTCGTGTAATTGTTTCTTTCAGTGATTACATTTGTAACGGGTACTTTTGCCACATCAGTTTATTTTCTTGACAAAACTTCTGGCCTCACAATACCGACGTCCCGGGTTCGATCCCAGACCAGCCTGTGTGGAGTTTGCATCTGTGGGGTTTTCTCCAGGCACTCCGGTTTACCCCAACATCCCAAAAACATGCACATTACCATAATTTCCAACCTACAGAGCGCACCTGATTATAAGCCTCAACCAGTACATTTGAAAAATACTTGACCCCTCCGTACAGGGCACTTAACCACGCCTCCTGAAGTGACGTCACGCCACGTGCGCTCACGTAAGACAAACAGTAAAAATGGCAAATACAATACAATACATTCTGAACTGAGACAGACTCCATGCTTCTGATTTCATTCAATCATTCACGCGTAGCAATGTTATGCTAGCAGAGAACGTCTCATTCATTTTTACGAGACGTGTATTGAAAATCAAATAAAGGGCATATCTTCGTGCAAACACAGTCTGGTTAAGCTTCGGTCGCGAGCCAGCAAGAAATCCATACGTTTGTGCAGTCCGATCTTCGCTAAATATCGCTCAACAAAGAATAAGTGTGTCAATCGTTCACACGTAGCGGTGTTATGCTAGCGGAGAACGTCTCATTAATTTATACGAGACATGTATTGAAAATCAAATAGAGGGCATACCTTCGTGCAAACATATGTGTTCCGGTTGATATGAGATGGATTTAGTTGATGATGCGGTCTTCCACAAAGTTTGATCCATCGAAGGCATTTTTCGTACTGGGTCTTCGGTTTTGGAAAGGGTACGAATCGAACTCCACCAACTAGCCTTTCAGGATACCTGTCGTCACTATTACAAAGTCCGTGACTACACCTCTTAACCATATTTTTTGTTAAATAACCCAAATACGCGATAAAATGCTAACTAAACCTATACTGGACCATTCAATGTTGTCAGAGAAAATGGCGGGAGCAAAAACGGGCTTTGGTCTATGCAGATCTCTGGCCTCTGATTGGTCAGTGACGCGGATTGCGCAATATCCACGGAGGGGTCAAATAATTAATACTCGGGGTCACTGACGGTGTAGTGGTACACACGCCTGCCTTTGGTTCGGGCAGCGCGGGATCGATTCCCGCTCAGTGATGGTGTCGATATCTGCCCTGTGACTGACTGGCGACCAGTTCAGGGTGTCGTCCGGCTTTCGCCCGAAGCGAGCTGGGATAGGCTCCATCTTTCCTGTGACCCTTGTGAGGATAAGCAGCTAAGAAAATGGATGGATGGAATTACAAGTACTTTTTAAAAATATTCACAGTCATTCATTCATTGTTGGAAATTTTCCAGTGGACAGAAGCACTTTGGATAGTCACATGATATAAATAATCCTATAATATTTGGTACATACATAAGCCGCACCTATGCAAAAGCCGCAAGTGCCCACATTGAAAGAGTTTACAAAGTTTTACACGGTAGGACAGGACTAACAGGGCCGGTTTAAAAAAACACACCTAAATCACTGAGATGCGACAGTAACACAGCAGTAATGCGCTAGTACGGCGCTAATATGGCGCTGATGCGCTAGCGTGGCACTGACAGGGCCAGTTAAAAAAAAAATTACTGGTAAAAATCACTGAGACACAGCAGTAACACAGTAGCAACAAGCTAGCGCAGTGCAAACAGAGCCGGTTAAAAAAAAAAAAACACAAAAAGCGTACCGGTAAAAGTTACTTCCTCGGCACATATATTCCACCGGTGTCACTCTTACCTTTTCCGCTCGACTGCCCCTCGCGGCCGTGAGGAAAAAATGCACATATTAGCCGCATCACCACATAAACCGCCGGGTTAAAAGCGTGTGGAAAAAAGTCGCGGTTTATAGGCCGGAGATTACGATAATGGGACGCTCTAAATTGCTCGAAGGTGTGATTGTGAGTGCGGCTCTTTATCTTCATGTACCCTGCGATCAGCTGACAACCAGTTCAGGGTGTACCCCGGCTCTTTCCCATTGACAGCTGGGATAGGCTCCAAGCACGACCCTTGTGAGGATAAGCGGCTAAGAAAATAGATGGAATTATCTAAAATTTGTACTATGTAAATAAAGAAGTGTGATCAGAAGTACAAGAACTGAAAGGAAAATTCAAAGTTTAGTTTCTAAATCAGTCAGGTCTGTAAACTAGATGAGGACTTCCAAGTTCAAGCGCTAGTATCCGTCGGAACTCCGAGTAACCTTTTTTTTCCCCAGCGTCCTTACACCGCCGCGATAACAAGAGTCGCTATCGGGGCTCTCACGTTTTGTTGCCGAATGACTCGTCAGGTTTTTTTTGCGGTCGGGAGCGCGTGAGGGAAAAGAATACACACACACACACACACGGGGGGGGGGAAGCGGGGTAAAGGTCACATGATGATTCTTTTATTCGCAGCCACGTCACAGATCTACAGTCTCGACACACCCGCACAGGAACCGCCGCTCGGTAGTAGAGGAGGTGTGCGTTTTACGAGGAGTTGTGAGGTTGAGTCCAGCGCGCCGCAACAGGATGCGTCTTGTTGCACGTGAGGAGGAGGAACTGACCGATGACATCCCGTTGTTCATCTAAAGTGCTACATTTGAATTTATTTTTTTTTTCTTTGGAGTGTGCAAAAATTGTACACAACTCATTAAGGGCAGTAAGGCGACTTTTTTGTTTTGTTTGTTTTTTTTGCTAATTTCTGTGGTGAACAGCACCAGTTTGGATGAAATGAAGTCAATCTCAAAAAAAAATTAAAAGAAAATTTGGTACAAAGCAGCTCATTGGAAACGCGCCAGGCGACAAGTATGAATCAGACATCGGCCACGAAATATGTTTTACAAAGACACGGCAAGACAGGAAATGAAAGAAGTAATCAAGTACGTTCACTTAAGTAGTTTGCATTTAACCCCCCCCCCACACACACACACAAAGTGGTTTCATTGCCCTAAATCTCTACTCTGCTACATTTTTTTTGTTGTTTTGGAAAGCTATTATTACATTTGAAAATGAGCATCACAACAGATAATAATGAAAGTAGATTTTCACATTAACACACAAAAAAAAACATTTGGAGTCAGGGGCACAATAATGTTTCAATAAAAAAATATATGTGGAGATGAACCCAAAATCGGGGGTGGAGTGCATATGCATCCTTGGCCAAATTTTCATATGAATACCCGGAATGGCCATTTAACTACATTTCCTTGATTGGCTTTGTGGAAGATTGACAAAAACCTTGAATTTTTTTTTTTAATCAATCAAATAGCATTTTTAACGTGATGCAATGTTGTTCCCATGCTACAGTTGAATTAAGCGGGATCATGCAAGTTAGAGATGAGCCAGAAAGTAAATTCTGCATTCATGTGCCCCCCCCCCCCAACCCCCCAGTGGACATCTTGTGGTTCCTCAAAGACTAAAATCAGTAGTGCAGTGGTTCTCAAACTGTGGCGCTAGTTCCAGTTGTGGCCTCTAATGGTACGCAAAAGAATCACTGAATTCGATGTTTTTTTTTAAGAGAACAGCACATTTTTATTTAATCTGTTAGAAATGTTTGTTTTCCACCATTTATTTTTAATTATGTCCACTGCAGTAAAACGGAATCATTATTTAAGCATTTTATTTTCCTTTCAAATGTGCAAAATATTTCAGTGGCTTACATTAATCTGAAAAACCTTTTAGGAATGATTTAAATAAATTTGCTGTACTACGCGACCATATTTTAACGCCGGCCGTCAGTGTTGTACTTGAGCTATTTTTTGAGGTACAGTACAACCTCGGTTCTCGACCACAATGCATTCTAGAAGGCGGTTCGAGAACTGATTTGTTTGAAAACCGGATCGATATTTCCCACGTTGATACACAATAACGCGCGTCATGAATCAGCCGGTCGGGGTGCACGCTTTATGTTATTTCCGTTTTTTTTCACGATGCGTTCAAATTTACAATAAAGCGCGTCGTGGGTCAGCTGATCGGGCCGCGCGCGCGTTACGTTATTTCTGGGTTTTGTCGCAGGCGTTCCAGTCCCGATTTTCATTCGAAAACGGCTAAAAAAAAATCTCAAAATTTTCATTCGAAAACCGGTTTGTTCGAGAACCAAGTATTCACTGTACCTTGTTGAAAAAAAATTGAGAACCACTGAAGTAGAGTACTTCGTTTTCTTGATACTGCTTCAAGACAATTCACATAATTGGAGAGGAAATTATGAAAGATAAGAAAAAGTACTTTGCCATTCGAAAAACATGAAATGCACAGCACGTTGCCTTTGACATGATTTACGTTTACTTTGCCGCTACTTCTCGAGTCACATACATTTACTTCTTGTGCCCCTGACTAAAGGTTTAGTGCAATGTTCTACAACAACCACCCAAAAAAAAATGAAAACAAAGGAGCAGAAATATGAACTTACTACCATGAAAATGAAAACAGTCCACAGTGATTGGGTGTGCTACATAATAACACAAGAAGAGGCTACAGCTGCAAAAAAGGCAGCGCGTAGTGTCTATCGCCAGGCGGGCGCGCCCACCAGTATGTGCTTGAGGTCGGCTGAGCGACGCCGCTCCAGAGAGGTAAAACTAAAAAAAAAAAAAAAAACTTCCTCCTCACCTCGACCGCGCGAGTCACTGCTCGTCGTCCCCGCAGTGCCACGTCAACTTCTGCTCGTAGAAGTCGATGACGGCCTGTGGGCACCTGGCGCTCGCCTCGTGGGCCGGCAGCAGGGCCACGTCGCCGGAGTCCTTCCTGAGGAGGTGCGCCACGCAAAAACTTCCAAGTGAAAATTGGCACTTATTCCATCGTTCCGGACTTTAAAATAATGTATGCAGACAAAATAATCAAGAAATGTTGTCATTTTTTGGCTTGTTTTGTAATGGCGGGTGATTTTCATCTTTCTGATGTAAGATGACGACGTTTCCTATCATGACATGTTCTCCGGCATCACAGTTGCCAATATAGAAAATCTGGATTTGAGTAGGCTTGTTTTGTTAAAAATCGATCGCTGTAATGCTTTGTTGCAGAATGAATTCATTTTTCATCTTTTTGCCAGATGGGCTTAATCCCATCGTATCGACTGCATCCCTAAGAGTCTGGAAAGATGACGTCATGCAGTTGTTTGCTTTTGTGAAGTGAAAGACTTTTGGTCCGGGCGGTGTTGTGCGAGCACAGCGGACTGACTGGGGACAAAACAACGGCGAGTTCTCCAAAAGCGTGATTTAAGATCGTGTTTTCCATTATGAGCAGATATAGTCACGGAAAAACACGTTTAGTCAAATGGGACATTTTGGTTTTATCAGCTGTGAAGAAACAACTATCTGTGACTCGTGGCGGCACGGTGGAGCAGCTGGGAAGCCTTGGGCCTCACAGTTCTGAGGACTCGGGTTCAATACCCTTACCCTGTGTGGAGTTTGCATGCTCTCCCCATGCCTGCGTGGGTTTTCTCCAGGCACTTCGGTTTCCTCCCACATCCCCAAAAACATGCAACATTAATTGGACCCTCTAAATTGCCTGTAGATGTGATTGTGAGTGCGACTGTCTCGATGTGCCCCGCGATTGACTGGCGACCAGTTCAGGGTGTACCCCGCTTCCAGACCGTTGACAGCTGGGATAGGCTCCAGCACTCCCGCGACTCTTGTAAGGATAAGCGGCTAAGAAAATGGATAGTTGGATGTTCTGAATGTCGTACCAGGGCAGCACCGACTGCCGGTCAAAAATTGCTCGTGTGTTTTTACATACTTGGCTCATAATCTGATGCTCGTTAAAAAATGTAAAAAAGCTAATTTTGTGTCATAACAAAAAAACTTAAAAGGGAAAAAAACAACAGGGCACCTTTGAATGTCATTCTCATGTATTTTTTAGCGAACTCAAGCCACAATTTCCCCGAATTTATAGTCACGCTCACACATTTCCAGTCATTGCACCAACTTAGAATCCCCCCTTTGAATGTACGTTTCAAAACATAAAAGATGAAGAACTGAAACGTTACCATTTGACCAAAAACACGAGCTCCCCCCGCCTGTCCGTGGAGCCGATGATGCATTCGAGCTCGGGGCGAGCGCCCAAGCGGACGGCGGGCGAGTCGGGATCGTCACCGCGCCGTTGGGTGTGGTGGAGCTGGGGCGGCGACTTCACCGACGACGGAACGTTGAAAGTCATTTCAGGTCATCAGGAAGGAGAAATGATTTGAAACAACATACACACACAAAAAAATGGAACAAAGCCACCCACTTTCTTTTAAACAAAGAAATGAATCAAATTAAATTTCCCCTGATTGGCTACGCGACTGGTGTCAAACTCAAGGCCCAGGGGCCAGATCTCCCCCGCCACGTGGTTTTATGTGGCCCGCAGAGGGAAATCATGTGGATCAATTTTCCGTGATTTTTGTTCAAATCTGGACCACAATTTCAAATTTTCACCTCCTAAATGATAAAGTTGAGATATCACAAGCATTATTGTGTCGCCAAACAACAGTAGTTGAAAAAACGATTACCCTTGATGTCTGATTCCAAAACTAGTTCATAAATCTTGTGCGTAAATATAATGAGGCGGTTAAAGATTATTTTGGTTTCACAGTCATAACGGCCCACTGAGGGAAACAGTAAGTACAACGTGGCCCGCGACAAAAAAGAGTTTGACGCCCCTGGTCTACGCTCACCTTTGAGAAATCCTTTAATATACATTTTTAATCGCTGTACTGTACTCTAATTATCTAGTACAAATTCTACTTTGTTAAATCAATTAGGTTCACGTTTGTGGCCGCAATATTTGAACAAGAACCATACAAGTACAGTTCCAGTAAAATTGCTGCAAACAAAATGAGTGTACGATGCCTCTGCTTACTCACAATTTCCGTCTCCTCTGTCATTTCTTCTTTAGGGACAAACTGCTGCTCTCCTTCCTCATTCTCGGGCGAGAGGCGATTTCTCAGATACTCCTCAATCAGTTCGGGACAGTCCAGGTTGTCCTCGGGCTCCCATGTGTTGTCGGCACTAGAAACACGCCGGGCGAAAGACATGAGTGCATATACTCCGGCGATCCTGCATAAGTATTACGGAAGTTTAACTTTTTTTTGTAAGGAATTGCATGAGTTGAAAAAAAAAAAAAATACAAACATACCATGCAAATACACAATATATTGAGATAATGTGAAAAATGCATTATATTCCCAACAGTTGACCGTGTACATAAACGTTTATTCTTCCATTCCATTGTGACACGTGGCTCCTTCTTAAGTTAACGCATTTCTACCTCTTTGAAACCAACCTGGTGCAGTCAAACTAGCGATCTTTGTTGTTCGCAGTGCACGTCACAGCTGCTCGACAAATGCTATTTTTTTTTACTCGACGGTGCCACTGGATGGACCTTTCCGACCTGTCAATTAGTCGTACAATAAGAGCCAATCAGATAGCCGCATTGTCTTAAACGGTGGCTTGACACGCCCCTCTCGCCGTATTGTCCCACAAGCAATGCCGGTTGCCAGTTGTGTGCTCTTGGAAAAGTTAACGTTACGAAGAAAATGGTCCTCAGGTGCGCTTGGGGAACCGTGCAATTCTGATGAGAGATCCGGCTAGGTCACAAGGGCCCCCGCTTGATTCATTTTCCAAATCTTAAAACACAGTTGACGAAGTCTCTACGATGGATTAAGGCTCGCGGAAGAGCGCACGTACAACTAAATGTGGACAATATCGACAAACGCAAGGCTGTACGTTCGAAGGTGAGTGAGGGAAAAGTATCTTCTCGGAGTTTGATTGAATTCTTATCACTGCTTTATACATTGCAGGAGAACAACTTTCACTTTGTTAGTTTATCAGTGCGACCTGCTGAACGAAGTGTGTCACCTTTTATGCAGACGAGTCGGGTTCGTAATACGTAAATCCGCCATGTCATGCAAGAGAAATGGCTATTTGCCAATTTGTATCTCATCAGACTTTTAAGACAGAGCACTGGGTTCGATTACGAGCCAAGTCAAACGAATACACCCACTCGCTTATGAAGACTACAAGGATATTACTTGTGATCTTTCCAAGTAAAAAGTACTCACCCTGCTTTACACGCGCAGTACGATTCCACTATTTTATCCTGTTGGATTTCAATATGAAGTTTGTGAGGTGTCAAACGTTTTTGCGTCAATCTGCAACGTTTCGCCGTAACTCTGACATTGCGTCCAAAATCTCAATTCCGCATACATATCCTGGCGTGAAATAGTTGAGACTTCTCTGTAGAACTCTCTTGGACAAGTCTGGCGCATTTGGCAAAAAAACACACCGCAATATTATCTGGAATACACAATAGAGAATCGACTTCAAACATGTTATGTTCAATCGCCATTTTGAAAGCTTGTGGGACATGGCTAAGGGGGCGGAGCTTAAGATCGCCATTGGAAAGGTCCATTAGTATAGTGAATATTTGGGCAAAAGTCATACTCTGGAAATATTAGTATGATTAGCATTTTGCTGTTTTTAGCATTGTTGTCTTGCCATCAGTCTATTCGCAACAAGACTTTGGAAAAGTTCTGGTGGGGGGGGGGGGTACACACTCTGTGAAGCCTTTCCATTTGAGGAAGTACTCCACTCTTCCATTGAAGATCCTACGCCGAGTGATCTTCTCCACCACATACTCCTGCGCAACGGCGGAAGAGTCTTCGGTCTTCCTCTGCTTGGCCGTCTGCTTCTTCCTCATTCTTCCTGCGACGAGACACGCGACGGAAAAATGGTTGCAGAAAGTGAGTACAGTAGAAGTAACATCATCTTCTTACTGTTGTCGACAATGTCACGCAAGTACGTTTGTGTAGTCAGCGATTTTCAATGGCCGTGCCGTAGCTCAGTGTGAAAAGATTATCAGATGCGCCATGCAAAATGATCCAATTTCAATTATTTGATCCGTAAAATGGTTATTTATTGACTCAAAACCATGTAGCATTGTTCATCCGTCCAAACCAGCCATGTGGAATGAAAATTTTAAAAGATTTCATGCATTTTGCAAAGAGACTCTCCACGCTTTGCTTTTTAGCCAGATACATGAATTCATTCATTTTCCGTATTGCTTTTGATTTATGCAAATTTAAATTTTCCGCATCTTAAATTGGATAAACATTGCATACAGTACCTGTTACAGGACTCATCATACGATTGATATTGCAGTAATTTTTAAGAATTTTCAGCAACACTTGTAACAAGTTAATCAATAAATTTGTTATGCTATGGGAACATTTCAAAATAGTCCTTATTTATATCTTACTACGCCATGGATTTACTGATCCAGACTGCTAGACATCATATTAGGGTAAATGGGTTTGACACCCCTGGTTTGTGTCTAAAGATATTCTAATTTTGCTTTTCCATCATCGTGTTTTTAATTTATTTTTTTTGGGGAGGGGGGGGAGGGGGCTGCACGGTCCTCCTTGCCCAGACCACTGAAGGGTCTCGAAATGCTCCTGACCCAGAGTAAGTAGGAAATTATGGACAATTTGATGTGTTTGCCTTTGAATTTTTTTCTTAAAAAAATCAAATATGTACGTAAAACAGTGGCGCGCGTGTGGCCTTCAAAGCAATAAAAAAACGCATGACGTGTGTTGACATAGCTCCACCTGCTGGATTCTACCCGGAAGACGAGCCGCTACCGTACAAACACGCGACGTCCCGCACACATTTCAGCTGGCAGAACCTTCCACCGAGCCGAACACGTGAGCGTGGGACCGGTTCGGCTCGAGCACGCCGCGAGGGAAAACCGTACACGTACGTTATTGTGGAGTTATCGCGACAGCCCCGCTTCGGTCCGGCGGTTCGGTTCAGTTCGTGGGGGGGGCGGGTGGGGGTGAGGGAGGTTCGTGTCCGGAGCGTAGTAACCTCACTCCACGTTCACGGTGCCGCCAAACGAGCCGCTCCGCCGCGATTCCATGCGAGAAGAGAACTTTTTTTGTATATTTTGTTTTTTTTTTGTTGTTGTTGGTGTTGTCGAGTTGCGATTAAAGATGGCCGTTTGTATGCTCGGAGGAAGGAAGTGGTTGCCAAGGGAAAAGGTCATGCCAGGAATACGGCACGAGGCGACGGGAGCGCGCACGCCGCCAGTCCGGAAGCAACTTCGCCACCCATGGGTGTCACCTGGGTATGACATGCTGACTGACGTTGCCAAGTCACTTTCATTTTTGACATTTTAAAAAAATATATATATTTTTATACTAAAGTATAGATGCGTTATATATGTGTGTTTTTTAATCCTGGTTATGTGGACATAATTTTGACGGAGACATGTGCATCCATCGACCTCTGAACCAACAATGAGGAGACCAGAGAGAGAGAAAGCCTCCGAGGCATTTGATTGACAGTTTACTTCCGGCCAATGGGAAAGCGAAAAGCCTCTGATTGGCTGTAAGAGAACACGTTTCCTGACATGTTTTGCATATTCTCTTTCAAAAGCAGTTCTCGAGTTAGACGCTAGATGGCAGTGTCGCATTTTGTTAGTACAGTATGAACGCGTTCATTTTTATTTGATCCATTTATTTTATATCCTTGATATCCTGTTTATAATTGTACTGGTTAGCCCAAAAGTGGCACTAGTGGCGGGGTTAGTAAAGAACAAAGCATGTTAGTACATGGACCTTAAAGTGAGTGTGGGTGAGATCGAATCAATATGTTCAAAGGCCTTTGCAATCCAGTTTCTTCAAATGTCATAAAATGTACAAAGTCTTCTTCTTTTTCTTTCAGCTTGTTTTTATCTATTGATTTATTTGACCAGCCCTGTTCGTGTTACCATGGTGATACTATGTTAAGATAAGCTAAGGTATTAAAACTTTGAAAAATCTTTCTGTGTACCGTCTTTCTTTGTAAATATCTCGCGTTTTAATGTGGGTTTTAATGCGGGCACGTGCGGCTTATGTATGTACCAAATGGTATTTCCTTTACAAAAGTACTGGGTGAAGCTTATAATCAGGTCCGCTCTGTAGCCCGGAAAATTACGCTAATTAATCCCACAAATATGACGGGTGCTCTTGATAATGTAACCTGGTCAAACTTCACCCACCTCTGCTCGAAACCCGCAATCATCAGAACATTTTAACAAGAAATACTACAAATACTACTTTTTTTTTTTTTCAATGTCCAGTCATTCTTCTGCAATACGAATCATTCCACGACTCGCAGTATGTATCAATGGGACTTTCCAGACAAAGATGACTTGACAACCAAATCCGATGTCTTGCTACGGTTCTCCCTGTGAGTTGTGGCCTGAGTTATCTCCAGCATGACCTTTGACCCCTTTCAGCTTTTCTGGCATTTGAGCCCTGGTTGCTATAGTAACTCAGCAACTATAAAGGTGCGCTGTCACCTTAGGTGCGGAAATTACATCGAGGAGAGTGATTATTATGGAATGTCAGATTTTAATATAACAGCATGTTTATCATCTGACCTGTGTGCCATTTGTTGCCCCCCCCCACCTCGCGTGCATTGGTTTACTCCACATACTGTATCCCATATAGATTAATAAAAGCTCTAAAATTCCCATGCGTAGCTAATATTTTGCTTAGTTACACAGGAAAGTCGAAAAAATGCAAACGCAAGCGGCCACGATGTTGCGGCTGGCCGGTGTCTTTTGCATGTCATTTGCGGCCTTCCTCATTTATCAGCGGCGTGCGTTGAGGCACTTTTTTTTTTTTTTTTTCTTCCAACGCCAAATGGAATGAACCCAACACTGCCCAGAGCAGTAAAAATGATATATAGTTGTTAATGAAATGACACGCTCCCATTTACACGGTGAAAAGAAATATCACCTTCCCCCCCTAAATCTGGCCCCCCGCGCACCACCCCCCAGGCACAGGCACATTCTTGGAGCTCTTTGTGAATGAAACCCTGGTGGAGATGGTTGCCACGAGAGTCACTGTCAGGGCAGAAATGAGACCAGATGGATCCTGCTGGGAGTGAGCAGAGGTCCAAGTCTGCCGCCCCCCCCCCCTCCCCCTCCTCCTGCCCTCCCTTCTCTTCTCCTTCCCCAGTTTGGGCCCTAAACCTCTCGCGTTTCAGCCAAAGTGAGACCAGACTTCATCCCGGTGAATAAAAGGAAGCGATTTACGTTCGTGAGCGCGGAGTCATCGATAGAGCATTTATGTACCACGCCTACCCTGCTAAAAAAAATTTCTATAGAACATTTCTAAATAATTTCTGAAGAACGATAGAACTTTAGGACTCAAGTCCTACAAAAATTATATTGTTCTATAGAAATTCTACAGAAAATCACAGCCAAAGTTTTATACAACAAGTTGTTCTGTACACATTTTATAGAATTCTATAGTTTTCTGTAGAATTTCTATAGAATTTTTTTAGCAGGGTATCATGGCTGGCAAGAGAAAAGCAGCGGTAACGAGTAAATCCATAAGAGCTGGGGCCATTATGTCGAATAATTAATGAACGAAAGAAAAGACAAGGAATTAAGATCACCTCTGAAACGTGAAAGAGAAAAACCACAACCCTCCATATAGTCTCACACTTGTCTTTATTTTTCTATTTAATTTTCAAATTCAAAGTTAATTTTTATTTTGCTCAATAATGTGATTAAAACAGAGCGGTGGGGGGTTGGCTTAGTCGACCGGAAAAAAAAATGGTTGACGCAAAAATATCTGCCTTGAGGGAATAAAATATGCATATTAACAAACCCGGAACCATTCAGGTTTTCACCTTTTACAACACGGACTTTTGTTGCAGACGGGCGCGCTGTTAGACTAGTAAATAACATTGCCCCCAAAATGACAAAGAAGCGTCTGTAAGTAATTTTTTTAGACACTCTTCGATGTGTAATGTACATGTTACATGGTGAACGTGATGTTGTTTTTTTTTGTGTGTGTTTATTTGTCTGGTAATCGCTAGCGTGCGAATGCTAACCATGAATGCTAACCGTGTAGCAAAAGCGGTTTTTCGTTTCCAATTCTCAAGCACACTAAGTTCCGACTTTTAAGGATAGAAATTAAGTGCACATGAATATGAATTAAATGTATGTTACCAAAAAAAGGGGGGGGGTATCTTGGATTTCTTTGCCAAAATATCTAGGTTAATTGACTATATGAGATATAGTAGTATATAGTATATATAAGATTAGACAGATTGAAGTACTATTCATCCCCAAAAATATAGTTAGTGTAATTTTGATGACAAAAAATGATTTCGTCATTGTGTCGATAAACAAAAAGATTGGTCTGAATTAGCCCGAATATCTATCCTAACATAAAAGGTTTCTGTAAAATGTTCTGCCCTTGTACAACCTTAGGTTGAAGTGTTTGGACGCCTAATGTTTTTTGTTTTGTTTATTTTATTTCTTTAGCCTCACCGTTATTGATCAAAAGCTGGTCGATTGGTTGAAACTTCAAATTGGCCTTCTTCGTTTTGATTGCCTTCATCACAACTGAGTCTCTATGTCGGCTGATGTCAAATTTGTAATTATTCTTCAAACATATCTCGGAATCCTGATAGATTGTGTTGATGCACGAGAAACCAAAAGAGTTGATGTCTTCATATGCAAGCGCTTCAGTAATACAAAGCAGACCGTGCGTAAAAAGATATGTTGTATCCTCATAAAAAATACATATCCTTGACTGATACCTTGCTCGACCCTCTTGCCACTGTACCGAATCGACCGTTTACCTTTGACCTCTTTCTTCTCTCGCAGCTGTACACTTTAAACTGTTTATTTTTCTTCTCATCCAATTCTTGCCTTTTTTTTTTAATATTTGTTCAAGTTACTTGCGCTCCTCCATATATAAAAAAAAAGAAAAGATCCGCACTGACGAATTTCTCTGCATTTCTACATTTGCCTTCTTTGTCAGTCAAGCGTACTCTGAATGGCACCTGAAGGACACGTTTTAGTGTAGGCTGAGGATGATAACCGGCTTTCTTTTTCATCAATAAAATAAAATAAATTCCAAGCGAAACCTTGTAAGGACTTGACCTTCACAGTAAACACTGGCACAGCGCAGAGGGAAAGTGAAGTTTGAATAGCTGAAGGAAACGTTTCCATTTTTTTTTTTTTTTTATTGAGCATCCCCCAACCCCCCCCCCCCTCCCGGTGCTTTGTACTTGAATTTTGATTGACGTTTGGCTTCAATTTATCCTTTTCATATTCACAATTACTGTTTCAGTCAGTATTCTTCGCTATAATTGAGTGGAGCTCTTTCACGCGTTTTTTAATACTACGCGAAACAAAAACAAAACCTGCAATGAAATCTGCAATCGGCGTGCCGCAGAAAGACACGGCCTGCTTGATTCGGACGCATCACAGCATATCATCACAATCCCCGCATAACAACGCGAGCATTACAGGCGATGTAGAGATGACAACAGAGCGTTCCGATTGGACCTTTGCTATTCAATGACTGTCCCCGCACTATTTATGGGTGATAAGGATGATTATGATCTATAAACAACTCGGGATTTCAGCAAAGCACTACTTTTGTCTAAATGAAGCTCCTCAACTAAATGCAACATACTGTAGTTCCTTGGCATCAAGATGCCACGGCAAAGAATTGTTTTGGGTTCAGTGCAAAAACAGTGAATAGTGTGACATTTTCGCCAAATAATGGAGGATTGTTTAAAGCAGCCGACACGGTGGATCAGCTGGTAAAGCGTTGGCCTCACAGTTCTGAGGACCCGGGTTCAATCCCGTTCCCACCTGTGTGGGGTTTGCATGTTCTCCCCGTGCCCGCGTGGGTTTTCTCCGGGCACTCCGCTTTCCTCCCACATCCCAAAAACATGCAACATTAATTGGACACTCTAAATTGCCCCGAGGTGTGGTTGTGAATGTGACTGTTTATCTTTATGTGCCCTGCGTTTGGCTGGTGACCAGTTTATGGTGTCCCCGGCCTCCTGCCCATTGACAGCTGGGATAGGCTCCAGCACTCCCCGTGACCCTTGTGAGGATAAGCGGCAAAGAAAATGGATGGATGGATAGTTTAAAGCACCGGTGTCAAACTCAAGGCCCGGGGGCCATTTCTGGCCTGCCGCATGATTCTATGTGGCCCGCGGAGGCAAATCATGTGGATCAACTTTTTTTTTCATTTTTGTTCAAATCTGTACCAAAATTTGGAATTGTCATATCATAAAGGATAACATTGAGATATCACAAAGATTTTTGAGTCGCCAAACAACATAGTGGAGAAAAACCGTTCCCCTTGCTTTCTGATTCCAAAACTAGTTCATAAATTTCGTGTGTAAATATGATGAGGCGGTTAAAGATTTTTATGGTTTCAGAGTTATAGCAGCCCTCTGAGGGAAACCATAAGGACAATGTGGCCCGCGACAAAAAATTGTTTTGACACCCCTGGTTTAAAGATTTATGTAAAGACTTTATTTTTGCTTTATCTCAGTTCATTGACATGGTAACCAAAGTTGCTTTGCGCCCGAGTGAGCATGAGGGGGATTTCCATCACCGCCACGCGTAATTCCAGTCCAACATCCAGGCCTTATCTGGCGTGGATAAATGTTTGCAGCTGAGCGAGGGAAGAGGACCTGAAGTGGTCCCTCTGGTTGATGTCGCAGCTCAGGAAACGGCCTCTTACTCGCCAGCATGTGAAGTGGCGAGCCCGGGTCGGCTTACGTTTCCCTCCTTAGCGCAGAGACAGCAAGGCACCAGTTTCCCCGGCGCTAGTAAACAAGAGTGAAGAAGATGTAAGTGCTTGGGATGGCTGAGCGGTTGATGCTGTGCACGCAGTACGTGGTGGTCTTGAGATGCCTTCAACCTCCCAACTGCCCCCTTGCGCCGAACCAAGAGGCTGTCGAAGGGCTGAATCCAGAAGATGTATTGAAAAAATATGGAGAAACTTGTGATTGGATTGATCAGGCATGCAATTTGAATTTATTTGTTTATGTTCCTCGACAGCCAAAAGAATATTAACCTTTGCTAGCTTAGGATCTGCTGTACCGTGTTTGTTTACAGAGGAAACTAGTGGCTGGATTGCAAGGAAGTAACATTTTTTTGTTGTTGCGTTCCTAATTTGTTCCTTTTGTTTACTCTTCAGGGTCGCTGTTAACATTTCAACTGCCACCCTGTCTGAATTTATTCTTGTTTTTTCAAGTAAAAAAAAAAAAAAAAAAACCCCGCAAGGACAATTTGGGTCGTCGAGGCGAGCTACCTGCCAGAAATTGCATTTTGGTCTTTTTGGCCAAATCGCTCAAAGGGTTTCTTTTCACTCAACAGGAATTATGTCAGGCTTTTGTATGGAATTATAGACTCCACTTGCTCACAAAGTCTGTGCTGCCGTTTAAAAATGACTCCTCAATGCAGTGCTGAGCGATGATTCACGCTTTAGAGAGGAACTTGGTCCATTTATGTATTCTGAGAGGTGGCGCTTACAAAATAGCTTGAAAACATAATTTGCCCGACACATACAGCGTAAGGTTAGTTTTCTGACCTTGTTAAATAATACGTGCTTTCAAATATGATATTCAATCATCGCTGCTTGTCTGTCAAAAAGAAAGATGTTGGTTTGTTGCCTTCCGGCTGTTTGACTTTAATAATGGGGTTGAAACATCTGTTTGTTGTTCTTTTACCATTTAATATTTACTCCTAAATACGGTACACTTACTCTGATTTGACAGGCGCGTATGCGCCCGCGCGCCATCGCACTCGCAAATCTCCACAGTCGAGCGCGGAAAATTACGTGCGTAAAATTTATGAGTGGAAATGCATAGGTATTGAAAGATGTCGCTTATTTTGTGTAGTCTTGACCAATGTCCCCTCTAAGCTGCGCCACTGCGCAATTGCGCACTTGTCGCACACTTTCAGCGCACATGAAAACCGATCTCGCCCAGTGAACCACAACCTTGCATCTTTTTTTTAATTATTATTTTTAACACGGAAGTACACGGTCTCCAACGAGCAGCTGCTCAGCTTACTTCTCCTTCCTAGTTTACCTGACACCACCCCTCCTCTGTTCTTAAAGGTGTACACTCATAATTACAAACTGAACGCACACCCGCAACTTTATAGCGGTGGTGCACCTTCGTCATCAAATCACGTGACTGGCCGGAAGTGTTGGTCGAACAAAGCATTCTTCAATGCCAAGTCGGTTGGAGACGACACAAAAATACGTCGTATAGCACGACGCCAGAGTCTTGTCTGATATCGTTAGACATTTAGAAGGTGGAAATAAACAAAGATGCATAGAAAAATTTGCTAAACTTGGCATAGAGGACCTGTATTTAATGCCAAAGTTGTTGTTTTCACAGATAAGAAATTGGAATGTCAATTCGCTTGTTTTGGACAACTGGATCTACACATGGATCTGGTGAGTAAGTCATTGAGATTTACACGGAAGAGTTTGAAAGCGTATAAAAGTCTGGACGCATATAAATACTTCGTTGCTGGATCTGTTCTCAACAGGGAGACGGCTCGCGAACGCGGAAGCCTACTCGGCTACACGTTAACCTTTGCCGAAATGCATCTTTTTTTTTTTTTCACTTCGTATTCAATACAAGTACCAATATTTAAATAGATGACCCCTGGTTCTGCACAAACTCGCATTCATGAACTATGATTGGGGAAACAAAAGACGACGGGTTTTTGGCTCGTGAACGCGGAAGCGTGTTCGGCGACACGTTAGCCTTTGCCGGAATCCATCGATCTTTTCAGCTGTGATTCAATACAAATACCAATACGGTATTTAAATAAATGACCCCTGGTTTGACACAAACTCGAGCGAGCTGTATTGGCTGATGTATTTTTTGGGGGGGGGTCACGTGGTGTGCAATCGACCAATGGTACGTGATCGATTTAGCATCCCTTAGTGCGTTGTTCCAAGACACACACACATATACGTTGACCTTTTGTATGACCTTAGCGTTAGCGATTGTTGTCTGTGCCTTCTGAAGTCCGTTAGACTGGCCAGTCAAGCGACACGCCACCTCCCTGTCAGTTCTAATAACATTTTTTTATTCATAACATTTCCTTTAGCAGTCAAACTTGATTTAAACTTTATTAGTTTTGATTTGTTGCAAAAAAAAAAAACATGAAATATCAAAGAGATAAAATACACTGATTTTACCCGCACGGTTCTGGGTCCAAGATGGCATCGAGTTCTGCTGCATCACCCTGCCAGGGGTGCGAATGATCCATATTTTTCTCTTTTTCTTTGAAGTGGAATGCACCATTAGAGAATGCCAATAAAGGAAGTTATCGGTGGCGTACCAAGAGGGGGCGGGGCATCCAAACGGGTTATGCTGGGTCGTACGATTTAGTTTCAGGGGTGCAAAAACTTTCACTTTCACCCAAACCGGACAGGTTCTAGTTCTGTGACACGACGTTTGCAGTGCACCACCGCGAGCACACAATCATCTTCCTTCAATTTGCGTCCACCGCACAAATAGCGGGCGTATGAATCCTAAGCATGCGCATAACGACATGCCCAATATCAACAAGCCGCCGTGGCATTCACGTTCTCCCCGGCAGCAGCGCATCGCACGCTGCAGCGTCGAGGGACGCTCGAGCGAGTCCGCGTGAATCAATTATTCATCTCCATGTCGGAACACTGAAGAGACTTTGATTGTGATAGATGTGCCGACATGGCAGCGAGGCGCAAACACGCAGCGATCTCCACTGACTCGTCTCTTCACGGCAACAGTGGAGGCTTTTTGGGGAAACAGCCCGCGGCGCTTCTCGAGTCAGCGCGAGACCATTTGAACCAATCCGTAATCCACCGCAGTACTTTCTTTCCGACGACTTCGGCGTCCGCCGTTTCGAAGTCGCAGGGCTAGCGCAGACGGGTGACTGACGACAGGTGGGGTCGAAGGTTAAACTCGCCCCTCCGTCTGAATCTTCCCGTCGGGGTAAGTGGATCACGGGGCATCTGTCGCGGACGTTCAAACAAAACGCGCCGCGGCGCTTCAAAGGCCTGTTTGAACGCGATCGGCGTTTACAGCCTCGATCAATCATGAAAGTCGACGGCCGTTCGGTGTCCTACTCTTGTTGTGTCGCTTTGCAGGGGGTTTACTCACTCTTTCCAATGCGCACATTTGAATGATTGCAAAAATGAGGACCGAGAGCAGAGTCAAAGTTTTTACGAGTTGAAATTGAATAATATTCCTCTTCTTTTCCTTTCGGCTTGTCCCGTTAGGGGTCGCCACAGCGTGTCATCTTTTTCCATCTAAGCCTATCTCGTGGATCTTCCTTTCTCTCACAACATCCATCAATCTTCTCTTTGGTCTTCCTCTCGCTCTTTTGCCTGGCAGCTCCATCCTCAGCATCCTTCTACCAATATACTCACTCTCTCGCCTCTGGACATGTCCAAACCATCGAAGTCTGCTCTCTCTGACCTTGTCTCCAAAACATCCAACTTTGGCTGTCCCTCTAATGAGCTCGTTTCTAATCCTATCCGACCTGCTCACTCCGACCGAGAACCTCAACATCTTCATTTCTGCCACCTCCAGGTCTCCTTCCTGTCGTCTCTTCAGTGCCGTCGTCTTTAATCCGTCCATCATGGCCGCCACCACCACTGTTTTATAAATTTTGTCCTTCATCCTAGTGGAGACTCTTCTGTCACATAACACACGAGACAACCTTCCGCCAGCTGTTCCAACCTGCTTGGACCCATTTTTCACTTATTCCACTTCCACTTCTTCTTAAATGTTTTAGGCCGCCGATTCTACCGAAATGTACAGTAAGTACCACTTAAAATACTAATTGCAGCTTTTCAAGTGCTGCCATGACGATCAGGATTGAAATACACTAGCTCAATAGCAAGCATTCATAAAAAAATAAAAAAAAGAGGTTGAAGTTTTAGTCCTCAAAAGTTAATTATTATAAATTATAAGCAATGTTCCCTCTCAGCTGCGCCACTGTGCAATTGCGCACTTGGCGCACACACTCAGCACACGTGAAAACCAATCCAGCGCAGTGAACCACAGTATGACCCTTTTCTAAACACACGGTAGCACACGGTCTCCTGCTAGTTTACCTGACTCCACCCCCCTTGGGTATCTTAAAGGGGTACACTCATAATTACAAACCCCATCCACCCACACAGTCAGGCCACATAGAGCAAAGAGAGTTATACATGCTGCTTGTGTTTACGCTCGATAATAATGGTAAAAATAATACAAAAAAAGAAGTGTGGTTGCTTTAATGAATGTCGGGTGTACGGGGGTATGTGAATAATAGATGAAAAAGTGGTGAAACTGGACGAGATTTTCTCTTTTTTGACGTCTGAAGCCAAAGTAGAAAGTACAGGATGAGATGGTGGATAATGTTAAAATTCCACCTTGGCACAGGCTGATCGAGAATGAAAGCAAAGAAAATACAGTGCACAAAAAGCTAATTCTGTATTTTAAATATTAGAGGCAACATAACATTAACCTTAAAACTGTTTGGGAGCATCATTTAGCTTTCAACGTGCATTGCTAAAGATATTCTGCAAGTGATCATTCAGTTTTACACCAAGAAAAACAGACAAGGATATCATTTTGCGTTTAAAAAAAATAAATGAAACAAAGTTGGAAGCAACATTTTAAATTTATAGTTCATTGTTGGCTTGGTTTGGTTTGTATTTTTTGTTTGTTTGTTGACATTTTCAGTGTAAGATTGCATAAAACAAAATTGTTCTTAAAATGTACTGATGGGAATATAATCTGAACCTTTTAATGAGCCGTGTAACGTCAATGGATGACACTGATTGACCACAGTGCGTACGTCCGATGTCGCTCACGGTGGCCAAAGGGGGCGCTCGCGGCCTTAGTGTGTTTGCTCAGACGAGTAAAAAGTGCAGGTTTAATTCCTCACTGGTTCATATGCCGTTTGCTTCTGTCAGCGGGGGTTTCACCGCTAACCGTAGCCGCCGTCGCCACAGCACCGCTCGAACGTCGTCCTCTTGATTTTTCCTGCTGAAATTTCAATTAATGCAGCAAACTTTTTCCAACTCGGCGGGTTTGATAGCAGAACTGAGCGGGCTGTAGATGGCCCCCGGGCCACACTTTGCCCACCCGTGTTCGAGTACTCCAACCGCAGTAATAAACGGTGTTATGATCTCCTTTTGATATTCTCGATCAAACACGAGAGCTGTTGTCTTGAGTAAGTGTACATATGGACATGATAAATTGATAATGAGGCTCATTATTGATGAATGTCATCATTAAATGAGCCCAAGCAAAGCTATTACTGCTTTAACTATTGAGAGTACGTATGAATATTTAAAGTCCACATCACACATTTTTCTATTGTACGGCCTCGCCGTTTAATAATTCATACGGGACATTTGCCCTAATAGGCAGTTAGTGGTGATTCCGCCCCAGCTTGGTTTACTGTACGTACGCAACGTTCGCCAAATATTCGCGGGAAGCCATTTTGGGAAGCGCTTGTTTCTCGCCGTGTCGTGTGATGCAATGATGATGATGATTTAGCCCGAGTAGAAGTGTTCTGTATGTTTGAGCAAGCGAGGAAAACATTTTTTTTTTTTGGGCGGAGCAGTTGTGCTGAAGTCTTCGGCTCTGAATATGGAAGACGAGGTTGGAAGTCTTTCTTTCTCCCTGGTGATGGTCGACCCTGTGCAAAATCCAGTCAATCCGCGTTAAATTATAGATTAAGGCTCGGCTCGACTCGGCTCGGCTCGGGCTGGCCGGGCCCGGGCGGCCGCGTGAGCTTGAAAGTGCTGCGCCTGCCGCTACGCTAACATCAAACATTGCCGAAAGATGAAGAAAAGAGATTTAATGAATAAGTGAGTATTCTTATTGTACTGTGCCCCCCTGTAAAGATGTTTTCATGTGGAGTCATAGATGATTTACCCTATGACATCCCTTCCCAGGTCATCAATGATTTATGCATTTATAAAGAGCAGGTGATGTTTAGTTAAATTGGTATGATTTGAGGCTTGCGTATTTACATTCTCTTGTAATACATACATTATGTATTTTAAAAAAAGTAAGTTAATTTCCATCCAATATGATTTTTTTATTTTTATTTTTTAAACTTCAGATGAAAGTGACGAATGAACAATTTTGATTAAGCATATTTTTAAAGGGGGGCCCGGTGGATCACCTGGTAAAGCGTTGGCCTCACAGTTTTGAGGTCCCGGGTTCAATCCCGGACCCGCCTGTGTGGAGTTTGCATGTTCTCCCCGCGCCTGCGTGGGTTTCCTCCGGGCACTCCGGTTTCCTCCCACGTCCCAAAAACATGCAACATCAATCGGAAACTCTAAATTGCCCCTAGGTGTGATTGTGAGTGCGGCTTTTTGTCTCTATGTGCCCTGCGATTGGCTGGCGACCAGTTCAGGGTGTACCCCGCCTCCTTCCTGTTGACAGCTGGGATAGGCTCCAGCACTCCCCCCAACCCTTGTGAGGATAAGCGGAAAAAGAAATGGATGGATGGTATGATTTGAGGGTTGTGTATTTATCTTATCGTTATCTTATAATACATACATTATGTATTTTAGAAAAAAGTAAATTAATTTCCATCCAATTTGAATGTACTTTTTTTTAATAAACTTTGAGCTAGCAAAGTGACAAAAGAACAATTTTCCAATTTAGCACATTTTTTAAAGACCCTGTAAAGTCAATTCAGGGATTTGTTGTGAAATACATTGTACGTGTTTAAAGATAGTTGTTGAAAACGTACAAAGACTGAGAACTATATTGTACTACATCCATCCCTCCATCCATCCATCCATTTTATTCACTGCTTATCCTCACGAGGGTCACTGGAGTGCTGGAGCCTATCCCAGCTGTCATGGGCAATCGCAGGGCACATAGAGACAAAAAGCCGCACTCACAATCACACCTCGGGGCAATTTAAAGTGTCCAATTAATGTTGCATGTTTTTTGGGATGTGGCTAAAATGGCACCCATTGACGCACAAAGGAGTCCAACATGAGTTGCCCACTATAAAAGAACTTTAGATGGTTCAGCAGTTAACTAGTCAGCTATGCCGACACCCCAAAAATGCAGCTTCTCTTTGGATAGTCTACTGACGTGACTGCTTTAGAGCGCCTCGTTGTCAGCCATGAGTACTTGTATATTGTGGAGATGGCTGAAGAGGGACAGGGAAACGAACCAACAACCCTCTGGTTTCAGGATGTGCTCCTACCCTCTGCAGCCAATACCCTGCGACAACCCGATGCGATACATTTCGGACACTGGCCCATTTTAATCATATTTTACCGGTTGCAATTTGTAGGAATGCAAAGAAAGATACTAGACAAGTGGCATCCATTTTCCAGTTTGAAGTTGTGGCACTCGGGCGAAGTTCCAGCTTCTTGCGATCCAAAATATGATATTTTTCTACACTTAGGTCCAGAAATTAGCACGTGGATTTAAAATAACAAACCATAGTTATTGGTAGTAGTTATTAAAATCTCCCGGGTATCATAAACATACACCACGCTCACTTTCATTGTCTCAATCTTTTTATTTACAAAAGTGGGGTTGTAATTCCTTTTTATATACCAATGATTTTAGCACATCTCAAGTTATAAATCGCAGGAGAGAGATTCAGGTCTCCGTTGGATGATAAAAAGCTTTTTTTTTTTTTTTTTCCCATTAAGCAGCATCAATATTTGGATTTTTGAGAGCAATGGCATGCAATAGCAAATCTCATCAGGCAGGCAAAGGCAGGAGCAGTATCGAACAAGATACAGTACATGCAAATGCAGCACTTTTGTACAGTTAGCAGCATGCTTTTACATGTAAAATTCATACGTGATAAAAACGTGTTGTTTTTTTTTTTTTTTTTTTTTACACAAAATATCGCAAATCAGACATCGCTCCATTTTCAGGAACGAATAGAAACCAGCTTTTTCTCTATATCAATAAAATATCCGTGCTCCTTTTTCTCTGTCGTACATCGGTAGTACCCATGTGAAACATTCCCTTTACGGCAACAACAAGCTAACGACCTCAGGCTCAGTTCAGCTAACGAGTATTGCGAATGGGGCCATGCAGCAAAACGAGAAAAAGTGAAGTAAAAAAAAAAAAAACGAGCAGTAAATTGATCACAATCAGGAACAGCGATAAGAATCAAAAACCAGTTGCCAGTAATTCGATGACCGGGAATTTTTCGCCCGCCTGGCTAATGATTCTGCTTCTCGATTCCTCTCACATGACATACAAGAATAATATTTTGTTTCTAAACTTTTTCAACATGTCGTCAAAGCAGAAGTTTGGCTAGACTCTTTGTGAAGACGACTCCGGGGCGACTTGTGCAACATTTGCGAAGCTTGACTTTAGATAGCACGATAACAATATAATGTACACATTACTCCGAGTCGCACGTGACAATATTGTGGTACCGTTTAACAGTCACTCACATTTGACATTCGCGCTCGCAAATCTGCACGAAAAATCATGTGCATAAAATTTGTTACGAGTAGAAAAAAAGAGATATTGAAAGACGTCGCTTATTTAGTGTAGTCTTGTCATTAATTCACGTGTTTATTTCATAAATGTTGTTAACAAAACAAGCCTGCTCCTAAACAATCAGTCTTCACCCGGAAACAGGAAATGCGAGTTAACCGTACGGAGCGTGTCCGGAAGTGATGCCGAACGCGTGTGTTCTGAGCTGCTTCACGTACTGCGAGCGTATTTATGTTGAAAGTCAACAAGATCATAACAATACATCACGATTGCCAACAGGAATGTTTGTTCCAACGTATCGCTAGCTTGTTGCCACTAACGCCGATTACGTTGAACGAAACGTTTCAAAACATTGCGGGTATATACTGTTCGTGTTTATTCCTTGCCGTGCCAGTGAATTTAACTTTTCTTCAGATAAAGTTTGTCAGATCAAGAATTTTTATTGATTAAAAAATTTTAAATAAAATTTACATCATGTTTTACTAGTGTCATTTGAAATTGGAAATGATCATTTCTGAGATTTTTTTTTTATTTTAGTTATGTATTTATTTTATTTTTAATTTACAGTTATATGAATCCAGTAAGTTATTTTAAAGTCTTTAGATTCCATCCCTAATCACGCCCGCAACTTTATCTGCGAGCATGACTGACCACACCCGCACATTTTTCAAATGTGAGTGACTCTGTATGCTAACCAATATGCGCTTTTCATTCAAACGGAAATAAAATTTACATTTCAACAAAATTGAATCTAAATAGTTCCATAAAAGAAAACATCTCGAATCCCCTCGCAAAAAAACATGAGGAGGGATTTAAAAAAAATATATAATTTTAAATACAAACACAAGAAAGAACGTGTATATGTATAAATATTGGGGTTTCACACTTAGTGTGTGCGCGGTTTTCTAGGATATTCTTGTACTTGTGCTTTTATTCTGAAAGACAAAGTGTACCACTTCTGGTAACAGGGGGTAGCTAATTTTTTAAAAATAAGCATCACGCAAACCAGTGTAATGACGCATTCTGGTGCATCAGAAAAAATACTCGCTTGTAATTGACGCAAGCAGTCGAAGGAATTGTGTTGTTATCCCGTGTCTTTTGTATCGTCATATTACGTCATGATATACAGTATGTAAAGCTCATGACATCAGTGATAATATTTGCGTGATTGAACTGAATCGACAAGAGAATCACGAAGGAATCAGATAGAGAAGAATGGAAACATACCGGCTAAATTCTCATCAATTTCCATCCCTATCCAGGAAAATGATCTACATTCAAAATGGTAGAAAAAAGCAGCATTCGTGACATTTCCAAAAAAAGTCTCTCTTACGTTTGAGCATTTAATTCCCCCAAAAAGGTGTCAAATGGGAAATTTCACCCCGTTTCTCAGAGCTGCTTCCTTTCCCTGAGTTTGTCAGTAATACTCATGCAAGGCGAAGCTCAGCAGATAAAACAAACGTGTCACCTACTGTACATCCTTAAATAGAAAGCCTCCGGTCGCAGTTGCGTCATCTACTTGAACAAATACACGTCTGTACCTTGACGGTGGGGGGGGAATACAGGAACTGCGTAAAACCAACCAAATAGACAACAAGGTCCGACATCTACGGAGCAAGTCCAAACGTGAATAGAGCTCGTGCACGTGGCGTCGCCATTTTCACGCCGCCATATTGCCGGTCAAACAGAGCTGCTCGACATAGTGGGAGACATTGAAACGGAGGAGAGTATTTACAATACCCGAAACTTGTTGTGTTGTTGTTTGTTACAACAGATGAGACAGATATTCAAAGAGATCGTTCTATTTAATACCAGCTGAAAAGAGCAAAAAATATCGACGGATTTCGGAAAGAGACATGATGGATGGTGCCCAACCAAAAATACAAACCCGACTGTGTGGTGATTACTTCATCTAAGGTAGGAATTATTCGTCTCAATCTCAAATTCCCAAAAAGTATTTATAATGCCAAGTTGGCTCATTTGAGAACAATGCGTATTAAAAAAAAAAAAAAAAAGTCTGTCGCAGAGGTTTACGGAGGTTAAGTGTGGCCGCAATCGCTTCCGTGTACATTCCGTGGAGGCGACACTATCCTTTTTTTTTTTTTTTTTTTTCAATCATAGTTAATGAATGCGAGTTTGTCTAAAACTAGGGGTCATTTATTTAAATATTGCTATTTGTGTTGAATACTTGCTGAAAAGATCAATGGATTCCGGCAAAGGTTAACACGTAGCCGAGTACGCTTCCGCGTTCACGAGCCGTCGACCCGTCACTGTGTGCCATTTATTCCTGATTGAGAACAGATCCAGCAACAGAGTATTTGTATCCAGACTTTTCTACGCTTTCAAACTTTTCCGTGTAAATCTCGACGACTTACTCACCAGATCCATGTGTAGATCCAGTTGCTCAAGACAAGCGGAAGCGGGTTTACGGTCCAATTTCTTATCTGCATTAAATATGAGTCCTCTACGCCGAGTTTATCTATTTTTCACCTTCTGTATCGGACAAGACTCTGGGCGTCGTGCTATAAGACATGTGAAGAGTTTGTTTTCAAAACGAGACGTAGGCATTTTTTTCAGATTTACGAAACTCGCGGCAAAATTATCCATTCGGAGCTGGATAATTTTGGCGTGAGTTTCGTAAATCTGAAAAAAATGCCTATGTCTCGTTTGGAAAACAAACTCTTCATGTTTTCGTGTCGTCTCCAACCGACTTACCATCGAACGATGCTTTGTTTGACCGACACTTCCGGCCAGTGACGCGATTTGATGACGTCGGTCCACGAGCTCTATAGCCTAAACCGATCACAGTAAAGCAAACGTCATCACGATCATCATCATCATCATCATCAGCCTAATGACAGCGCCTCCACCATACCTTCGTCGGCTTATTAATTGCAGTACGACTACTACTACTACTACTACTACTACTTGTTTCATTCACCTCGCGTGTTTTGAAAAAATAAACGCCTGGTACTCTTTGTAGTCATGCGAATGAACATCCGCTATTGGTGGAAATCAGGAATTCACATTTTTGTTTTGTTTCCGTCATTTTGGGGGTTGAGCCCAACCTCACATTTGTTTTTCTCCTTTTAGTCCAGCTGCGGTCTGACTCTAAATTTCACCCTTGATGACCCTCTGACCCCAAATTGTTTTTTTCGTCCGGCTTCAAATCGGACTCTTGGCAGGCTTCCGCAGCCTCGGCACTCCGACCGGTCACCGAGGCGTCGCGTGCCTGCTCATTAGACCCGCATAATTCCTGCCACTTCTTTCGGTTGGCCTCGATCCCTTCCGTCATTGGCTGCAATTTCCTGTTTAGCTTAAGCAGGGACTGTGAAGAAGAAGAATTAAAAAAAAAAGGGAAAATGTCTGGAACACTTGGATCATAGTGATGCATTCGTGAGCGTTCAAATGAAGATGGAGTTGGGTAATACCTGGTAGAGAGGTTTACAGATGCCGTCTATCCACTCTAACTGCAAGGCAGGTAACTCATCTTTGCGATTTCGATCGAATATGGCCTGCAAAGACAGCAAAAATGACTGCGACATTAAGTGGCCTTGTGCTTCCTTTAATTAAATGAATCTTCTTCTTCTTTCGGCTTGTCCCTTTCGGGGTCACCACAGCGTGTCATCTCAGATGAACGCACATATATGTTTGGCACAATTTTTACGCCGGATGCCCTTCCTGACGCAACCCTTCTCAGGGAAAAAAAAAAAAACCACATCTAAAATGACTTGTTGGTTTAACGCCGCTTATTCAAGAATGTTTGCAATTCATTTTTTGAAAGTGCAATTATAATGCAAATCAATTATTCGCAGATATTTGCTTTCCCTGGTCCAGTATGGAAGTAAAATAGTGGCACCATGATTTGAATTTGAAATGTCACAGAAAAACAGGATTTGAATTTGAAATGTAAAGTGATCACATTTTCAATAGTTGCTACAATTTGCTGTCTTAAATTCACCGCCTTTGCCAACAGGCAGGGTTACTTCAGGTCAGAACCAAACAGCCAGCCAATCGCAGTTCCGCTTTCTTGTTTCTATGTGACGTCACGTGACTAAGAAAGCGCAGCTGTGATTGGCTGGGTGTTTGGTTCTGACCTGAAGTAACCCTGCCTGGTGGCACAGGCGGTGAATTTTAGACGGCGAATTTTCTCAAGTTGAAATGTTAACATTGAAAAGTTGCACTGAAATACAACTATTGAAAATGGGATCACTTTACATTTCAAATTCAAATCTTGGTGGCACTAATTTACTTCCATAGTCCAGCCCGGTGCTGATCCCCCGTGAAAGCTAGAGTTCTACAGTACAGTGGTGCCTTGAGTTTCATTCATTGCCAGTATCATATTTCCAAATTTGAATGCAGTATTGTTAGTTTTTCGCAGTCGATGATAAAAACTATGCAGGTACTGTAAGTATTATGTTGTCTGTCATCGTTGCCAGTTTAATTAGCTCGTCTATGCTGTTTTACATTGTGCTTGAGCATTATGCTAGCACACTGGATGTTTCCATTTCATCTGGAAATGGGATTAATCAACTTGAAGCAAGAACATGGCCTCAACCTCGACTATTCGCCGTCGCCATTTAGAGCTCGTAACTCCATCTTTTGCTCACAAAAAACTCGACCAAGCAACAGATTTTGAAAACCTTCTGAAGTCGCCACACTCGTAGGTACCACTGCACAGTGTTCGTCGTTTGCACCGCCGCTGCGAGCGGCATCTTGGCTGACTTCATATTCATACATTTGCCTCACATTCTACCGAGTAGCGGCGGTTCTTACCGCAGGCGTGAGCTTCAACTCCGACCTTTCTCTGTCTCCTTGCTCGAAGAATTCACTCGTCACCAGCTCGGCAACCTGAACGGGCACATTTTACTGAAATGCGAGACTGACGTTGGCTCAGAGTCCTGCAAACTTTGCCCAGGGTGCCATATTGTCGGGCCCAAAGTAGCCGTACGGGCCTAATCGGGACTTTTTTTTTAACCTCATTCTCATTATATCCTGAGCTTGTTTGTTGCAGGCAAGGCCCCATATGCACTCACGTCCCTTTCTAAATATTGAAATATATTCAGGGCGCGCAAATATTCCACCGTGAGGAATTTATGGGTCAGAGGTACAGGGACGCTGTGTTAAATTGCGCATAAACACACAGCAGGACAAGTATGCAAACTCCTGGGTAACGAGCAAAATGACCCCCATTTTGAAACGATAGCGTCCCGATTCGGAAGTCCACAAACCTGTTTGGATATCTCCCACGGCCGAGTGACGGCGCCCAAATCGCAGGCGGTCATGAGCATGGATCTGCCAAATGCCATCAAAAACTTTACTTGAGAGTAAGTTCTTGATTCCTACACTAGAAATATATATATTTTTAAAAATGTTTGTACAAAATACCTGAGGGCTTCTCTGTGTTTTTCTTCCGTCCAACTGAATTCTTCGGCAAGCACGGCCTCAAAGAATTTGCTCCTGCGCCTTTTTCCGAGCAATGACGGCGAGTCAAGGACGCGAGGGAAGAAAAGCCTCCGTTCAGCGCGGCAAAATTGTTCATACAAACATGTTTTGTAACAGAAGAATAGATGATTTTTCGTTCCGTACGTTTGCCTTGAATGCAGTGAAAAGGGCTGCTTACTCAAAGTGCAAAGTAAGGTCCGTGGAGAGGATGGCCTGCTTCAACAGTTGCATCATGTTGCCGTATTCTTTCGAGCAGAGGTTTGCAAAGATATTGTGCCCCTGAAACATAAATAATACATAAATCCCTGTACAGTATAGCCGCCTCGGATGAGTAATAGTGCCTGAAATGTTCCCTTAAAGCGAAAGCATTGGCAAATTCATTGCTCACTGTCTAACGAAGTCGCCATTAGCGATGTTAATTACAAAGGCACGCTGACGTTTTCTGCACATCAATTGGCGACGCCGCTTTTAAAAATCTATTTCGTGTGAAGTGGACACAAAAGTGTCAAAAATCTTGTGGCGGTCGCTGCCGCAGGAGAACGTCTCGACTGTTTCCAATAACTAAGAACGTTAAAAATCAATTTAAGACTGACCTCCGATGTTGAATAATAGGGAAGTAAATTTTTATCCCATCGGGCAGTGATTCGCAACCGCTATTTGCTATGAAATATGTGCCGCAGGAAATGATCCATTTACGGCATATAAAGGCTGAACAAGAAGGGTCCCAGAAGTGACCCATGAGGGACCCCAAAGGTCCTTGCCATTTGTTGAGATTGAGCACTTCCGATGGTTACAAAGTACTGTAGCTCCTTTCCTACAGGTAGGACCTAAACCACTTAAGGACCCATTTCTTGGGCTGAAACAGTTCAGTTCATTCTATAGACTCCAGTCTTACGGCCATGCTACCCTCGGAACACCCGTTATTTGGCCCCGGTTAGTGCTTGGATGGGAGACCGCCTGGCAATACCGGGTGGTGTAACCTTCTCGACCCGGCTAAATGCAGAGGGGTGGCGTCAGGAAAGGCGTCCGGCGTAAAACTGTATCAAACAAAATATGCGTTCATCTAAGATGCCACGGTGTTTATACCCCTAATGTACTGGTGTCAAACTCAAGGGCCGGGGGCCAAATGCGGGCCGCCACATGATTTTATGTGGCCCGCGAAGGCAAATCATGTTTCAACTTCCATTGTTTTTGTTCAAATCTGGACCAGAATTTCAAATTGTCAAATCAGAAATGATGACATTGAGATATTGCAAGCATTTTTGTGTTACCAAACATCAAGAATAGTTGAAAAACCCGCTCCCCTTGATTTCTGATTTCAAAACTAGTTGATAAATGTAATGTGTAAATACGATGGGTCAATTCAAGATTGGCCTTCTGACAGAAACCGTAACTACAATGTGGCCCGCGATAGAAATGAGTTTGACACCCCTTTTCCTGACAGGACAAGCCGAAAGGAAACCAAGAAGAACAATTTAATACTAATTCTCATTTTACGGTACGTGACGTATTCAGTGGTGTGTCCTGGGAGTTTCTCCAAGGTAAAATGGGTGAAAGGCTGTCTGAATAAATAGATGGGGAAAACTAACATAGCCCAACATCGAGTCTATACTAGTGTAGCCCCCAACTGCATTGTAAATTTTGGACTCCGGTTTGGTACCACCCCAGTAACCCGCCGTTGTCCTTGTACTGGTCAGACTTAGCCCTCTGCACATTGATCGACGTGGATGAATGCGACTAAAGTGGACCATCGTGCAAAAAAAAAAAAAAATGGCAATTGGCGACTCCTCGGTCCATAGCACGTGATCGACCACCGCACATCTAGTGGCGCGCTACACGGGAAAACTGCGAGCTTGTATCGGGTTTTGTAATACATTTGTGTTCGTTTGGCAATATGGAGGCCTTCATCTTGATCTAAATCTTGACATAAGTCAACGTGGACCTCACCTCGCTTTGCAGGATCATGACGGCGTGATTGAAGTGATGATGTTCGAGCGTCGCCGACGTCCCGTAGAGCAACGCCAAAGCGGAACCAGTCCTGAGTACACCGCACACGCGCCCAAAGCGTCATCAATCCCGAAACGGCGCCATTGTTCCGGGCTCGGGCCTTACTTGGCTTGGAATGCGTTATTGGTGCCTCGATGGTCCAGATCGTGGCACAAGCAGCCAACCATCAGCGCCAGAATCTCTGCCTCGGATAAAACGTCCTGAAAGCCGGCCGACTGTGAACAAATATATCATTTGTAATCCTGACAAATGGGAGAAAAGTTGTATTGATTGTGGAAAACGGACTTGGCGTCAAACTTAAAATATTATAAACGTTGAACTTGAGCAGGTTTATGACTCGGCCGCACGTGCTAATTGTTCACACGAATCAGGGCGGAGTTGCAACTCACCGTGATCATGACGAACATGCACTGGGACACGTTGAAGGCGTGCCTCCAGTTATGGTAGGCCACGGTTCGGTAGTTCTTCCTCACGGTGAGAAGCCAGCGACATAAGACCTGAGTCAAGTCGAGTTGAGTTTGACACCTGTGCCCTAAACCACGGCGGAGCGTCTCCGCGTCTTTTTTTGACCGCGACATTAACGGGAACCCACCTCGTAGTCAATTTTAAAGGTCTGAACCACGCCGAGTTCCAGGAACATCCGGAGGGACGCGGTGATCATCGCGTCGTTGTCCAGCGAGAAGTCGTTGAAATGAAACTCGTCGATGCCGAGCTCGCAGCTCAGGGGGATTTTTGCCGCCTTGAGCGAGACAGCCGTCAGTCGTCGCCACGTAGCAACCGAAGTTTCAATCTACCAGAATGATCTGTTTTCTGTCGTTACCTTGAGTCTGTCAACTTCTACCTTTGAGCACGTCGCGTGGTAAGATAACATCTGTGGAAGGGGAAAAAAAGGCATCTGCAAATTATGTAGATTTAATACAATGGTAATTCACATGTTCAGCCGGAATTGATTTGAATTCAGTATCAAACGTGAGGACGTCGCTTTAAAAACAACAACAACATCTGTTGCTACATTTTCATCAGGTGGTTAACGAACCCGATGGGATGATGCGGAAGTTAAAAACAAAAAAAGTTGGACTCTTTGAGGGGACAGGCGCAGTCATTTATTATCGATTATTGAACATAGCGGAAACTGAAAATTGACAATGGCTTGATTTCTGTACACGAGTAACTAGAATTAGCAGTTGCTGTTGTCGAACATTATTTTGATCATGTATACCAGGGGGTGTCAAACTAATTTTTGTCGCGGGCCATATTGAAGTTACGGTTTGCCTCAAAGGGCTGTTATGACTGGGAGACCATAAAAAAAAAAAAATTGAATCATAGTTTACACCTGAAATTTATGAACTAGTTTAGAATCAGAAATCAAGGATAATGAGATTTTTTTTTTTCCCCCCGCAATTATTCATGTTTGGCAACACTAAAAGTCTCATCAAGTGCAAAAATCAAACTATATATCTATATCTTGAATTTGCAGGATCTCGAGGTCATACAGGTTTCTGGGTCCACTATTGACAAGTACCAGACTGCAATGAACTTTGAAATCACGCATGGCACGGAAGGTTCCCCTGCTTAAACCAGCACATGTCAAGGCCCGTCTTAAGTTTGCCAATGAGAGAATTATGGTTTGGGGGTGGTTTTCTGCACATGGGACAGGACGACTGCACCGTTTTGAGGAGAGGATGACCGCGGTCATGTATTGTGAGTTTTTGGGGAACAACCCCTTCCCCTCAGTCGTGGGTCGTGGATTGGGTCTTTCAACAAGACGATGACCCGAACCACGCAGCCAGGAAAACCAAGGAGTGGCTCCGGAAGAAGCACATCAAGGTTCTGGCGTGGCCGAGCTGGTTTCCAGACCGAAACCCAATAGAAAATCTTTTGTGTTTCTCAGCGACAGCCCAGAAACCTGTCCGATCTAGAGAAGATCTTTGTGGAGGAGTGGGCCAAAATCCCTCCCGCAGTGTGAACAACTACAGGAAACGTTTGACCTCTGTTATTGCAAACTAAGGCTACTGTACCAAATATGAACTTTTTTTTTTCCTCAGGTGTTCAAATACTTATTTGCAGCTGTATCACAAAAATAAATCGTTAAAAAAAAAAATCATACATTGTGATTTCTGGATTTTTCTTTGTAGATGATCTCTCTCGCAGTGGACGTGCACCTAACGATGAAAATTTCAGACCCCTCCACGATTTCTAAGTGGGAGAACTTGCAATATAGCAGAGTGTTCAAATACTTATTTTCTTCACTGTATGTCATTTTTTTCTTTTTACTCTACCTCATATTTTGACAGAACAATATCGGAGAACTTTTTATTAAGACATCTGGGAACGATTTTACAGTAAATTAACGAGACCTTCTTTCTATTATTTTTCTGGAATACTCTTGTTCACAAACCAGAAATTATTATAACGTACGTATCAGGTCATGCGTAAGATATTGCAATGCATTTCGCGTAATGGAGATTTAATTTAATGTAGTATTTTATTCATTGATGTTTTCAACGCAGCATAACGGAAGAAGTCTTTTAGAAATCAAATTGAATACTGCAAAAGGAGGACAATAGAAAGATGTTGACGTCCAACAATTATTATTATGAAATTGAACGTATCCCGTTAGCTTACTCACGTCCAAGGCCACGGACTGCTTGGCCCACGTCTTCTTCACTTGATTGTACATCATCGTGTTGTTGATGCCAAGTCCGCAGAAAATCACAAATGCCTGCGACACGAGCCGAACAGCAGAATGAGAAAACAAAAATGAAAGTTTGGCAAAATCCGTCGACAAGATGGCGGGCTCCAAATATTTCAAAACCTCAAACAGCCTCTGATCGGCATCGTTGAAGGTCTTCCTGTCCAGGCGGTTCAGAATTTGTGCAACCCCTGCGGAGGAGCAAATTGGCATGGAATCAAACTTTGTAACCGTTCCGCAGGCACAACTTCGATCAACGCAGCACAAAAAGACAAAACATTGACAACTCTGAATCTCATCTACGAATAAATTGCAGCGTTATGACGTGACGAGATCGCCGGGGGTGCCGTGGCAAATGATTACATTTCACTGGTCTCCATATTTTAACCTTAACTTTATTTTGCCTTTTTAAAACGTGACTGCCACTAGATAGATAGATAAAATATGGGTTGGGGACTCAGTGGTAGAGCAGAGAAAAATTACTGCGATTGTTTTTTTTTTTTTTTTTTTTAAATTCAGTTGTGTGTTCAATATAACGTTAAAGTTTTACACAAAAACCATTATTTTCTTTTAAGAATTTATTTTCAATTTGTTTTCCATTTTTTTCTATTTTGTCAAATTATTCTATTTGCTTTTTCATTGTTTTTTGGGGAGGGAACAAGCGCAAAAAGGCTTATTGGCTTATTTAAGAAAAGTTTTTTTTTTTTTCAGTTAATTATCAATCATTTTTATATTTTTGGTTTTTGCGGTCCCCATCCCCTGCAAATAGCGCGGGTCCACAGTATAACTTCATTTTTGTTTGATGGTGTGCCGTCAAAATTGTCTCATGTCAAATGTGTGTCTTGACTCAATGAAGTCTGGGAAACTGAATTGTTCTACAATAATTTAAAAAAAATGAGTATATTAACTGGTGAGCCTGAACTAGATGAGGGGTAGAACATGGATGGCAAGTCCATACAAGACTTAGTACATTCTCACCCCCCCCCTTAAGTGAATATACTCTCCATCCTTAATTAAGATTATGAGTGATGCTTATTTATACACAACAATTTTGCAATTGAATCACCAGTGTGGGCTATAGTAAATCTAAATTACATAATGGGAAGACAGGAAAAAGGGTATCACCGCCTCTAAAGCAGCATTTTCCCTTTTCAGCTGGGGAAAAAAAAAAACCCCAAAACGTTAAGTTGAAGTGATCTGAGGAAACCCACCGATAATCTGATGAGTTCTATTCCAGATCGGCACGCATAACACCGATCGGATGTGAAATCCTGAGGCTTGGTCCGCCTAGAAAACACATCACAATGACTTCAATCCTTTTGAGGGAAGAGTTGAAACGAATAAAAGTTCGGCGTTAAGATGACCTCGGCGTCAAAGCGGGGGTCTTGGCACACGTCGCTGATGTTAACGGGGAGCCCCGTGGAGGCCACCAGCTCGGCGATGCTGTTATTGATCAGCCAATCGGAGCACGACAGCTTCTCGATGCTAATAGATGCGGATAGAGCGCCACAAAAAAAAAAAAAACAACAACAATATCGTCCATGGTGCCAAAATATGTATAGAACTCGTCCACGGCGCCATATTGCCGGTCAAAGCTAGCTGCTCTCCAGTGCGGGAGCCGTTGAACCTGAGCAGATTTTTCAAATTGCCCGAGACCTGTTGTGCAGTTGCTTGTCCCAACAGACGAGACAGATTTTCAAAGAGATCATTCGATGGAATACCAGCTTTAAAAAGACCAGAAAATATCGATGGATTTCGGCAATTAAACGTGATGGAAGGTCCCCGACCAAAATACGCACGACTGTGTAGCAATCGCTTCATTTCAGGTAGGAATTATTCTTCTCAATCTCAAATTACCAAAAAGTATTTATAATGCCCAGTTGGCTCATTCGAGAGCAATGCGTATTTTAAAAAAAAAGAAAATAAACGGTCTGTCGCAGCAGAGAGGTTAACGTGTGGCCGCAATCGCTTTCGTGTACGTTCCGTGGAGACGACTCCGCCCTCCTTTTTTTCTCGGTCATAGTTAATGAATGCGAGTTTGTGTAAAACCAAAGGTCATTTATTTAAATATCGGTAGTTTTATTGAATATTAGCTGAAAAGATCGATGGATTCCGGCAAAGGTTAACGTGTGGCCGGATACGCTTCCGTGTTCACGAGCTGTCAAAACCGTCACCATGTCAGATATATTCCAACAAAGTATTTGTACGCGTCCAAACTTTTATACGCTTTCAAACTTTTCCGTGTAAATCTCGACGACTTACTCACCAGATCCATGTGTCGATCCAGTTGTCCAAGACAAGTGGAAGCGAATTAACGGTTCAATTTCTTATCGACGAAAACATTGACTTCGACCTCTATGCCGGGTGTCTCTCATTTTTCCACGTACCTTCGTTTGTTATCAACCTTCTAAATGTTTAACGATTTCAGACAAAACTCTGGGCGCCGTGCTATCAGACATACTTTCGTGTCGTCTCCAACCGACTTAGCGTTGAACAAAGCTTCGTTAGACCGGCAATATGGCGATGTCACGTGATTTTTATGACTTAGGTGCACGAGCTCTATCAGTGATGGAAATGTTGAATGGAATATACAAATAAATAATCATTGGTTTCCTTTGCCACTAAACCCCGCCACCCAAAACAAACATTTGTGGATCAAACACCTGTGGTTACATTTTCTTTTCCACTTGTGCTTAGAAAAAAAAGGAAAGTTAGCCCAAAAAAAATACTTTTAATTCTGAACAATTGTGAACAATTCAAAAGTTTCGAGAAGGTCAAATGAAGTTCGCAAGGTTACCCATCGCATTTTAAGGTCATCTTGCAAATATTCCAAACATTTTGTGAGCTGTGTAAATTTTTTCCTTTTCTTTCTGCGTTTGCTCGTCCGTTTTTTTTGAACGTCACCTGATGTCACGGTGCATGTTGCTCAAGGGCGACATCAGCTCGAACGTCTTGGAGAACTTGACAACCTTACAGGAGACATCGCCGTGAGCATTGTTTAGCAACAGGGACGGCTGCAAACAAGTTTGCAGTCGCTCCTCAAGCGTAGCGAAAGACTTTATTGATAATGCCGAAGCCGTTGAGCAGATTTTATTTAAAAGCCGCACCTGTGACTCGATGTCCTCGAGAAGAAGTACGGAGCAGCGTTCGCACTGCAGGAGGGTCAAGGCCCGTTGCATGATCTTCCTCACGATCTTCTCCAAATCGGTCTGCTCCTCAAACAGGTCGTTGACCACCTCCAGCAAAGCCTGAGCCGGCAGAACGGGCTCTAAAACGCGTCATATTTGGACAGCGCCCGCACTCGCGACAGCCGACGGATTTTGCACCAAACTCAGCTGCATAAATCGCGGTTAAAGGTCAAGTGTTATGAAATGGATGATTTTTAGTATATTATTGATGGAAAAAAACGGCAGCCGGTATGGACCCACCCGTTTTTTTTTCACCACAAAACATGATTTTGACGTATTTGTGGCTTTTTGTCACTCGCGCCATGAAAATCCTCTCGAGGGATTTGTTTTCGACAACAAGCAGGAAGTGACGTAGGAGGCAGTAGCGCGCCAAACGGACTCGCTTGTTTCTATTGGTTTTACCTGCTGGAAGTTAGCTCGTTGTTCCTTCGTGTTAGCCAAAATGCCGGCTCGTTGAATTTACCCTTCATAAGTTTCCAAGAGACCCGGTTCGTCGTGAAAAATGGATTGCGCGGGTGCACAGGATGAGAGCTTCGTGAGTTCCAAATAACAGGTAGGTGTGTTTCAATAAATAAATAATAGTTTGGGGCGGACCACGTAATCCGTCTCTCATAATGTAACAAAAAAAAGGGCCGCGTACGTATGACTGGGGTGCTAAATGTGTCGGACGGCTTGCGCGTCGGGCTCACCGGCGAAGGCTGCCGCGTTGTGCCTCGCGGACGAGCACAGCTTCGGCCGGCTCATACATACTGTCTGGAAGTCTGTGGTTAGTTAGAAGTGATCCTCATATCATCTAAATATGGCTCGAAACAATGGGGTGATATTGCCCCGGACACTTCACTCGATTGTGAGATGTTCTCTTCTTTGAAAAGAGCTTCCGTGTCTCATAGTAGATGGGCGGACGAGCCGCCGGCCAAGTCGTGCCTCGCGGACGAGCACGGCTTCGGCCGGGCTGGCTCATACATACTCTCTGGGAGTCTGTTGTTAGAAGTAATCCGCATATCATCTCAATATGGCTCCAAACAATAGGCTAATATTGCCCCTCGATTGTGAGATGTTCTCTTCTTCCGTGTCTGAAGGGGCGTGTCCCACAGTAGGTGGCACAGCGTATTTTCAATGGCGAATGTCCGGGGTGACGTCACAGGCAATATGTTTTTTTTTTTCGTATAGACATTGAAGTGGATAATGTTATATCTATTTTTCATTTCACTATCTGTTTTAGAATGTTTATAGGGATGACCTATAAATAAACAAATTGCGCATTTCCTCTTTGTGTGAACGCGCTTGACGCCGTCGCTCACCCTGCTCCTTTCGTACTCCTTGCGAGACTCCGAAAACAACTTGGCGTTGGAGATGGATATTCCACAGAAGGGGAGATACATTTGCAGCACCTGAGTGGAAATGTACAAAAAAAAAAAATGCGTTGTGACCGTGGAACACTTCTATAAACTACTCAGTTCCAAAAGTTTAATGTTAATACAAGTATTTAACGTCAAGGGGGTTTTAAACTGTTCAAATCAACTCAAACCGACGCGATAACTCTATCCTGCCACCTTGTGGACAGCCTCAAAAGGACGATGTTAGGCTTGTAGGCCAGCCTGGTGTCGGTGACGGCCGATGTGTGGAGTTCAGCAAGCCCGCGCTCGAATTGTTCGGCCGTCCAGCCGTCCGTTGGTACCGACGAACTGCTCTATGTCACGTCGTAGATTTTGAGACGCTGTAATCGGACGCGACGGACCGGGTCGCCGTTTGGATGACCCGGTCGATGGCATTGAAGCAAACGCTGCCTGGACGGCAGCGCACGTAGGTCATGTGACTCGCCAAAATGGCGGCGCTGGTGAAAATTCGTAATTGCCGATTAAAAAAAAAAAAAAAATCTTCTCAAAACAACATTAAATGAGAGACGATTAACATCATATTTTCAAGATACAGTACATATCACATGACCTATTGGGTTCATTGTTGATCCATATCACCGGAATTTCCCTTTATTGATTAGCACGATTTCCCAACTGTTTCGTCGGATTCCCAGCGACTGGAATAAGTTGAATATATCACGTCGTCGTCTAAAATGTTCGTTTGTCTCTGCGTTTCCGTGCCCCCCCCCCGGGGACGTAACCCGAGTCACCTTCTCGTCGTCCTCGGTGAACGGCGTCCCCGCCGGGTTCTTGTTGATGGCTTGCACCACGCCGATGACCTCGCCGTCGCTGTCGCAGATGGCCATGCAGAGGACGGACTGGGTCTTGTAGCCCGTCAGCTTGTCGATCTCGTCGCTGAAGCGGTGGTCCTGCGAGGATGCAAAAGGTCGGATGCGCAAAAGAAGAAGAAGAAGATTTTCAGTTGAGCAGGCCCGAGAGCACTTGGGAAGACCGCCGCGGTCGCCCCGGACATTGTCGAGGACAGCCAGCGATGTCGCACGCCGCCGTGAGCCATTAAACGGGGTGCGCATTTGGATCATTATTTTGGTTGTGTTGCCATAACGACACTCGTAACGTGGAACGTAAAAGTAAACGACGCGGCAAGCGGCTAGATAGACTCCGCGGTGCTCACCGCGGCAACGGGATGATGCTCGCGTTACCTCAAAGTTCTTCCAGTCAAACGTCTTTTCGCTTTTCAGCACATTCAAACAAACAATGCGGCGAAGATGAAAAATGCAAATGCGTAAAACAAACTCAGATGAACCAAAAAAAAAAAAAACAATTGCACGTGTGCTGAATAAATAAATATAGAAATGAATAACTTTTCTCGAAGACCTTAAATAATAAATGATGCGAGATGACCTGTCGTATGCAAACAAAAGATTAAATTCCCTCAAAAATGTGTTCAGATGGCCTTTTCTGAGTACAGTAAAAGTACATATTCGGCCTAACTACTATAAAAAGTTTTTACATCGTAAAAACAAAACTTAAAAAAAAATTCTCAAAAACAGAACTAAAAGTTTATATATAGGATTATGCAAATGAAAATTGGCCTGCAAAGGCTCACGAACGAGTCTGTTCTCAATTCCCATACCTGCATTAAAAAAAAAAAAAAATCAAAATAAATATGTAAGTCAAAGGCCAAAAGTGATGATAGCACATACTGCAAAGTGTAACTATAATATGTGTCAAATAAATACCGTGAATATATTTGGAAATGTTCAGCTTTACAAGTCAATAAAATGCAGATTGCAATTAACAAAAACACGCATAAGTGGTCATTTAAAGGCATACGGGAGAGTATATAAATATGTCAACATCTGCGTATGGACAGTATTTGAAACGGCTCCGACGATGATCATGAGTACTACGAAGTATACAGTATGTTCGGTGTACTTGGGGTGAGGCAAAAAGAATAGGACAGTGTGTTTAAGAGAACGTGCCGAGTACATGCACAAGAGCTGCAGTGTATTAAAAGAATATCTTCAAATATGGATATCAATAATGAAGGTATGCAGGAGGGACTTTATCCACATTACTCATAGCTGAGGTACTTGCTCTACTGAGTATGATTATGTTTTGAAGATAGAATTTACAGTATATTGTTGTCGCTTAGTAATGCAAGGGTGTGTAAACTTTGACACCCCCCCCCCCCAAGCATTTCTAATGTGAATAATTTTACACTCAATTATTCCATAGATTAATCAAATAATTGTATGAAAAGTAGTTTTGCATTGAGGTTAAATGTAAAATCTGTTTTTCCCCCAGAATGTATATTAGGCACTAATTAATTGTTGTTTATTGACAAAACGTAAATAAATGAAATTGTACTCAGCGACAGTTTGAAACCGAGCGCTATTTCTTGGGGGAATATTTTTTTATATTATTGAAATATATAATAATCTATTATTTTCAGACTAATTGTGACGCGGTCTGTTGTCCTTCACCTGGTACGCGTGAGGGATGTTGACGGTCTCTCCGTGCTCGGCCACGTATCCGATGATGCCCTTGCCCCAGGGCACCTGCACCTCGCCGGGGTTGAGCGCGCAGGAGGACGGCCCGACGGTGGTGGCCGAGTGCACGTCGAAAACTTTGGACACGAGCGTCCTCTTGTGCGGGGGTCCCTCCACCAGGAACAGGGAGCACCTGTCGGCGTCCACCAGGATGCAGGCGTTGATCAGGATCTTGTAGCTCAGGTTGGTCAGGTCCAGTTCGTTGGAGATGTCCTTGACCAGTTCCAGGAAGAACTCCCGCTCGTTGGTCTCCCTCAGGCGGTACTTGTGGTCGGTGGCGGTGGACGCGTACTGGGGCACGCTGACTCTGGACTCCAGCAGAGCGCTGAGGATGTGCGCCGTGGTGGGGGGCAGCGAGCTGGCTTTGCGCAGGAGCGCGCGTCGCCTCATGCTGGACTGGGGGTCGTGCTGGCCGAAGCTGGCGTGCTCGTCGTAGGTCCGGTGCGCCACGGTGGCTTTGGAGCGGGCGAAGTTGCGTCGGAGCTCCACGTGAGACGACCGACGGCGCAGAGCGTCCGGATTGGCCGGCCACGGAGAGGGCTCCCCGGCCGGGGCGGCGCAGGGGACTTTCGGCGCCCGGTGCTCCCGCAGCCACCTGCTGATGTGCTCGCACTTGGCCTTGCGCACCAAATACTCCTCGAACAGTTCCGGGTGGCCGTCCAAAAACGCCTCCACGTCGGAGTAGTCGGAAGCCATCGCGGCGGTGGGAGCTGCGAGGAGCGAAAGACGCGCCGGGAACTGCGGAACATGAGCGGAGCCGAGGCTTAGCTGCCCTCCCGACGCCAACCCGTTCGCTACCGATGTCGACGCCATCTTCGCGACGGCACGTGGGTGGGAGGGGAGCGGCCACAGGTAGGCCCGCAAGGGGGGAAAGGTTTCCCTCACTTTTCTTGTGGAATATTATTATGAGTCATGAACGAAGACATATCATGGTCATTTTACCAGTCGGGAGACATTTCTTCGTTAACTTCAGTGTATAGTCACGCCATATTTTTATTATTATTATTATTATTATTATTATTATATTAGCCGAACACATCTTTGCCACGGATTTTCAGTGTGGCATGGATAACTCGAGTAGTACTCGGGCTTTCTCTTGTGGTACACGAATGAAGCACTGCCCGAGTACAGTTCAGTTGTATTTAATTATGTATTTGCGTTCTATAAGAACTGCGGTGCTTAATATGTTCCCAAAACATATTCATCAGGGATAAATGTTATGAAAAACACTTTGATTTACATATTATCTACTATAAATGTACGTCCATCCATCCATCAATTTTCTAGACTTTGCAACGTCCATTTTGATAAATTTGCATTATGAAAAAAGGGGTTTTCATCTTTTATTAACTTGCAAATTGCCCATAGAGGAAGAAGGGGGTTCGCGCCCCCCCCCCCACCCCCACTCCGAGCAGATGCATGTCCCAAAACGTCTTCCCACCTGCCACCTCAGTAACACAACAAACGTCCATCCATTTTCTTAGCTGCTTATCCTCACGAGGGTCACGGGGAGTGCTGGAGCCTTATCCCAGCTGTCAACAGGCAGGAGGCGGGTTACACCCTGAACTGGTCGCCAGCCAATCACAGGGCACATAGAGACAATCACACCGAGGGGCAACTTAGAGTGTCCGATTAATGTTGCATTTTTTGGGGATGTGGGAGGAAGCCGGAGTGCCCGGAGAAAAGCCACGCAGGCCCGGGGGGAACATGCAAACGCCACACATGCGGGTCCGGGATTGAACTCGGGACCTCAGAACTGTGAGGCCAGCGCTTTACTAAAGCTAAATGCAGTACGACACAAATGCCATGTCATTATCCAAGCCGCGTATCCTCACAAGGGTTGCGGGAAAGCTGTAGCCTATCCCAGCCAGCTTCAGGCGAAAGGCGGAAGGCTACACCCTGAACTGGTCGCCAGTCAGTCAGTTGCAGGGCTGATATCGACATCATCACTGAGCGGGAATCGATCCCACGCAGCCCGCACTAAAGGCAGGCGTGTGTACCACTACACCATCATACATTATATATTCATTTTTGTAAATGTATATTTTTTGTCTTTTTGTGCTTTTGATGCACACTTAGGTCTACTACATTCTGTATTTTCATTTTAGACCTAATGAAGAACTCGTTATCGTTGGTGCTGGGGGTAAAACTCCTTATGCCTAACATGATATAATAATACGCATTTGTATTTTTTTATGCCCCATGGAGGATGATAAAACAAGGATTGGGCTTTGATGGGGGGGGGGGGTTTCTCAAACTGCATTCTAGTAAAAAGCCAGCAGGAGACACTCTTTTTCTGCGGGGGAGATGACTTCCAGTTGTTTTAATAGAGAACCGTTTATTCAGAAATCCATATGAAATTTAAAAAAAAAAAAAAAGATTGTCATCAAATAAATAAATGAATGGAAAAAAATTATCATTAATGTTAACAATCTTCTTGTCGCCTCCCCACCGCTGCACGGAAAAGTGGGAAGTGATGCAAATACCTCGCAATCCCTCATGTAGCACATGAAAAATGAGTTGTTGCACATGAAAGACGCTGCGGGCTGCTCGCCGCACTTCCCGTTGGATCCGCTGGACTCGTCTTTTGATCTCGGGTTGCATAATGTTGAACGCGGACTGTTTGATAACATCGCCGACCGCGTACGGCCTGACGTAAATTGAACGCGTTCATCTGGCTTTTAAACCGGACCGTTTACCGTAGAGTTCATGCACAAAGTCTTGGAAAATTATTTTATTGAAGGAAAAGAAGTATATTGAGCACCAAGATGAGAAAAGACAACGTAAAAAAAAAAACACATCGGCGTACACGCACAGCCCTCCAGCTGTTCAGTTCTTACCTGCCTGCCCCTGCTCGGTTTGTACGAATGAAATCAGTCGAACCCTGTCCAGTTCTTCTGGTCTCCCCCAGGGCTCCCTCTTAGGTCCCCTCCTCTTTATCATCCAACCTCTTGGCAATATTTTCTGCCAAACATATGACACCCGGCATGGCCTGCGTGGGTTTTCTCCCGGCACTCCGGTTTCCTCCCACACCCCACAGACATGCAACATTAATTGGACACACTAAATTGCCCCTAGGTAAGATTGTCAGCGCAGCTGTCTGTCTCGATGTGCCCTGCGATTGGCTGGTAACCAGTTCGTGGTGTACCCGGTCTCCTGCCCGTTGACAGCTGAGATAGGCTCCAGCACACCCTGCGACCCTTGTGAGGATAAGCAGCTAGGATATATGACACCCAGCTCCACTTGACCACCAAAAGAATCGTGACTCTTCGTCCTTCCAACCTGTCAATCGCCTCTGTTATTATTATTATTATCATTATCATAATTAGCTTAAAATAGCATAGTCCAGGGCGGCACGGTATATAACCTGGTTAAGCGGTGACCTCCCAGTTCTGAGGACCCGGGTTCAATCCCGGCCCCGCCTGTGTGGAGTTTGCATGCTGTCCCCGTGCCTGTGTGGGTTTTCTCCAGGTGGGCACTCCGGTTTCCTCCCACATCCCAAAAACATACAACATTAATTGGAAACTCTAAATTGCCCCTAGGTGCGATTGTGAGTGCGGCTGTTTGTCTCGATGTGCCCTGCGATTGGCTGGCGACCAGTTCAGGGCGTACCCCACCTCCTGCCTGTTGATAGCTGGGATCAGCTCCAGCACTCCTCGCAACCCTTGTGAGGATAAGCGGCTAAGAAAATGGATGGATGGATGAATTGCCCCTAGGTGCGATTGTGAGTGCGGCTGTTTGTCTCGATGTGCCCTGCGATTGTCTGGCGACCAGTTCAGGGCGTACCCCACCTCCTGCCCGTTGATAGCTGGGATCGGCTCCAGCACTCCCTGCGACCCTTGTGAGGATAAATGGCTAAGAAAATGGATGGATGGATGGCTGGATGGATATATGACACCGAGCTCCACCAAAATAATCACGACTCTTCGTCCTTCCAACCTGTCAATCGCCTCTGTCATTATTATTATTATCATAATTAGCTTAAAATAGCAAAGTCCATCATGAACTGTGAGGCGTATCACACACATTTTTGCAGTTACATTTTTTTTTTCCCCCTCACAAATTTGTCCGAGCACGGAGATTTAAAGGAAAGACAAACGGCTTCAAATGGACGTGACCCTGGAAGTACAAAAAAGTAACAGGAAGTAAGGGACCAGGCACACGGACGCTGCTTGTCCACACAACTCAAAGCGTCAGTGCTAAAAAGACTGCATGGATGAACAGGAAGTTGAAGCGACATCTGTGACGCAAGAAAAATGTTGCAAAAGAATATAAATGTTGGATGTAATGATGTCGCTTGATGGCAGATCTGACTTCAGACTTCCTTTTGTAGCAAGCGTGCATTGGAGTTATTTATGATTAAAAAATCCGCTGCAATAGAAAATCAAAGACTAAATGTCCTGCGCAGAAAACAAGGCTATCTTATGTTTTGATCCTCATTAATATCAAATGAAAACATTTCTTCAAAGGTAACTTCAAGATTTCAATACATTTCTCTGTGTAACCTCATATCAGCTTCATCGTCTTTTTTTTTTTTTTTTTATATCCTTGTCGATATCATAAAGCCACTGCTATAAATATACAGCGGCAGGAATTGCAATTTAATTTTTCCATCAGACCCAAATCTATATAATTGGTTACTGGCCTGCTGGCCATTTTTTTATTTTTTATTTTACTTCGTCTCTCAAACGCTTCTCGCGGGAATCTCAATTAAAAAGCACAACGCCGCAGAATCTTATTGCGCGTTGCTGCTCGCCGGCTTGCAGTCATCGGAGAGGCGGCGGCGCTGATCCGTGAACACTTTGTACTTTGTTTTCATGGCCGACGCGTCCATCTTTGAACGAGATGTAAAGGAATGCTAACGTGACCGGTTATATTTCACCGCTTTGGTGCTGTTGACTGGCATTTTGTTTTTATACTTATCCGTTGTACACTGCAGACTTTCAATTGGCTGGCCGTCGGCCCGGCGGTGACCCCGCCCCTCGCCCGAAGACAGATGGGAAATGGCCCACCTCGCCCGTGGCGCTAAATAGTTTAAGTCACTGTGAATTGATGGGCGCGTGTGCACCTGTGCGCCATCGCGCTCGCAAATCTGCACAGTCGAGGACGAAAAATCACGCGGGTAAAATTTGTTACGAGTAGAAATACATAAATATTGAAAGACGTCGCTTATTTTGTGTCGTCTTGACCAATGTTCCCTCTAAGCTGCGCCACTGCGCAATTGCGCACTCTCAGCGCACATGAAAACCGATCCAGCCCAGTGGACCACAGCCTGACGTCTTTTTTTTATTATGATTATTATATATATATATATATTTTTTAACACAGAAGCACATGGTCTCCAACGAGCAGCTGCTCAGCCTACTTCTACTTCCTAGTTTACCTGACACCGCCCCCCTCTGCTCTTAAAGGTGTACACTCATACTTACAAACCGAACACACACCCACAACTTTATAGAGCTTTCATTAAATCACGTCACTGGGCGGAAGTGTCGGTCAAACAAAGCATTCTTTAATGCTAAGTCGGTTGGAGACGACACGAAAATATGTCTTGTAGCGCGACGCTTAGAGTCTTGTCCGATACCGTTAGACATTTAGAAGGTGAAAATAAACGATGGTACGTGGGAAAATTAGATAAACTCGGCATGGACGACCCGTATTTAATGCCACCAATAAGAAAGTGGACTGTTTATTGGCTTCCGCTTGTCTTGGACAACTGGATCGACACATGGATCTGGTGAGTAAGTTGTCGAGATTTACACAAAAGAGTCTGAAAGCGTGGAAAAGTCTGGACGCAATCAAATACTTTGTTGCTGGATCTGTTCTCAACGGGGAGAAGGCTCGTGAACGCGGAAGCGTACTCGGGTACACGTTAACCTTTGCCGGATTCCATCGATCTTTTCAGCTCGTATTCAGTAGAAATACCAATATTTAAATATATGACCCATTGTTTTACACAAACTCGCACTCATTAACTATGATTGGGAAAAAAAGACGACGCGTTTTCGGCTCGTGAACGCGGAAGTGTGTTCGACGACACGTTAACCTTTGCCGGAATCCATCGATCCTTTCGGCTACTATTCAATACAAATACCAATACGGTATTTAAATAAATGACCGCTGGTTTGACACAAAAACCGATCCAGCGCAGTGAACCACAGCCTGACGTCTTTTGGTTTTTTTTTACCACCGAAGCACAACGAGCTGGTGCTCAGCCTACTTCTACTTCCTAGTTTACCTGACACCGCCCCTCTCCGCTCTTAAAGGGGTACACTCATAATTACAAACTGAACACACACACCCGTAACTTAATATCTGCGGGCATGACTGACTACACCCGTATATTTTTCAAATGGGAGTAACTGGGATAATCAGAATAGAAAATGGGTTGGACGTAATCCAAAAATGCCTGGACACAATACAAGGTGTCTAAGAAAAGTTCTAGAACTGTTCCAAGTAAAGCTTTGCTAAACTTTAGCCAACCTACTACGGAAATGACTGAGATGTTAACTCACCTGATACTCTCATGAGGATGAGCAGTCTGGTTGGATGTTTCATGTCTTGCACCTGTTCCATCCATCCACCCTTTCATCCATCTTAGCTGCTTATCCTCACAAGGGTCACGGGGAGTGCCGGAGCCGAGCCCAGCTGTCAACGGGCAAGAGGCGGGGTACACCCTGAACTGGTCGCTAGCCAATCGCAGGGCACATAGAGACAAGCAGCTGCACTCGCAATCACACCTAGGGGCAATTTAGAGTGTCCAATTAATGTTGCATGTTTTTGGGATGTGCCTGGGGGAGTGCACGCAGGTTTCATCTGGACTCGGTGACTCCACGCCGGTGTGTCCTTACCACCTGCTGTTAAGAAACGCAGTCCTAAATCTGGACTCGGTGGACTGGCTGCGCACGACTGGGACAAGGTCAGACGGAGTCACATTGCTGCTATGCTGTCATTTTAGTCTGAAAACGCTGCAGAAAAAAAAATGTCTTGTTGTGTCAAGACTCGTACGTCTCGGGAAAATCTTTTCATGATCAAACCACACGATCAATATTCACGTGTATTGATATCATATATTTCTAGATCAGATGTATATGGATGCATTTCATTAGAATTCAAAAAACTGTATGGAAATAAACAAGAGATATGCTGTATTGAACGTCAAAAGTAATTTATTTTGTCATCCAAGGGTCGTGCACCGAGCCGGTGCCGCAAATGGAGAAATCTCGCCTGAAAAAGCTCAAGACAACCGAAATGAAGAATATTGCAAAACTCTCCAAAAATTCCACAACTTTTAGTCCGAACACTGAATCAAATGATAAACCAAAGTCAATTAGTTGAGGTATCATAATTAACGTACATTTATACTTTTTTGCGGAACCTCAGGAAACGGCGGCGTCGTGAACGAACGAACACGATGCGCGTCGCAAAGCTGACAAAACGGGCGAAAACCAACCCGTCGAATTCGTTCTTCTCCTTTCACAGGCAAAGCAAAGGCGAATGTGACATCGGTGATGTCACAGAGAAGAGTGATGCGCCCCTTAATGATCAACCGTGAGTAATCCTGTTTGTATGAATATTCGGCTTATAATACGTGAGCAGTCGTCTCTTTTTCTTTGCATCCCAAGCGCCACCGATTGTAGCCATGACTTGCTTCCGAGTGACCCCGACGTGGACACATGTCGACTCGGATGATTTCCGAACGGCGAGAAAGCAGTGAGGAGCGCGTTTGGGCGACGACATCCTTATGCATCCCGCATCTCCCGCATCGCCATGTTCCCATCCTTTCGGTCGTCAGGAAATCCCCCAGCGGGGGTCAGGACAGCGGCGTTCCCTTTCATCAGCCCCATCGTCCCGACGACGCCGAAGGTTACTGTGCTCAGCAAAAGCAAAGGTACAACGCCGGCGCTGTCTGACGGTGCCGTCGATCGTCGGAACATCGCTAACGCCGACGCTGTGGTTGTTTCCTCATCCAGGTGGTCCATACAGGCATGAGGTTTCGGAGACACCCACGCGGGCCAAGACGGGGGAGCACGGCGACTTCTTGGACGTACGTGAACATTTAAATACCGTAATTCCCGGCCTACGGAGCGCACCTGGTTATAAGCCTCACCCAGTACATTTGTAAAGGAAATACCGTTTTCTACATACATACGCCGCAGCTGTGTAAAAGCCGCAAATGCCCGCATTGAAACACGAGATATTTACAAAGAAAGACGGGACACAGTTTAACGTTAGCGCAGCAGCACTAACACTAGCGCTGCCGCGTTAACGATAGCGACGCCATGCTAATGCTAACAATAGTGACACGCTAACGCCAGCGCCGCCATGCTAACGCTAGCGCCGCCGCGCTAACGCTAACAATAGCGACACGCTAACAATAGCGCCGCCATGCTAACGCTAGCGCCGCCGCGCTAACGCTAACAATAGCACCGCCATGCTAACGCTAGCGCCGCCGCGCTAACGCTAACAATAGCGCCGCCATCCTAACGCTAGCGCCGCCGCCCCAACGCTAACAATAGCGCTGCCACGCTAACGCTAGCGCCGCCATGCTAATGCTAGCACTGCCATGCTAACGATAGCACCACTGCGCTAACGGTAGCTCCACGCTAACGCTAATGATAGCACAGCCACACTAATGCTGCACTAACAGGGCCGGTTTAAAAAAAAAAAAAAAAAAAAAAAAAACATACCTGTAAAAATCACTGCCAGTAACACGGTAGAGCACCGCTAGCCGGGCCGGATTCGGAAAAGTCCCTTCCCCGGCACATATATTCCACCGGTCGCACTCTTACCTTTTCCACTCGATTGCCCCCTTGCAGCCGTTAGAAAAATCGCACAAATGAAGCGCATCACCGCATTTACCGCAGGGTTGAAAGCGTGTGAAAAAAGTCGCGGCTTATAAGCCGGAAATTTAGGGTACATTCGCAGCCAATGAAAGTGAGCGTATGGACACGTTTGATCATTTTTCTTCTCAGCGTCCCAAACCCGCCCGGGGAGTCAGGCACGCCTTGTACGCCGCGCCCACGAGGGCCGTGCTGCCCAAGCCCAAACCTTGCGACGGGGACTTGACGGCTTCCGAGCGGACGAGTAACATTTTGAGGAATATGGACAAGATGCACTGGATCACCTCTTATCAGATGCACTACCAAGGTAAACACTTTTAATCGGTCCTTGCACGAAGCCAAAATTCAACTATAATCTGTGGACCTATCGTGGCTTTAATTAAATTGATGTCAAAATGGAGTACAGGTTCAGCTCCAAGCGCAAAATGGTTGCCGGCACCTTCAAATTCTCTTTGTTGTTGAATTTTACTGTGGAAAAAGCCCAAGGCCACCAGTATTTGTCATTTTAGTAAACATTTCCATTGCACACTCAATACTCGTCGTAAGACAGATACAATCAGCAGAATTACACACACAAAACTCAACTGTTTGCATGTTTATGTGTACGTGGATATACTGAGATGAGATTGAACCAATCATGATAAGTTGAGCGTGTTAATGTTTTGTAAACATGTGAAACTGAAGAAAGCTTGATTCATACTTTTTACGAGCTGTTTGTCTCTGGGTCTCAAACGGTTGCCTAATGATGAGTTTGCCTACTATGCTTGAGCGCGAGGACGAGTACCGTAATTCCCGGCCTACGGAGCGCACCTGGTTGTACGCCTCACCCAGTACATTTGTAAAGGAAATACCATTTGGTACATACGTACCCCGCAGCTGTGTAAAAGCCGCAAGGGCCCACTTTGAAACCCGAGATGTTTACAAAGAACCAGAGAGTTTAACGCTAGCGCCGCGCTAATGCTAGCGTCGTGCTAATGCTGAGACAGAGCAGTAACACGCTAGCGCAGCGCTAACAGGGCCGGACTGATAAAACTCACTTCCTCAGCACATATATTTGTAAAGGAAATACCGTTTGATACATATGTACACCGCAGCTGTGTAAAAGCCGGAAGTGCCTACATTGAATCACGAAATATTTACAAATAAAGACACAAAGTTTTCAAAGTTTTAATACGTTAGCTTAGCTTAAGATAACAACAAAACAGTAGCACGAACAGGGCTGGTAATAAATAAATAAATAAAGTTGAAAACAAAAACAGCTGCGGCAGCTACACCGTGGCACAGCGCTAATAGGGCCGGTTAACAAAGAGCATGCCGGTAAAAGTCACTTCCTTGGCTCATATATTCCGCCGCAAGTGCCCACATTGAAACACGAAATATTTACAAAGAACGACGGTACACAGAGAGTTTAACACTCGCCCACTGCGCTAACACAAGGGCCAATTAAAAAAAAACATACTGGTAGAAATCACTGAGACACTGCAGTAACACGCTAGCGCAGCGCTAACAAGGCCGGACTGATAAAACTCACTTCCTCGGCACATATATTTGTAAAGGAAATACCGTTTGATACATATGTACACCGCAGCTGTGTAAAAGCTGGAAGTGCCTACATTGAATCACGAAATATTTACAAATAAAGACAATGTTTTCAAAGTTTTAATACGTTAGCTTAGCTTAAGATAACAACAAAACAGTAGCACGAACAGGGCTGGTAATAAATAAATAAATAAATAAAGTTGAAAACAAAAACAGCTGCGGCAGCTACACCGTGGCACAGCGCTAATAGGGCCGGTTAACAAAGAGCATGCCGGTAAAAGTCACTTCCTTGGCTCATATATTCCGCCGCAAGTGCCCACATTGAAACACGAAATATTTACAAAGAACGACGGTACACAGAGAGTTTAACACTCGCCCACTGCGCTAACACAAGGGCCAATAAAAAAAAAAAACATACTGGTAGAAATCACTGAGACACTGCAGTAACACGCTAGCGCAGCGCCAACAGGGCCGGACCGGTAAAAGTCACTTCCTCGGCACATATATTCCACCGGTCTCACTCTTCCCGCTCGAGTGCCCCCTTGCGGCAGTTAAAAAAAATGCCCAAATTAGCCGCATCCCCGCATAAAACCGCAGGGTTGAAAGCGTGTGAAAAAAGTCGCGGCTTATAGGCCGGAAATTCCGGTATTTTGCTCTTGGTGAGGCACAATGTTGTTGATTTTGCTTTATCATTAAGACTTGCAGCAGTCTTGTAAGATGGAGGACAGCCGGACGTCAGAAATGAGCGAGCCCCCCGGGAGGACTTCCCTTTCGGCACCGCGGGGAACGGAGGTAGGAAAATCCCCAATGGAGTCACCGAGGCAGCCTTCTTCTGGTCCCTGCTGACGAGGTTTTCTTCCAGAGAGATCGATCCGTTTACGTGCTGGTTCCCTCGAAACTGCGACAAGAAGCCAGAAGACGCCAGGGGAGAAACGCCAAGAGCACCTACGCCGACACCTTTTTGAAGCCGTCGTCGAACCGAAGCGCCGATCGAACGACGACGTGCGAGTGCGACCGAGCCGCGGATCGGCGCCAAATGGTCCCCGACCCCCCGGTCGCCGTTTCCTCCGGAGCAGAACCCGCCGAATCTTCGGTCCCGAGTCGAGCGGAGAGCAAGGCGGAGGCAAAAGTGCATTTTGACGAAAATCCCGCAAAGCCCCCGGCGGCGACGAACACCCGAGACGCCAAACGCAACCTGCCGCGGCTCCGCGTGCTGCCCGGCATCGCGCCCGTGGGACGAGCCGGCGCGATCGGGGAAGGGGACGCCGGCGGGCTTCTGGGCCTGCAAAGCTCTTATTCCAGGTCCAAGGCCCACCGGGCCTTCAACAGCTCCATCAACTACAAGTCGCTCAACCTGCGGGACAACGTCTTCGTCGGCAAGAAGCACAACTTCTACGGCCTCAACTGCAACGTCATCCACTGATGGTCTCGCCCGCCGATTTTAAGCCGGCCGGGACGGTGAATTGGAGTCGGATTGCGCGAAAAGTACCGAGTGACCTTTTTTGCTCGAAACTCTTTCAATGCCGAAAAGTCACATCTCCAATGTCCAAAAGTAAAAAAAGGCAAACATTCAAGGGAGGAAATTAAAAAAACGGTTGGGTGAAAAGGCGCCTTTGCGACACCAAGTCCTTGAGGCTCCGCCCTCGGCTCGGATTCATCTCACATTCTTTTCATTTTTCGTTCATTCATGCGTGAATAGAACGACGTTCACATCTGACCGAAGAGAAACGCGGAACGGCTCGAACTTTGTACCGCTCGCTCGTCCGCCGGCATCGCTTCAGTTCTTTTCATGTGCGCGCGTTCAAAGGACTTTTATGCAATTTTGTTTTGATTGCGGCACGGCGCAGGAACTCCTGCAATAAAAGTTGGGTTGTTTTCTCTCCTTCGTGTATTTGCCCGCGCACAAAATTCATCAAATCCTCCACTCGAAAGGACCCGCTCGGATCGACTAATGGATACGTACACTTATTTTCCGGCAGGAAATTCAAAACATAAGTACACTAGAGGCGCAGATTTAGGGATTTAATTTAGTTTTTGTACGCGTTATGTTTTGATTGAGACTCTCAAATGCATTAAGCATTAAGCAACGTATTATTAAAGCACAATAAAATGGCAATGTAACTTACTGAGATGCTTTCCGTATGTATATTGAACGGCGGCACGATGTATCAGCTGGAAAGTATTTGCCTCGCAGTTCGGAGGTCCCGGGTTCAATCTCGGCCCGCGTGAGGCACTCCGCTTTCCTACCAATCCCCAAAAACATTAATTGGACGCTCTAAATTGTCCATAGGTGCGATTGTGAGTGCGGCCGTTTGTGTCGATGTGCCCTGCGATTGCCTGGCGACCAGTTCAGGGTGTAACCCGCCTCATGCCCGTTGACAGCTGGGATAGGCTCCGGCACTCCCTGCGACCCTTGTGAGGATAAGCGGATGAGAAAATGAATGGATGGAAGTAAAAATGTGCAGACTTTAAAAATACAAACTGATAACTATATACACAACATACACAGCATTTTGATCAATTTGCATGATGAAAAATCATGCACATTTTCATCTTTTATTATCTTCCATATTGGAGGTTCGCCCCCTCGGAGAAGTTGCATGTCCCAAAACCTCTTCCCAAAGCTTTGGTGCCACCTCAGTATCACAACAAATGTCCATGCATCCATTTTCTTTGCCGCTTATCCTCACGAGGGTCTGAGCCTATCCCAGCTGTCAACAGGCAGGAGGCGGGGCACACCCTGAACAGGTTGCCAGCCAATCGCAGGGCACAGGGAGATAAACAGTCTCACAATCACACCTAGGGGCAATTTGTCCAATTAATGTTGCATGTTTTTGGGATGCAGGAGGAAACCGGAGTGTCCGGAGAACACGCAAAGTCCACACAGGCGGGTCCGGGATTGAACCCGGAACCTCAGAACTGTAAGGCCAACGCTTTACCATCTGAGCCACCGTGCCACCCACGTTAAATTAGCTAAGTACCAAGTGATAAAAGACACCTGACTTCCTGTATGGTTGTTATTCTTCAGATCCTTTTTGAACGTCAGAAGAAAAGATTTGCCGCACATCCATCTTTTTGTCCAAGAAGGTTGGAGAATTTCTTGCTCCTCTTAAAAAGTTGCTCTCATCATCATCCTTCCAAGCTTACCTTCCGCCATTTTGGTGCATCACTGTTTTATTTATTTTTTGCACATAATAATAAGATCCCCAAGATCTGATGTCAAGATCATCAACAGAACAGAAAGCAATGGCCAGAAAAATAAGAAATTGAAGTTGAAGTACAGACACTTGAAAAATGAGAAATTAAAGTATATACACTTGAAAAATGCTCTTAGCCAACAAAATATTTGTACTTAGCACCACTGGTGCTAATTAGCACATTATTACGAACATAAGCTTCCTTTGTAATAAAGTACTACTTTTTTATTGTAAAGAGACTCCGTGGACACGCAATATAATTTCTTTTGTTTTTTTAAATTCTGTATTTATTTGCAGTGACCTTTCAACTTGAGGGCTTTTTTTTTTTTTTTTTTTTTACGGCAAAGTGCGATTCAACCGTACGGTCAACAGATGGCAGTACAGTTTCATATTTTCCGGCATTTTCAAATAGCGGTCATTCGACGTGATTGATGATTCTTCCTTCTTAGTTCGAACATCACTTTAGTTATTTTACACTCAGAATGTACGAATTGGAAGTTTTTGGAGCGGTGACCGCATCATTAAATCATTGGGGACGAGGGGGGTCGCGAGGGGGGGGGGTCCCCCGGCGTACGTCATTTGAGCACAGCAAGCCCCGCCTTCAAACGTGTCGTCATCTTCTTTCTTAACTCTAATTGGCTCATATTTGGATCAAGCAAAGTATCCGCCTTGTGTATGCAGACCTGACTAAAAGGAAGTCTTCTTCTTCTTCTCTCTTTTTTGGTGTCCTTTTTCTTTTTTCTTTTTTTCCTTGTCTTAGTGGGAAGCTGCGCTCGTGCGCGCGTCACGAACCAGAAGGGCGTCTGCTTTTTAATTGAATATTTCTTCTGTCATTCCGGCCGCACCAACGTCCGCCATCACATCACCAGAAAAAAAAAAATAATAATAATAATAAGAAGAAGCCCATCTGCAACTCTGCCAAGGTGAGTGTGCGCTTTCCTTAAGCCGGTCACTCTTCCCTCTTCTTTTTTTTTTTTTTTTGTAGGTCCAATTTTCCCCCACATTCAAATGGCGCAAAGTTAACTCGAGAGTTTGATTCTCTCGTTCTCGGTTTTGTTGAAAAAAAAAAAAAAATATCTATATATATTCTGAGTTGTACAGTCATCCAACTGCTCGGCGTCTCACAGCCGCCGGTGCACAAAATAATATTTTCTTGAGTCATTTTTTTTTCTTTCTCCCGCATATTAGTCATGAGCAAGAACCCACGTACTGTATTTCACTGGAAGTGCAACTTTTAAGGTCGGCGTGACTGGCTCACATTCGCACGTCCAAGGTGCGATTTCGCAAGGAACGCAGCACCTGCAGGACAGTGGAGCCTTCCGGGGCGATGCTGGGGGCGTGTGCCGCTTATTATTTGGGAGTTGCGTGCCAGCTCCGATAGATAAGACAAAACTGTTTCGTCTGTTTCCTCGTGAGCTCGTCAGAACTCAAATTCCACCTTTGGTGGATGCCAGCCTGATAGTTTCGTAATATTTGGTACGTTGGACTAGTTGCAGGGGTGTCAGTCATTTTTGTCTCGGGCCACATCCGAGTTCTGTTCTCCCTCAGAGGACCTTTATTCAAATCCGTATTATCGTCTTATAAACGCTGCATAACTAGATTTGAAATCGGAATCCACTAAAAAGGGGGCTTGCCAACAACAGCGAAATGATATCCATCCATCCATCCATTTTCTTTGCCGCTTATCCTCACGAGGGTTGCGGGGAGCGCTGGAGCCAATCCCAGCTGTCAACGGGCTGGAGGCAAGATACACCCTGAACTGGTTGCCAGCCTATAGCAGGGCACATGGAGAGAAACAATCGCACTCACAATCACACCTAGGGGCAATTGAGAGCATCCAATTAATGTTGCATGTTTTGGGAATGTGAAAGGCGGGTCCGGGATTGAACCCAGGACCTCAGAACTGTGAGGCCAATGCTTTACCACCTGAGCCACCGTGCCCAGTGCCAAATATTTTAAAGAAAATATTGCCAAGAGGTTGGATGATAAAGAGGATGGGACCAAAGAGAGAGCCCTGGGGTACACCAGAAGAAGTGGGGGATGGACAGGATTTGACTGATTTCATTCCTACAATCCGAGCAAGGGCAAACATGTGAGAACTGAAGAAGTAAGAAATTATCGAGGATTGTGGGTAGTGCTGGAGCCAACCTCAGTTGTCAACAGGCAGGAAGCGGGGTACACCCTGACCTGGTTGCCAGCCAATCACAGGGCACATGGAGACAAACTGCCACACTCAAAATCACACCTCGGGGCAATTTAGAGTGTAGAATTAATGTTGCATGTTTTGGGGATGTGGGAGGAAACTGGAGTGCCCGGAGAAAAGCCACGCAGGCACGGGGAGAACGTGCAAATCCACACAGGCGGGTCCGGGATTGAACCCGGGTCCGCAGAACTGTGAGGCCAATGCTTTACCGGCTGACACACCGTGGCCGGTGTCATGTATTTGACAGAAAATATTGCCAAGAGGTTGGATGATAAAGAGGAGGGGACCTAAGAGGGAGCCCTGGGGGACACCAGAAGAACTGGGGGGTGGACAGGATTTGACTGATTTCATTCCTACAAACCGAGCAGGGGCAGACAGGTAAGAACTGAACAACTGAGATATTAATATCTCAATATGATTGAAAGAGTAGATGATTTGAGATTTCGGTATTTTCGCAAAAAAACAAGGCAGCGCCCATGATTTGCTATCGCGGGCCGCATCGTATGATGTGGCGAGCCAGATCTGGCTCCCGGACCACCAATTTGACACCTGTAACCTTGTGGATTGCACAATTCTGTGGTGGTTGTGTTGGGGAAGTTCGAATCCAGTTCAAACAGGTTCTATCTGGGTACCTCAGTACCATTTGCCACAAATTGACTGAAGACTTCAAATTGACCTCGGGTGAGCGGGGGTCCACAGTCAACTGAGTTAGCGTACATTTTGCTCAAGACCGCATTGTCCGAGACCAGAACTTTATCTCCGAGAGACAAAATCACATTTGCTGATGTTAGTCACAGTCAACGTTACCTGTGTTTATGTTATTACTGAATGCTAGTCCGAAACCGGGACTTTGGGAAGTCAGATCCAAGACAAGACCTTGAAAATATGGTCTTTAGACCAGCCTCTTGAGTGTTCTGACACTTGGGGTGGGCTCCACTGCGTGCAGCCATGACCCCGGTGAGGATAAGCGCAGTCGAAAGAACGATGAGAAGTAAACGAAAGAGGGGAATTTAAACAGGTGGTCCTTGTAAGATGTGCATTAAAACGTTGCAGCGCTGCGTGGGATTGGAGATTAGCCCCCCCCAGCACCCCCCCCCCCAAGTTTCTCCACATGACACTGACCAAAGCAATCCATTCCGGCGGGGGTGGGGGCAGATTAGCGGCTGCTGAAGCCGAAGATGTGCCCGGCGCCAATCTTGGTGTCCTCCATCAACCCCCCCCCCCCCGTCAAGGCTCTGACGGGCCGCCACGGTTTTGCCAAGAAAATCAAGTTCAGAGGTTAATCGGGGAGCCCGCGTTAGCACGTCTGCCTAACATTTTTTGGGACAAACTCACGATTTTGTTTGCATATCTAGAATTTTACATATCTAGGTGTGGTTTTTGTCATGGGCGTCACTACTCGATGGGGGAGTTGGACTCCTGCCCTCCCTTTTTCGGCACCCGCACTTTTCAGTCTATATTTTTTTTTAAATTTTAATTAGGGTCATCCCCCAGTTCTTCTGGTGTCCCCCAGGGCTCTCTCTGAGGCCCCCTCCTCTTTATCATCCAAGGGTTAGGGTTAGAAAGCATGGTAGCCTCACATTTCTGAGGTCCCGGGTTCAATCCCAGACCCGCCTGTGTGGACTTTGCATGTTCTCCCTGTGCTCCGGTTTCCTCCCATATCCCGAAAACACAAAACATTAATCAGACCCTCTAAATGGCCCCTAAGTGTGATTGTGAGTGCGGCTGTTTGTCTCTATGTGCCCTGCGATTGGCTGGCGACCAGTTCAGGGCGTGCCCCGCCTCCTGCCCGTTAACAGCTGGGATAGGCCCCAGGTCTCCCCGCGACATTTGTGAGGATAAATGGCGAAGAAAATGGATGGATGGATGGATGGATGGATGGATATATGACACCGAGCTCCACCAAAATAATCACGACTCTTCGTCCTTCCAACCTGTCAATCGCCTCTGTCATTATTATTATTATTATCATAGTTAGTTTAAAATAGCAAAGTCCATCATGAACAGTGAGCCGTATCACACACATTTTTGCAGTTACATTTTTATTCCCCCTCACAAATTTGTCCGAGCACGAAGATTTAAAGGAAAGACAAACGGCTAGTGGCTAAGAAAATGAAAATGGAAATTAATTGGAGACTCTAAATTGCCCCTCGGCGTGATTGTGAGTGCGACTGTTTGTCACAATGTGCCCTGCGATTGGCTGGCGACCAGTTCAGGGTGTACCCCGCCGCCTGCCCGTTGATAGCTGGGATCGGCTCCAGGACGCTTCGCGACACTTGTGAGGATAAGCGGCTAAGAAAATGAATGGATAATTAGGGTCAAATATTATTTTCTAAAATGTTTTACTTCAGACGCTGGCGATATAAATCATGCAAAGATACAAATCGCGATCACGGTCAGAACATCGGCTGCGTACGCTCCAGCTCGCCGGCGACCTTAATGAGGACGAGCGGCGAACAAAATAAATGGATCTTATGCTAATTTTGTTCCACGATGACATATCTTCAATAATCACAGCACACTCTTGAATCGTGTCGCCGTAGGTGTGGTAGTTGTGCACTTGGTTCAAATGTGACGAATTTAAAAAAAAAAAAAAAAGTAATCTGAGGTTACGTGAAATGTTGGGCCGTGTGACCTTTGACTCGGGATAAAAAATGTCAAAGTCTGTTCTTCCATCCTTTACATCTGCATCTATTCAATTTTGTTACCGATTGCACGGTAACTTTGGAGATCAAAATATATCCTTCCGTTTTCGTAGTCTTAGACGCTTATCCTCACAAGGGTTGCGGGGAGTGCTGGAGCCTATCCCAGCCGTCAACGGGCAGGAGGCAGCTAGGGTACACCCTGAACTGGTTGCCAGCCAATCGCAGGGCACATAGAAACGAACAACCAGTCACACTCACAATTACACCTAGGGGCAATTTAGAGTTTCCGATTGATGTTGCATGTTTTTGGGATGTGGGAGGAAACCGGAGTGCCGGGAGAAATCCCGCGTAGGCACAGGGAGAACACGCAAACTCCACACAGGCGGGTCCTCAGAACTGTGAGAGCAACGCTTTACCAGTACGAAAGCATACATTTTAAGCAAAAAATAAATACATTTCTTAAATTATTTAATTAATATAAAGTATTTCAACTATACATGTATTCCTACTATGCAGTTTACTATCAGGAAAAGCTAAAAAAAAAATGCTTTAAAAAAAGTATTTTTTAGACTTGGAACGCATTATTTCATTTTCCATTCATTGTAATGAGAAAACTCGCTTTGGTTTTTGAACTTTTCACTTTTCAACCGGCCGTCTGGAACAGATTGTGGTGGAGAACTAAGGAACTACTGTATATCGTTTTTTTGGGAGAGGACATTCAATACACTTTTAGATTTTATTGACAAAATTTAATCCGTCCGCAACAAAAGCAAAAATGAATCCCGTGGCACTGCAACCTGAACCCTTCAAAGGTCGCCATCGCCATCGCCGCAGAAACCGAATTCCATCTTTGTGCTTGCGTAAGATAAAGCGGAAGCACTAAGGTTGTCCAATTCTCAAAATATGACCGGCTGAGAAGTGAAAAAAAAAAGAAAATAAAACGGGTGTTTTTCTTTTCTGTGTTTATTACAAACAACAATGGAGGCCTTGATTGAGTCGCGATGACCGCGGAAGAGAAAATGGAAGTTATTGTGACGCGAGAACGTGACAAAAACATATGAAAAGAATCTTTTCCTCACTATTTTGCGCTTCAGCGACAGCCCGGGCGTCGAGCGTCCGCGGGGGTCGCCCGAAGACCCGCCAAGGGGGCCCCGCGCCGATCTTTTGGACGCAGGCAAAGTATTGCGAGTGCGCGCTTGATTTCCTTCCAGTTTTCCAATTCAAGTGATTTATCCGCTCGGGGACGGCGCCAACCAGCGACTTTCCTTCTTTTAATGCTCGGGCACTCGTCCCTCGCAGCGTTCTGCCAGCCCGGTTGTTTTTTTTTTCTTATTTGGCACAAATTGTTTGCCCCACTTGGAGCCGTTCCGGATTAAACGAAACCCACGCAGGGAATCGCTCCGACGTACGTGACGACTCGTGTTGGGGTCTGCCCGTGATGGATTTTCCGGGCTTGGCTTCTGTCGGACGTCAATAACGACATCGTTCGTCAGCGGTCGGTGCACACGCCGGAAGGAAGTTTTTGCTGGTGCGTGGGGTTCGGAAAAAAAAAAAAAAAAAAATCTCCTCTTTCGATCAAATCTTGAGGGAGGGGTGGGACCAGATATTAATCACTGGGGAAAATGTTTGGTTTATGATGCAGTTGCAGTCTCACGTCGCCCTTTGTACAAACATTTTGCAATGCGTATTATTTCCTCCTATACTTGAACAGAAATGTCCCAACTTTGAACTGTCTGACTCCCCGTTGGAGCCATTCGCTTATCAAACAAATATTTATGCCATTAAAAAAATATATATATATATATATATATATATATGTAAAATAAAAATAAATAAATGAGATTTGCTATAATATAATATTACAGACGACATGGTGGTTCAGCTGGTAAAGCGTTGGCCTCACAGTTCTGAGGTCCCGGGTTCAATCGCGGTCCCAAAAACATGCAACATTAATTGGACACTCTAAATTGCCCCTAGGTGTGATTGTGAGTGCGGCCGTCTGTCTCCATGTGCCCTGCGATTGGCTGGCGACCAGTTCAGGGTGTTCCCCGCCTCCTTCCTGCTGACAGCTGGGATAGGTTCCAGGATGCCCTGTGACCCTTGTGAGGATAAGCGGCTAAGAAAATGGATGGATGGATATAAGATTACATTTTATGTACTTCTTGAATGCTGTTGAGTAGTGACATCATTTGTCAACGGGCCAATTCATAGTTTTGTAAGCAGTCTTGGACAACGTTATTACCGAGTAATAACGCATGAAAAATACTCTATGATTCATTAATTTGTTATTTGCTGTACTAAGACACATTTGGTTTTAGTGGCGCCTGGAGGTGTTTACTTGTGGATGACAGTATTTGAGGTCATGCATTCATCCATCCTCTTAGCCGCTTATCCTCACAAGGGTCACGGGAGTGGTTGGACCAATCTCGTCTGTCAACGGGCAGGAGGCGGGGTACACCCTGAACTGGTCGCCAGCCAATCGCAGGGCACATCGACACCAACGGCCGCACTCACAATCGCACCTATGGACAATTTAGAGTGTCCAATTAATGTTGCATGTTTTGGGGATGTGGGAGGAAACCGGAGTGCCGGGAGAAAATCCACGCAGGCACGGGGAGAAAACTCCGCACAGGCGGGGCTGGGATTGAACCGGGGTCCTTAGAACTGTCAGGCCAACGCTTTCCAGCTGCGCCACCGTTTTTGTTTTCCTTTTGTTTATTTTTCTTTCCACCCTCAACAACCTGGACAATATTAGCTTAGTCCCAACCGCGAGGGTGATCCAAGCAAGTGCGCGTCACGCCAGGTGCGCGTGACTCACCTCCTCGAGCGCCCGTTCAACTTGGAGGCGTCGACTTCTTCGGGTCGTCGGTGCGCATCCTCAATCAGGATTTTCAAACTGATCCGTCCGTCAATGGCAGTGGGCGTCATACTGCGCTGTGAGCAATGGATTTGAATGACTCAGGTCGCACGAGGGCAATATTCACAGTATTAAAAATATGAAAAAAAAAAAGACAAAGTTGAACGCGCAGAAACAGGGGTTGCCTCTTTTTGTGTGTGTATGTCGTCTCCCCCCCCCCTCCCCAAACCCCATAAATACATTTCCGTGCAGTTGTAAATTCTTGTTTAGTGGCATTCATCCAGCAGCAGAAGGGGAAAAAAAATACTCCGGCTTTTTAAAAATAATTGTTTTAAGTTTCAACTGCATAATTGTTCCTCAGTCTGCTCACGATGTGTACATCCGGACATTAAAAAAATATATATCCAAAATAAATAACAGCAGCTTGCTGTGCCAGTCCGCGGCCTCCTCCGAGCTTCAGAGGCAGCAAGAAGCTCGAGCGCACGCCGGCGGAAACGCAACATGAATTTTTGAACACAGACGGCTCTTTTAGATCTTCTTCTTTTTATGTAAAAAAACAAAACCAATCGCAGGATTTTGCAGAATAGCGGCGTTTTCACGCCTGAATTATTCTAAATGTTCCCCCTGTATGTAGGCGGCGTGCTTGAATGATGGATTATTTATAAATTATTATTCATATTATATACATATTTATATATTTAAAATAATGTTTTTATTTCTTTTTAAATATTTTTTCATTTAATTTATATAAACTATATAAACATATATTATTATTATTTATATTACTTATATATTTATAATTACTATTTTACCTACTTTCGCTTTTGAACTACTGTAATTTTATCCTGTCAACATGATAATGTTAATGTTATCGCGATAATATTTAATCAGTCGTAGTCGACATATTCATCAGAACACCCCTTGGTCATGACATTGATGAATGCTAGTGTCGTGCTACGGCTAACCACGCGCAGCTACATTTAAAAAAGAATACACTGAACATCATCTAAAATCACAGAGAGTATAATTCGCACATTTAGTCTATAATAAACATAAAATATATCTATTTTTTTCAAAATCTACTTGTTAAAGTGCTCAACAGCTGTCCACATCATATAAATGCTAATAAGCAATTAGCTTAGCGACGGAGTTAGTGTGCTAAAAAACAACACTTTGATTTAGGCACTACGAGCCGGGTACAATTACACCAATCTGCGTTGTCAGAGGTAAATACTGCGTGTAATGTGTTTCACGTGTACTCGCAACGTTCTCTTTCTCAGGGTAAACTATTACAAAGAGATGTTGGGGAATTATTCATAAATCCACTTCGAGGAAAGCTTTGTTGACGCAGCTGTCGGAATTTGTGAATCAATGAGATGTCTCCAGATGTGCGGCAGTTTTTAATAGCCTACAAGTTCGGGCGTCTTCACGAAAATGTGCCTTTATTGAAGTATCAAATGAGCAATATGTCTGTTATTTTTGTGCGCGGCTGTATCGAGAGCCGTCTCAAATATGCTTCTGGAAATGACTTACGGTGACGCCACCGCATCAAAGTGACGACGGCGGCGATCGCGCGTCTTGAACGCAAAAGCTGAACGCGCGAGTTGTGCGGCGCGATAGCTTCGGGGCGAGCTCAGCGCACTCGTCAGCGTGTGTCGAGAAGTTCTGGCTCTGCTCGGGTTCCTAATGAGGGGTGGGTGGGACGCTGGCGCTTTGTGAAACTGCAGTAGTGGAGACTGGGCTAACTGGGCTAACTGGGCTGTTGTGTGTTGTTGCGGAGGATGTGGTTGATCAACAGGATGCCTGCTGGTGTTAGCTCGAACATGTCTTTGAGATATTTTTGACAGTATGAATGGAGCATAAGGGAGTCGTTGAAGACATCTTTATTATCACATTTTAAAGGTCAAGTGTCATGAAACGGATGATTTTTTTTTTTTTTTTTTTTAGTATGTTATTAATGAAAAAACGTTTTTTTTCACCACAAAACATGATTGTGACGGATACGGCTTTTTGGAACTCCCGCCACGAAAATCCTCTCGAGGGATTTGTTTTCGAGAAGAAGCAGGAAGTGACGTACATGGCAGAACCGCCCTCAAGTGGACTTGTTTGTTTCTATTAGTTTTACCTGCGGGAAGCTACCTCGTTGTTCCTTCGTTTTAGCCAAAATGTTGGCTTGAAAATGACGGCGGCGGGTCTGAAGAACGCGGCCGACAATGCCTCACTCAGCCGCGTGCGCCACAACGCAGTAAAGCGCCCCGGCTTGACGGTGTTGTTCATCGCGTACTGCGGCGGCTATGAACAACCCCCTAAAGCAGCAAAGCTCGGCTCCATTATAAGCCACCGCGGCACCGAAAATGAGCCACACCGGCTGAGGCGCCGCGTTCGGCGGTCACGGCTTCGGCGAAGGCTGTGCGTCGGGCTCGCGGACGGCGGCGGTTCTGAAGAACGCAGCTGACTCTGCCTCGCTCGGCTGCGTGACATGACAACCCAGTAAAGTGCCCCGGCTGGACGAGGTTGTTCGTCGCATAGTGCGGGGCTATGAACAACCCCCTAAAGCAGCAAAGCTCGGCTCCATTATAAGCCACCGCGGCACCGAAAATGAGCCACACCGGCTGAGGCGCCGCGTTCGGCGGTCACGGCTTCGGCGAAGGCTGTGCGTCGGGCTCGCGGACGGCGGCGGTTCTGAAGAACGCAGCTGACTCTGCCTCGCTCGGCTGCGTGAGATGACAACCCAGTAAAGTGCCCCGGCTGGACGAGGTTGTTCGTCGCATAGTGCGGGGCTATGAACAACCCCCTAAACCAGCACAGCACGGCTCGGCTCTGCCTCACTCAGCCGCGTGCGACGACAACGCAGTAAAGCTCCGCGGCTCGACGATGTTGTTTATCACGTACTGTGGCGGCTGTGAACAACCCCCTAAAGCACCCCGTCTCGGCGCCGTGATAAGCCACCTCGGCGCCGAAAATGAGCCATCCCAGCTGAGGCGCCGCTTCCGTCGGTCACGGCTTCAGCGAAGGCTGCCGCGTCGGGCTCGCGGACAGCGGCGGCTGCGGCTGCGCATCTTTGCGGGCAATGGCGCACTCAGCCGCGTGCGACGACAACGCCGTGAAGCGGCCCCGCTCAGCGCCGTGATAAGCCACCTCAGCGGCGAAAATCAGCCACCTCGGATGTCAAATGCCACTTCCGCAACTTTGCGCATGGATGACACACTCTCCGCTCATATTTATTTTTCATATAGGCATTGAAGTGAAAAATTTTATGTGTCTATTTTTCATGACAATATCTATTTTAGAATGTTTATAGGAATGAGACTTGACCTTCAAGCCCACTGATGCGGGCATTGCCGTCTGCGTTGGGTTCGTGTCCGAAGCCGCGGTCAGCCGGGCTGCAAGAACGGGCCCGTCGTCGCTAGGAGACCAAAATCGGGACCCCGAGGCGAGAGGTCAGGGTGAGCAATGCAAAATAAATGCGAGGTCGATGATCTAAAGAAGGCGGCTGAGTTGACTTTGAGGCGTGAACGAGAGCGATATGATGAGAATACGCCCGGCAATCAGCGATAATGAGCCACCGGTGAGCATAAGAACAATCAGAACACACACACGCGACAGGGCATGCAAGAATTGCGCCCCGCTGGGCTTGGATTGGATTTATGCTCGTCGTTAAAAGTTTTTCTATTTTTAGCGTGGAGAGCAGTGGGTCAGCGTTATATTTGGAACGCGTCCATATTTTTTACCCATGTCGGCCACGTCGCGTTTCCCGCAGTCAGCCTCGGGCTGAGCGTCACCGCCATTGATTTCAAAGCCGTCAGCGATTATTGATCTTGTTTCGTTACGGACGCGCGTATTCCGGCCTCGTCTTTATTGATGACGTGTGTGCGGACGCGGGTGCAATTACGTCACCGGTTGGTGTGTTTCGATGACGGCCTGAATTCGATCCGACCGTTTACGCGACACTCCCGTTCGCGGCAATATCGGATTTTTTTTTTTTTTTATCCAGATCTGGTTTAGGTCCGGACATGGCCGACCACTAGCGGGCGATGTCGAAAGTGTAATTTGAATTTATGTTTTCGCCATTTCGGTTGTGACGTATTTGTGCATGTCCAGACTGAACATTTTACGAGATTTCATATTCGAGGGAAACGATGAGGGCTAATTCACGAACAGGTCTGCCGAAATCTTCTTACTCGCGGAACTTTACGTGGTCCGACGAGGTTCTAAACTGAATCGCAGGGGATGAACAAAAACAAGTGCGAACGCCCGGATAACCCACAGGTCCATCCATCCACCCATTTTCTACTCCTTTTCCGGGTCGGGTTGCGAGGGAAGTAGCTTCAGCAGGGATACCCAGACTTCCCTTTCCCCAGCCACTTCTTCCAGTTCTTCCCGAGGGATCCCGAGCTGTTCACAAGCCAGCCGAGAGACTTAGTCTCCAGCGTGTCCTGAGTTGTCCTCGCGGTCTCTTTCCGGTGGATGTGCCCGGAACACCTCACCAGGGAGGCATCTGGGAGGCATCCGGATCAGATACCCCAACCACCTCATCTGGCTCCTCTCAATGCGGAGGAGCAGCACAGGAGGGATCCCGAGGTGTTCCCAAGCCAGCCGAGAGACACAGTCTCTCCAGCGTGTCCCGGTTCATCCCCGGGGTCTCTTTCCAGTGGGACGTGCCCGGAACACCTCACCAGGGAGGCGTCCGGGAGGCATCTGGATCAGATGCCCCATCCATCTGGCTCCTCTCAATGCTCGACACTGAGCCCCTCCCTGATGACCGAGCTTCTCACCTTATCTCTAAGGGAGAGCCCAGACACCCTGCGGAGGAAACTCATTTCGGCCGCTTGTATCCGGGATCTCGTTCTTTCGGTCACGACCCACAACTCGTGCCCATAGGGTAGGAACGTAGATCTCAGTCGTCATCAGAGCTTATAGTGCCCCCTGCTGGATTGGCATGTTTCTGACAGCATTCACGTTTTAATGACATCTTTTCGTAAAAAGCCACCAGAGTGGACTGATTGGTTGAATGCCAGAGTGAGGAAACATTTTTTTACACCGATTTTTTTTTAATTCTCTCATTATACCGTCCTAATTGGCGGGGCTCTCCTGAATACAAGTTCGAGAAACGTGTTCGACTCCCACAGATCTCCTCGTGAAATCGCTAAATGAAAAGGTTATCGCCCGCAGGGCTTTTTTCCTCTGAGCGAGAAAATGAGAAACACTTGTCAGACCATCAAGGGGCGATCGAGATAAAAGTGGTAGAATGGAGCTTTGCAGAGAAAGAAAGGAACTGAAAAATGAAAATATGAAGAAAAAATAAGAAAACATGATGATGACTCCACCTTGACACTTGTCTGAGCTTTCTGTGTTGAGCAAAATGGTGGGGAGCCGTCTCAAAGATGCGAGTTAAAAACCTTAATTTTAGAGGTTATTCTGACCGAGTCGAGCATATTTACTGGCGATCCGTCCAAGAATGTTCTGAAAGAATCGAGAGCAGTAAGAAAAAAGATTCGGCTCAAGACGAGCTGGCCTGAGGCAAGTCTTGGAAGAGAAAATCAAAGTTTTGTGACGGACCGATGGATGTACGACAAAGAAACCCGACAACAAGAGGAGAAAATTTGGTTTCCAGAGAGATGACACGTCTGCGCGAGTAGCAAAGTCTTCGGGCAACCCAGCACCGCATTTATTTTAATTCAATCTCGACTCATCTCAAGTTTGCAACAACAGCATTTCGATCAAAGCCGCCTAAAAGGGTGATCGTCGTACTCGCAGGAATCACTCGAGGGGAAATTTGGGAGGGAGTGGAAAGACGGAGGAACATCTGCGACATGAAGTGCGCAGTGCAATTAGGCGCGGCTTCCAGCTTCTGTCAATCTCGTTAGCGCAGACATTAGCCCGACTCAATTGAGATCATTCGCGCGGCGAGATTTGCTGAAAGGTCTCGGTTAGGTTGTAAAACGAAGAGAGCTCGCATGATGTCACGCGGCGCTTTTATGGCTCTGCCCGAGGCATACGCCAAACAAACACCTGCGAAGCTCTGCGCCAATGTCAACCCCCGGCCCCCGCCCCCCTTCCAGAGCAATTAAGCGTCAATGGCACCTCAAGTATTAATGAATAATAGAGCAACTTGACAAAGTCGAACGCGTGGGTGAAGGTAGTTTTCGTGTAGTCTTATTCATTCCTTATGTATGTATTTTTATAGAGCATATCTCCATAGCTCCGACGTCTAATTGAGCCGTCACCTTGATGGAGGTACGAGGGAGGCCGGCGGAGTAACAGAACCATGCGTCACGAGAAATGTGGACCCATAAATCACGAAGGCGGTGGCGGTGCCGCCACGCAGGCGGCGATGAAGCAAAATAAGACGGTGGCGTTCGGATGGGGTGAAAGCGTTTGGGCGGGGGGCGTTTTGCATTTGAAGGACGGGGGGGGGGGGGTCCCGACGACGACCGCGTGAGGGCCGCGGCCGTTACGGAGGACAAAGCCTGCAAATGCAAAGCAGCTAATGTGATTAACCTCGCGGTTGCTTCAAAGTGCTTGCCAACACTCAGCCGTCCGTGCCCCCCCCCCCCCCCCCCCCCCCCAGAAAACGAACAGCGCCGTCTCGAGAACATCACAACAGCAGGATAATCATTTTAGCCTCGTATTTCCCTCCCGGCGGCACCACATTGGCGTACACGCACACCCCTCCAGTTGTTCAGTTCTTACCTGTCTGCCCCTGCTCGGTTTGTAGGAATGAAATCAGTCAAATCCTGGCCTTCCCCCAGTTCTTCTGGTGTCCCCCCAGGGCTCTCTCTTAGGTCCCCTCCTCTTTATCATCCAACCTCTTGGCAATATTTTCTCTCAAATATATGACACCGGGCACGGTGGGCTCAGCTGGCCTCACAGTTCCGAAGACCCAGGTTCGATCCTGGCCCCGCCTGTGTGGAGTTTGCATGTTCTCCATGTGCCTTCGTGGGTTTTCTCTGGGCACTTTGGTTTCCTTCCACATTCCAAAAACATGCAACATTAATTGGACACTCTAAATTGCGATTGTGAGTACGGCTGTTTGTCTCCATGTATCATGCGATTGGCTGGCGACCAGTTCAAGGTGTACCCCACCCCATGCCCGTTGAAAGCTGGGATAGCGACCCCAGTGAGGATAAGCGGCAAAGAAAATGGATTGATTTCCCTCCCACGTGTAAAACAGATGACATTTTTTTGTCCTTGAACAGATTACCGTCACAGGGCTCATGTTTGGGGAGCAAAATAATTGTACCACGGTACAGACAAGAAAATTTGGCCAGAGGAAAAAAAAAAAAAATCAAAATCAAAATCCATTTGTGCTAAACGCAATGTTTTATAGTCACAAATATCCAAGAATCTAAGTTGTGGCTTGTTTCCCAAAGGGGTTTGAGGAGCAAGCAATTAATGCCCGTCACTGGTCTCGAATAACAAAGAGCCGCCGGATACATAAACAGGCCGCGGTTTGGCGTGTTGGCGTGACGAGCCCGCCCGGGCACGCTCGGCGTTAAGGAGTCGGCGTGACGCGTGCGCCACTTGACGGAATCCTGCTGGCTGCTAAAGAGGACCAATTATTTTCACACTCGGGCGCAGTGATGGGATCGCTTGTCGTTGTTGACGGCACGTCTCGCGAGTCACGACATCGCGACGTGTTTACCGGTTCTACAACTACGGGGCAATCTTGTTACGGTAATAAAAAATGAAAACTATGTGTTTGCTGAGTGCTGAAAAAATAGGTTTACATTACAGAATATATATTTTGGAACTGTGCAAAGCGTTGGCCTCTTAGTACTGAGGACCTGGGTTAAAATTCCAGCCACGCCTTCGTGGAGTTTGCGTGTTCTCCCCGTGCCTGAGTGTCATGAGCGGGGCTGGAGCTCTGCCAGGTGGGGCGTGGCCTGGTTACCGCTCTGGGCGGTGCCACCTCTGGGACTCGTCACAGCTGTTGCGCATTTGGCATGTTAATTGACCATGTATTAATGTTGGAGTTTGCGTCACGGGCATTTGGCAGATCATTGAGTTTGCACTCATTGTGCCTTTGTCTCGGAGTCCTGCATTTGGGTCCTCCCTCGCACCGATGGTTCATGACAGAATGGACCGGCCAGACACAGGACCCAGCGGACTCAAAGGTGAATCACGTTCCTCTCCTGGCGGCGACGCGTCCACGGGTGCCTGATGGCCGCGTCTCGGGGGCAATCCGTCCCCGCCGCCTGACGACCGCATCTCGGTACCGACAACCCCTCCACGGCCGGCTGACGTTCCTGTTTCGGTGGCTACGGCGAACGGTTACCGGCCGCATCACGTTCCTGTTTCGGCACCTACGGCGGACGGTTACCGGTCGCTTCGTGACCAGGCCTCGTTGGCAACCGATCCCCGGCTGAGGAGGGGGGAGTTTGTGCTTTCTATCGACTCCCCTTCCACCCTCCCCTGGTCATCTTTTTTTTTTTTTTTTTAGTTTTGGCGCACCTGGGAGCCGCGCCTTGGGGGGTCGGGTCTCTTCTGTCATGAGCAGGGCTGGAGCACTGCCAGGAGGGGCATGGCCTGGTCACCGCTCTGGGCGTCTCAGCTGTTGCGCATGTTAACTGACCACTTATTAATGTTGGAGTTTCCGTCACCGGGATTTGCCAGTTCATTGATTTTGCACCGGGTCACCGGGTGCGGACACTGCCTTTGAAATAAAACCCCTCAGGACATTATGCCTTTGTCTTGGAGTCCGGCATTTGAGTCCTCCACCGCACCAATGGTTCGTGACACTGCGTGGGTTTCCTCCGGGCACTCCGGTTTCCTCCCACATCCCAAAAACATGCAACATTCATTGGACACTCAAAATTGCCCGTAGGAGCGATTGTGAGTGCAACTGTTGTCTCTGTGTGCACTGTGATTGGCTGGCAACCAGTTCAGGCTGTACCCTGCCTCCTGGCCTTGACCCTTGTGAGGATAATCAGCTCGGAAATCGGACAGTTGGATATATATTTATTTGATCCCTTTTTTTGGGGGGGGGGGAGGTCATGAAGAGTTTTGTTTTGAATGTATATTTGTCTCTTCCGTGCACATGTATTAGAAACACAAAAGAAAGGAAAACCAAAACCCTAATGATCCGCCCTTTTTCTCCCCTGGTGTCCACGCTCTTCTTCTGGCCAGACGAACGGGATGCCAGCGTCTCTCCGGCCGTAGCGCGCGCCGAGATGGGCTCGGAGGATCGCGCTTCAGTCATGTCGCACAAGATCTCGTCCTTGTCGCGCAGCAACAGCAGCTCCTCGTCCAAACACGACAGTCGACAGGTAAAACGACGCCAAGACGTGCCCTCGTACACGCCCTCTTATTTGTTGTCACGGAAGTTCCTAGTTGACCTCGCAGAAACATAAATAAATGTAATCATGAACAAATAAGATTCAGTATACCATAATTTCCGGCCTATAAGCCGCAACTTTCGTCATACGCTTTCAACGGGGTGATGCGGCTAATTTGTGCATTTTTTTTCTAACGGCCGCAAGGGGGCACTCGAGTGGAAAAGGTAAGAGTGAGACCGGTGGAATATTTGTGCAGAGGAAGTGACTTTTAACGGGCCGGCCCTGTTAGCGGTGCGCTATCGTGTTACTGCCGTGTCTCAGTGATTTTTACCAGTATGTTTTTTTTTTTAAACCGGACTTGTTAGTGCGACGCTAGCGTTAGCGCGGCACTAGTTTTAGCATTGCGCTAGTGTTAGCGTGGCACTAGCATTAGCGTTAGCGTGGCGCTAGCGTTAGCGTTAGCTAGCGTTAAACACTCTGTGTACCGTTATTCTTTCTATCTCGTGTTTCAATGCGAGTTTCAATGTGGGCACTTGCGGCTTTTACACAACTGCAGCGTATGTATGTACCAAATGGTACTTCCTTTACAAAGGTACTGGGTGTGGCTTATAACCAGGTGCCTTCTGTAGGCTGGGAATTGCGGTACAAACACAGCAACAGCAGCAAGAAGCCGGAAACAGCACAACACATCATTGTCATGGCGATAAAGCTTAGTCGGTTGTCCTGCTAGTCATGAATTCTAAATTCACGTTTTACTTTTATATTTGTAATCAATGCAAATAAGAAACTGTTCTTTACCCTGGCACAAAGAATGTTTAGCGTCGCCGTTCAGACCACAAATTCCAGCTTGCCGTAGGTCTGCACTCCGCCGGGTCTCGTTTTCTTTCCGTCGTCCTCTTCCAGGATATTGAACGTTTCCATCAAATCTCGTCTCCTCTCACGCGTGTACAAATTCCCGCCGCGGTCTGTGTTGTTGTTGCAAGCGGTACGTCATTAATTTTTCACGCACCGCAAAAGCTTTTCCATTTGTAAATAAAAGCAGGCGCTCGCGACTACTGCGGTCCCCCGCGGGTCACACCACCACCACCGCCGCCAACGACCGGTCGGGCGGGCGCGTTTTTGCAGTTTTTCGGCTCCACGCTCAAAGCGATCTACCACCTGCAGGAGGAACCTCGACATGTCTCCGATTCCTCAGCGGTGCTGGAGAACTGTAACGCTTTCCAAGTGCGTCTCGACCTTCAAAACGAGCGTCCAGACTGTCTGGCGGCCGCCACGTACGTGTGTCCGGTGACTCACCGTGTGACGGTTTCACTGGTGGTGTGACAAACTCTCAGATCGAAAAAGTGACGAGGTTCTAAGTTTAAACCTCCTTTGTCGGTTATGAGGGTTTCTTATAGGCGGATTTGACCCCACGAATTTTTTTGTCTCTTTACGACGACATTTACAAGTACACCGGGAGTCATTTTTCAAGAGGATCCTACCACCGATCCAACTAAGCCTCGACAAGGACATCATTTGTTCTGATTTAGTGTTGAGTCTTTCATTTCCAATAAATTATGTTCCCTTTTCCCCCCGTGCAGGACAGCTGGGAAATTGTGGAAGGTCTGCGCGGAGGCTTTGGCGCAATCCTGGAGCCGCAGAAACAGGAAAGCTACGTGCTAAAGAAAAGAAAATGGCCCCTCAAGGGCTGGCATAAGGTGCGCGCTCGCCTCTTAATGTTTGCAGTTTTGTGTCGGTATCCCATTCAAAATCCTGCTTCGACTGACCCGTTGCTCAGTCCAGATCGTATTGTGATAAAAAATAAACAAACCCAAAGGCGGGCGATGTTAAACATTAGTTGACTAACTAATTTTAGCACGAACACCACCCTCCAGGATCAAGTTTGAAACAAATCCGCAACCAGGACTTGCTTGTCTTTAGCTGCGGGACATTCAATCCGTATACTTTGATGATTTTTCTCATGTAAAATATCGGCCTTGTCTCAATCAAGGTTGGGAAACCCTACTCTTTTGTACCCGATGACCCCCCCCCCTTCCCCCCATCGAGGAGTCGCATGCTGACATGTCGACGGTCCACATGAAAGTCTTCCTCCCAGATACATTAGCTAATGGCCTGCCGCTTAATAGTGGTGTACATGTTTAGTATCGACATTTTTTGTTTTAGTGCTTTCAGCAGTTCACATGTGCAGTAAGATCTCGAGAACCGGATAGGCCGGATAGTGACGATGACAGACACGGTGTGTTTTTCTTTGTATTCCTCCGTATAGAGGTACTTTTCCCTGGACAAGGGCATCCTGAAGTATGGCAAGTGCAACGCCGACGTGAGTGCCCCGCGGCCGCCGCCGACGCGGCCTCGCCCGTTACAGCGTGCGGTCTACCGTTCTCGTCTTGTGTTGCCTACTAGAGCAACGACAGGCAATTAATTCATGATGGAGTTTGGCGTTTACGATCCAGCGTGTTGATGAGCTAACGTGTCGACTCGCAGTTGGAGAAGGGGAAAGTCCACGGCCGCATCGACGTGGGGCTCTCCGTGATGGCCATTAAGAAGAAAGCCAAGTGCATCGATCTCGACGCTGAGGAGAACATCTATCACCTGAAGGTAAACCGCAAGGATAGTCAACCGCCCCCCTCCCCCCCCTGCAGCTGATGAATTGGAAGCCAGGTAGGAAGCCCGCAGGCCCCCCCCCCCCCCCCCGATTCCCCTTGCGGGTATCCAACGAGTGCGGGGCGACCTCGCGTCGCACGTGACGACCGGCGTCTCGCGTCACCCCGCTCGTCCTCGTGCGCCTCCGCAGATCGAGTCGCAGGAGCTGTTTGACGAATGGGTGTCCAAGCTGCGCCACCACCGGCTCTACCGGCAGAATGAGATCGCCGCGTGTCCCGACGACAAGTCCTTCCACTTCCCCCGCCGCCCGTCCCCCGCGTCCCCGGGCTTCGGCGACAGCGCTTCTAGTAGAAAGGTATCTCGACTCGACTCGGTTGCCAAAAAATTCTTGCGTTCCTGCTCGTCGCTATCCTCATTTTCCCAACATTGGCCATTCAAATCTTCCGTTTGGAACAAGTAAATACCGTAATTCCCGGCCGACAGACCGCACCTGGTTACAAGCCTCACCAAGTACATTTGTAGAGGAAATACCATTTGGTACATGCATACGCCGCAGCTGTGTAAAAGCCGCAAGTGCCCACCCACATTGAAACACGAGATATTTACAAAGAAAGACAGTACACAGAAAGAGTTTAGGAGTAGCATTAACGTTAGCGTTACCACCACGCTAACAGGTCCGGTTAAAATAAAACTTACCGGTAAATATCACTGAGACACGCCAGTAACACAGCAGCAACACGGTAGCACACCGCTAACAGGGCCGGTAAAAGTCACTTCCTCGGCACATATATTCCACCGGTCTCATTCTTACCTTTTCCGCCCGAGTGCCCCCTTGTGGCCAGTAGGAAAAAAAGTGCACAAATTAGCGACATCGCCGCATTAACCGCAAGGTTGAAAGCGTGTGAGGAAAAAGTCACGGCTTATAGGCTGGAAATTACAGTAATCGTGATTATCGGGCTGATCTTTTGCCGTGGTTTCTCTGCGCAGTGCGGCCCGACGCGCCGGCAGTCCGCGGCGCACTCGGCGGGCGGCTTCCCTTTCGGCTGCAACAGCCAGGCCAAGGTGGCGGCGTGGTTGCGGTCGTCTGACGACATGGAGAAATGCTCCGAAGGTGAGGAGGAGGCCCGGGCGTCCATCCAAAATTTTCATCGCCTTGTAGCGCCACTTCCTCTATATCTCAAATCCCCAGATAGTTGACACCCATTATTTTATTTTGAATTTATATGGATATTTTTGCATTACTTTTATACTTTGGATGTATTTAAAAAATATGAAATATTTTATATTAATAAAATTCTTCCAGTTGACACCCATTATTTTTAAATTTATATATATATATATAAATTTTGTACTTTGGATATATTTAAAAAATATAAAATATTCTTTATTAATAAAATTCTTCTTCCAGTTTACTCCCATTATTTTCATTTATATATATTTATACTTTGGATATATTTAAAACATATTTATATTAATAAAATTCATCTTTCAGTTGACACCCATTATTTTTTTATTTATATATGTATATATATTTTTTGATACTTTGGATATATTAAAATCATGTAAAATATTTTATATTCATAAAATTCTTCTTCCAGTTGACACCCATTATTTTTTTATTTATATGTGTATATATATTTTTGATACTGTGGATATATTTAAAACATTTAAAATATTTTATGTGAATAAATTAATCAAATTCTTCTTCCATTTGACACCCATTATTTTTGTTTATATTGAGATAAATATGTATATTTTTTATACTTTACATATATTTTTGCAGCCCCAAAATTCTTCTGTTTTGAGGGGATGAACCACCCGCAAGCATTTTGGGGATTGTTTTCCTCCCTAAAAAAAAAAGAAAGTAAAGAAAAGAAAAATGAAATACAAGGAATTATTTATTTTAAATTACATCTGTGGTTTGTTGAATTTGTGGGGGCAGAACCGCTTATATCTCCAAATGTCTCCTTTTCCACATCACGCATACAAAATAAGCGGATACATGCATTTTTAAAAAATATATATATATGTTGGCTACTATATTGATCCCAGACGACAATTTTTCTCTCATCACACATTTTGTGAAATTCCCCGCCGAAATATTGCAGTTCCTCGACAACTGGAAGTCGTTTCGTAACGTGAAACGTTCATAAGTAGAAGCGCATTTTACACGTACCTAGCCTAATCCGCAAGTTTATGATTATAGATTCGGCGGTGAAGATACAGGAAGTGTGTTGCGGGTAAAGATTGACGCCCCCCCCCCCAAAAAGGATTGACGTTGCTCCTACCCAAATGTAGAGATGTGAAACCAGGAAGACCCTACGTGCTACCCAATAGGGGGAGCTGCTCTATTGCGCCTCACATGGCAACGACAGGAAATGCGTCATGGCTAAATATTGACGTCGCTCTTAGCCAATGTGATGCCAGTAAGCCACTACAGCTGCGGCCAATGGGAGAGGAGCTCTATCGCACCACTTTCAAAACTAGATACAGTACAGGATGTTTACGTTCGCCAATTTTTTTTTCTTTTCATATCCTGAATTTCATTTGTAACTAGAGTAACTTTCGTAACCTGAATATTTTCTCAGTAGAGATTTTTGTAAGTAGAGGTACCACTGTAACGAATATTTATTCCCCTTTGTTAGTTTTTAGTTTTTGCGTTTGCAGCAACAGCGGCCTCTGCTGCCTCAAGTAGTAATTTCAGCATTCCTATTTGGTAAAATGATTCGATAAGTGAGACTTTTTTGGGGGGAGGAGTAGACGGAATATGAGATTTTATTATGATATAATTTATAACTGTAGAGTTGAGTTTAAAAGCAGAACATAAAACCAAATTTTCTGCTCCGGGTCAGCATTTTCTTTATCGGTTCCGTGAATGAGAACACAAAGCGTCCCCACCTTATTAAAATCATCGTTCAACGGCTGTTGAATACTGTTCACGACTGGTGTTGACATTAAAAAAAACATTTTTTTTTTTAATTTTTTGTATTTATCGCCCGCTCCGCAGACCTGTCAGTTTGTGAGGCGCACCTGCTGGAGCTGAGCCACCTCCTCCAGAGCATGGAGGTCCTCCACCGGACCTGTTCCGCACCCTCCATCCAGGCTCTTCAGGTGATTTGCTCGGGGTGTCAAACTCAAGGCCCGGGGGCCAGATCCGGCCCGCCAGGCGATCCTATGTGGCCCCCGAAGGCAAATCTACCGTGTCAAACTCTATGATTCTTGTGAAAATCTCTACCAAATTTTCAAATTGTCAGATAATGTTGAGATATTACAAGTTTTTTTTTTGTTACCAAATATTTCACCCTTCCAAAACTAGTTCATAAATTTCGTGTATAAATATGATGAGGCGATGAAATATTTTTGCGGTTTCGCAGTCATAACGGCCCTCTGAGGGAAACCGAAACGACAATGTGGCCCGCGATAGAAATGCGTTTGACGCCCCTCGAACTCAAATTCTACGTCGCTGTTATTTTTAGAACTTTTCAAATCTATTTGACGCGTTTCCGACGCTATTTTTGTCTCAAGGTTAACGTTCAGTTCACTGCGTTGTACTCGCTAGGCGTCAACATTTGACAGCCCAAAGAAGGAAAAGAGGCTTCAGAGGAAGTGGCGCACAAAAAACTACAATAAAGACGTCAAAACTACCCTGCAGGTAACGTGACAAAAAGTCTTTGTTGAGAGGGGAAAAAAAAAAAAAATGAAAATAGCTGGAATAATCTCCGCTTCCGTCAGGTTCCCGGCTGCATCTCGGCTTCTCTCCGCCTCCACGCGTCCAACCCCAACCTGTCCACCGCCGCGCTGGCCGGCGACAAAAGCGAACGGGAGTGCCGGGACTCGGCTTTCGACGCGGCCAAGCTGCAGGAGGACTTCTGCCGCGTGGCCACGAACCGTGAGTGACGCGTCCGCCGAGGCGAAATTGCGACGAAATCCTCCATAGTTGTGTTTGTGAATCGTTGTTTGTACAGTTTATGATTGACACTGACAGTACACTGGATGGGTATGAACAGTGGTGAGCTTCTTTTTACACTTGCGCGACCATTGAGAATATTAAAAAAAAGAGATGATCGAGGCGTCATTCAAGTCAATTTCTTTTTTTTTTAATCATCTCTACATTACATTACTTGCATAATTGGCTTCTTTTTTACCCTTGTATGATTGTTGAGGAGGCGGCACGGTGGATCAGCTGGAAAGCGTTGGCCTCACAGTTCTGAGGTTCCGGGTTCGACCCCGGACCCGCCTGTGTGGAGTTTACATGTCCCCGTCCCTGCAACATTAATTGGACACTCTAAATTGCCCCTAGGTGTGATTGTGAGTGTGAATATTTGTCACTATGTGCCCTGCGATTGGCTGGCGACCAGTTCGGGGTGGACTCCGCTTCCTGCCCGTTGCCAGCTGGGATAGGCTCCAGCACTCCCCACGACCCTTGTGAGGATAAGTGGCGAAGAAAATAAATGGATGAATGGATAGTTAAGGATGTTAAAAAGTCACGCAAAAGATCAATTAAGTTGCAAATATTTATTGTTAGGGCGGCACTACCGGTGGATCAGCTGGTAAAGCATTGGCCTCACAGTCCTGAGGACCCGGGTTCGATCCCAGCCATGCCATGTTCTCCCCGTGCCTGCGTGGGTTTCCTCCCAAATCTCCAAAATCGTCCAACATTAATTGGACACTCTAAATTGTGCCTAGGTGTGATTGTGAGTGCGTCTGTTTGTCTCTTATGTGCCCTGCGATTGCCTGGCGACCAGTTCAGGGTGTACCCCGCCTCCTGCCTTGTAGACAGCTGGGATAGCCTCCATCACACCCGCGACCCTCGTGAGGATAAGCGCCAAAGAAAATGGATGGATATGTATTGTTAGTGATGGTGGACAACTTCTGACTTGTGTACAAACAAATAATGGAACCCGAGCACTTTGTGTACATCCCAAAGCAGCTGAAGATGAATTTTGTACAGTCATCACGGCATGTATGAAGCAAATAAACAAAATGTCTTCAGCCTCTCACCACGGCGCAAAGAGACGCGTGCCGCTCTCCCCGGCTATTAAATCAGTCATCAATCATACTCCCGAGCTGCTACTAAGTGAAAAGTTTCGTTTTGCTCCTGCAGGAAATATTTTTAGCAATTAGAAAAGTCCCCCCCCCACCCCCCCCCACCCCCGCTCAGTTCTCGCGAAGTCTTTGTCGTTGCGTCCAAATGGCGATCCCCGGCTTGCTTTGCGCTCTTTTTCAGTGCACGCCACCATGAAGTCGGCCCTGATTTCGCTCACGTCGGAGAGGGAGCGCCTAAGACTGTGCGTGGACCAGGAGACCTGCCCCCCTACCTCCCCCCAGGCGCTGGGCCTGAAGAAAGCGCTGACGGCGGTACGTGGGCGCACGCTCGCGGAAGCGCTTCACGCGCCGCTCGAGTCTCCTTGAGGGGCTGACTAGCCGAGGGGGGGCGGGGGCGGATTTGGGAGGGGGGCGCGCTTGAGTCACCGGCAGTTCCCGCACAGGCTTTTTAACTCCCTTTCGAAAGTCAACGTCGGTGGTCTCACCACCGCAGGGGGGGAACTTGTGAGCTTTCCGCTGCATCTCATTTCTTTGCTGTCTGCCGGCTCCTCGTGACTCAGCCGACCGCCAGTAACGGGCCGGGGGTCGTCTTCCGTCGCACGTTGCGACCCCCACCCCCCACCCCCGCGCGACCGACGTCAAGCGACAATTGCAAAAAAAAAATAAACGCGACGCTGCGTTCGACCTCATGAATTTAAGCGCAACGGCACTCTGTAGAGCGCTTTGCGGATGATTACCTTCTGCTTGTGCATCGCTTTTGTCATTAAGCTTCATTTTCTATTCACTAGAAAAATCAGGGAACCACCCCCCCCCAAAAAAAAAAAAAATTAATAAACGGCCAACTGTAGAGTGCCACAAATGCTGGGCCGCCCTCTGTTTGTTCATCTGTTAGTTTGTTAGATAGGTGGCCTGCAACGTCCTGGTTCAATTAAAAAAAAAAAAAAAAAAGCAACCTCGATAATGAAAATGTAACGATGTACAGTAGACGTAATTTTTTTATGACACACCCTCTCGTTCAATACCGCTAGGAAGTGTGCCCTACTTTTTTAAACGATTATTCCCGCGTATCATCATTAGAAATATTGTATGCATGTTGGACTGTGGCGGACCATCTGCGTCTGAGGTTGCCGGTTTGAATCTGAGCTCCAGCCTGCCCGTGTGTAGGTTTGCTTGCTCTTCCCGCGCTTCCTGCCACTTCCTCCCCACATTCCTCGAAAATGCCTCTTGGATCAAGAATCGGAGGCGCTAAATTGTCCAATGTGCTAGTCTATATGTGCCCCGCGATTGGTCGGCGACCACTTCCGGGAGAACCCCACCCCTGTGGCCCAAAGTTAGCTTGGATTGCTCTCAAATTACCTTTGACCCAAGTGAGGATAAGCAGCATGGTGAATTGCTAAAGTGAGAACGTTCCATGTACTCCATGCTTGAAAAGGTGATCATTTCCCCCCATTTTTTTTTTTTTTAAGCTGACCAATCAAGGGGTGAGTAAAGCTTAAGGGCGAGCCAGTCACGAGGGCCTCGGTTGTGGGGTGCGCGTTCAAATCTTGTGTCCGCTGGTTGTTATTTTTCAGGCTTTAGCCCAGAACTCAGAGCTGCGAGAGCGCCTGTGCAAGATTCACGCAGAGTCTCACGTCGTCGAACCCGCATTAGTCAGTCTCACTGCCGCTGTGCAGGTGGGTGCGTGGGAAATCAGTGACTCCCGGGCTCCCCCGCCTTCACCCACAGCCCCCCCCCAACCCCCCCCCCACCCCACCCCCACGGCGTAGCCACCAGCATGACAGTTCTTCTGATTACTACATCCCTCCTTATTTGCCTCCCACATCCTCAATGATTTGTCGTTTCTTTCATTCTGGTCCACACGCCCCCTCACTCATGACGATTGGACGCCGCATTTAAAAAATGAAAAAAGACAAGAAGAAGAAGAAGAACACATTGTGGATCTGGCCTCTGTGAATCATTTGCACGCCGCCGAGCGCTTTGGTGCGATCACGCGACGGCTCGTTCTGTCGATCGTCTGATTTACTGTCCGCGGAGAGTCGGCTCGTCGCGCTAATTGCGCCCCAGGAAATTTGTTAAAAAAAAATGAAATCAAACACACACAGCACACGCGCATCCTCGGGGATTGCTAATTGGAAAATTAACAAGCTGTCCCTCTCTAATTAAAAAGAAAAATATTATTGCTCAGTTACATGATACTCAATTGTGATGATTTTGCATAACAGATGGAACGGAGCTGTTATGAATACTGCGGTACTATTTTCCCGCAGTTTTTTTTTTTATGGATATTAAAAAACAGATGTACACTAAACTCGATCGTTAGCCGGATATTCAAAATATGAGCGCGCCTCGCGTCATCTCAGCAGTTCATTAGCATTGATAAAGCTTTTGAAAAACTTTTGATTTCACGCATGTTGCCATGAACCCCCCAGAACGACCCACAGGGGCACTGCTTTTTGCGATTCATACGTTTGGATGTCGGTGTCTCCTAGAAACAAGACGAGTCTGCATCCGAGTCCCGTTCTTTGGTGCATCAGGAGTCCAATGAAAGCAGAACCGAGTCGCTGTCTGAGTTCTTTGACGCGCAGGAGGTTCTCTTGTCTAATAGTTCCTCAGAAAATGAGGTAAGCCAAAGTCAATGCATCTTATGGCAAATAAAAAAAAAAAAACATAACAACTGTGTGTGTGCGCTTACAGTAAGCATAATTCATCATTTGGATTCTCTCATTTTGTTACAGTATTTGTGGTACCACATATATACACATCCATCCATTTTACTTAGCTGCTTATCCTCATAAGAGTCGCGGGGAGTGCTGGAGCCTATCCCAGCTGTCAACGGGCAGGAGGCGGGGAACACCCTGAACTGGTCGCCACCCAATCGCAGGGTACGTAGAGACAAACAGCCGCACTCACAATCACACCTCGGGGCAATTTAGAGTGTCCAATTAATTTTGTATGTTTTTGAGATGTGGGATGTAATATGAACATTACATGTACAAAGTGCTGAAAATAACTTCTAAACATGAATATTGTCATTTCGAACATAATTTGCCAGAAATAAGAAATGATCAAACACAAAAAAAAAAATCCATGTTTTTTTATCTGGTCTCTACCTGGTCTTTTATATATATATATATGGTTTCCTCCCACATCCCAAAAATACGCAACAATAATTGGACACTCTAAATTGTCCCAAGGTGTGATCGTGAGTGCGGCTGTTTGTGCACTGCAATTGGCTGGCGACCAGTTCAGGGTGTACTCTTCCTCCTGCCTGTCGACAGCTGGGATAGGCTCCAGCACTCCCGCAACCCTTGTGAGGATAAGTGGCTAAGAAAACAGATGGACGGCTTTGGGAAATTTTGGGACATGCATCTGCTCAGAGGGGAGGGGGGACCCCCTTCTTCCTCTTCGGCAATATGAAAGTTAATAAAAGATGAAAACCTTTTTTTTCATCATGCAAATTTATTAAAATGGGGGTGTTTTTTTTTGGGGGGGGGTACTTGAGCTGTATATTTATTTGTAAAGTCTATGCTAGAATGGAAGCGGTCTCCTGACTTTTTTTGAGGTACCGTATATTACATTACATGTTCACGCTTTTCACTTTGAGAAAGAAATTCCGCTGCCCAAATTGTTTACAATCTACATTCTGCAAGCTTTTTTTTTCGCCTCGTGCCCATAGCAACAAAAGCGTGAGTTGTATTTATTATTTTTTTATTTTTATTTTATTTATTATTTATTTTTTATTGTTATTCCAAAATTAAAAAAAATCTCTTGGACCAAAAGTGTAATTATTTAATAGTCATTCATCTTCATTGTATCTTTCTAAAGTTTGCACCAAGTTTGCTAGAAAGCAACCCTTGAAGTAAAAAAAAGTCGCTAAAATTGGGTATAAAAATGCATAATTTTCACAAATGTACCGTAATCAAACTTAACCCTTTGAGGATATTTAGATACCTGAGAGTTGGCTTCGAAAATAAACACACGCGATAAAATAACCCTCATAAATTAAAGCCATTATAGGTGACATTTGCTCACAAATGTTCATTAAAATAGAATTATTGTTATGTGCATTCACCCGCGTTGATCTTGCGCCTTGGATCCAGCCTGGAGCTGCATGATAAAATTAATTGTGGGGATTTTTTGTGTGGGTTTTTGAACCAATGGGGAGCTTTTTTCACTTATTTTGACACATTTGTAACTCATTTGCGTTGAAATACGGCGGCTCTCTGCCTGCACTTCCTTCTTTACTTTATTGTCGTGTGGCTGCTCAGATAGCGACGTCGGCGGAGGTGGTGTGAAAATGGAAGTTAATTACTTTCCGCTAAAAATACCGCCACGCTGTCGCTCCTTAGAAGGGGGTGGGGGGGGGGGCGTCATCTCCAAATGACGAGAAAGAAACTCGCCCTGCCTTTCATCGCCATTTAAAGTTGGCGTGTTTTTGATTTAGGCGTCAGAAGATGACTCGTACATCAGCGACGTTAGCGACAACAATTCCATGGACAACTTCAACAATGAAACGGAAAACGGAAGACAAAATTCAGGTAAGAAATTGCTTAAACACGCGAGCCGTACTCTTAAAACAAAAAAAAAAAGAGAGAAAGAAAGAATATACTGTAATTTCCAGTACCGAGGCTTATAACCAGGTGTGCTAACGCTAGCACCAAGCTAATGCTAGCGGGACGCTGGCTTTAAACTCATTATGTGTACCGAGGCTTATAACCAAGTGCGCGCTGTAGGCCGTCGTCGGAGGACGCTTTTTTCCTCCGCGTGTTTGTTTAATTTCGGGTAGTGAGAACGTTGGCTGGAGGCGATGAACAGTTTCTTTGAAGAATTTACTTACAGAATATTCCGGGCACTTATGAGTGACAGACAATGGCTGTAGAGAGCAGATCACAAGTGCGAAGATACAGAGAAGGCGCACATCCTTTGTCTTGTCAGAAGGGCGGACCATGGGTGGTATCAAACCTGTGGGGCTTTCCACTTAGACAAAGGGTTTCTGTCTCAACCGGTTCGAGCTGGGAATTGATTATTACAGAGTGTCCAGTATGCAGTTCATCAATGTTAGCCTACGTGCTAAAATGCGCTCAAGGACACATCTGGCTACAGAGCAGAGCCCCACTGAGGACATGAGGAAATTATGCAGTCGTGACTAAATATGGGCATAAGACATACTTCATGGGGTATTACGCTACATCATTTTGGACGTGACGTGTTTGGTTTTGTCAGGTTGCGGGGAGGTCCCGTGCCGGCGTCGATCGCGTCTCCCGTCGCCCGGCCCCGACGGCAGCGCCGTCAGCCTGTGGAACATCCTCAGGAACAACATCGGCAAGGACCTTTCCAAGGTGGCCATGCCGGCGCATCTCAACGAGCCGCTCAACACCCTGCAGAGGTTGTGCGAGGAGCTGGAGTACAGCGAGCTTCTCGACCGGGCCGCCGGCACGCACAACGAATTCCAACGGATGGTGAGCGGATTTTCGTGCGCACGTTGCTTCGCTCGACCTAACCTTTAATCTGCTCTTTGTTGATCAAAAGTGGCCGAGTCGCGAGTTATCTTGCGCGTTTGCAGGTCTTCATCGCTACATTTGTGGTGTCGGGTTACGCGTCCAGCTTCTACCGAACTGGCGGCAAGCCCTTCAATCCGGTCCTGGGGGAGACTTACGAATGTGACCGACCCGATAAAGGCTTCCAGTTTATCGCGGAGCAGGTACGCTTGACGCGCCAAAAACTGAAGTTGAATCTTCAAGCGATTTTCGAGTGTTTAGATGAGATTTGAAAGAGATTCTTAAAACCTGCTCTTGTTCTTAACATTTCCCAACTATGTGTAAGACTTGCCACTTTTGTGTTCTATGTATAACGTTCATTTTTTTTACTGTGGTATTCTCCGTTTTATTGGTTTAAGTTACACTTTATGGTTTTTATCTCCTGTAATGTTGCATTGTTTTCTATTCTACGTCTGGACAGCAAAATGTAGAACAGTTTAGTCAACCTTGTCCCTGCACAAATAGATTGGATTCGAAATCTCTGTTGTCTATGTCGACAGGTCAGCCATCATCCGCCAATCTCGGCTTGCCACGCAGAATCCAAAAACTTTATCTACTGGCAAGGTGCGTGCGGGATGATCATACGTTTTTTGCTCCAAGTTTTCAAATGCAAAAACGATTTTTACGCCTTTCGCAGACGTGAGGTGTAAGAACAAGTTTTGGGGGAAGTCCATGGAGATCATTCCCGTCGGCAGCACGCACGTGACCTTGCCCGGGTGAGCGTCAACGCCTCGAACCGCCACGCCGGAGTCGCGCATTTAAGCAGCGGGAAGATGTTGGTTGTGATGGCCGCAGGTCCGGAGACCACTACGAGTGGAACAAGGTGACGTCGTGCATTCACAACATCCTGAGCGGCCAGCGCTGGATCGAGCACTACGGCGAGATCTCCATCCGAAACTCCAACAGCGACGCCTGCCAGTGCAAGATCACTTTTGTTAAGGTGAGCCTGGCCCGCTGACTGGTTCCGTGCGCGGCCATTTTTTTCCTGCAATCCTGCTGTGTCAGCTCTAACATCGAATTAATTTTTCTGACAGCGGGTGGCGGGCCGTGCATTCGGGCCACGAAATACTTTAATACTAACACGAAGCGAAAAAAATGTATTCACATGTGCAAGTCGATACAGACGTATTTTGCTAGTCTGAAATGACTTTCCCTAGCCAACCAATCAGAGGAAAGAAAAATGCGGTCATAATTGTGCACTAGCTAGCAGGAGCGCTTTGATGTAAATTTCCAATCCCATTGCTTGTATAACGTAACTTCCGGCCTACAAGCCGCGACTTTTTTCACACGCTTTCAACCCTGCGGTTTATGCGGTGATGCGACTAATTTGTGCATTTTTTTGTAACGGCCGCAAGGGGGCACTCGGGCGGAAAAAGGTAAGAATTAGACCGGTGGAATATATGTGCCGAGGAAGTGAGTTTTACCGGCCCTGTTAGTGCTGCGCTTGCCTGTTGCTGCTGGGTTACTGGCGTGTCAGTGGTATTTACCAGTAAGTTTTATTTTAACCGACCATGTTAGCATTAGCGTGACACTGTGGTTAGCGCTAGGTTTTACCGGCCCTATTAGTGCTGCGTTAGCGTGTTGCTGTTGTTTTACTGGTGTGTCAGTGGTATTTACCAGTAAGTTTTATTTTAACTGGCCTGGTTAGCATTAGTGCGGCACTATTGTTAGCGCTAGCTTTTACCGGCCCTTTGAGTGCTGTGCTAGCGTGTTGCTGCTGTGTTACCGGTGTGTCAGTGATATTCACCAGTAAGTTTTATTTTAACCGGCCCTGTTAGCATTAGCACGGCACTATCATTAGCGCTAGCTTTAGTGCGGCGCTAGCGTTAGCACTAGCAATACCATTTGGTACATGCATGCGCCCCAGCTGTGTAAAAGCCGCAAGTCCCCACATTGAAGCATGAGATATTTACAAAGAAAGACGGTACACAGAAAGAGTTTAACGCGAGCGCGGCGTTAGCACTAGCGTTTGCGCGGCTAGCGCGTCTTGCAGCTTTTACACAGCTGTGGCGTATCTCGTATGTACCAAATGGTATTCCCTTTACAAATGTACTCAGTGAGGCTTGTAACCAGGTTCGCTCTGTAGGCTGGGAATTACGGTAGTTGAAGTCATATCAGCTAGCATGACTGATTTTGAAGGCCTCGGGCAGGTTAGATTGACGTGGCAACTGAAGAAAAAAATATCTGAAAATGTGATATCCACATAGATGAACTGAAATTGCTCCATCGGAAGGAATTGCTACAAAATAAAAAGAATAGTGTACAATTTCATGGGGTAAAAAAAAAAAAAAAATGTCCATCATCCGTACAATGTTTTCGTTGACACGTTTCCAGATCCAGAGTGTTCAGACCTAAAGTGCTTATTCTAAATTTTACAATAATTTGGTTCTGTAGTGGGTCTTTTTGCTCAATGACCTTTGCTGACGGTTTGCTGTTCTTCACCCGCATGCAACATAGAAGAAGCCCGGATGATGTTTGGGACCTTTGATGTATGAAAGGCTTGGCTGAGCTGAGCCGAGAAGGTTAATTGCCTCAGCGCGTCTGATTTGAAAAGGTCCCCCGGAAGGTAGCTGAGTCCAGGAAGAAAGCTGATTTATCGATCCGCAGCAGACGCCGCGAGCCGGAGCCACGATAAAGAGCCAAGGAGGGCGTCGCCACGACGACCTGGATGACAGAATGCGATCAACTGTTGAAAAATCGCGTCCCTCGCTGTGACGGATTTTCTTCTTTGTCACAGGCCAGATGGAACTCAAGCGCCAACGAGGTGGAAGGAACCATCACGGACCAGAAGGGGAACGTGGTCCGCCGGCTCTACGGGAAGTGGCACCAAGCCGTTTACTGCGGGGACCCCCCCTCGGCCACGTGCGTCTGGAGAGCGAGTAGGGAAACGCTTCCGTTGAGCCGTCGTCGCCAAAACGCACGCCTGTTGAATATTCGTACGTGTCCACAGACGCCATGCCGCTAGACCACGAGCAGTACTACGGTTTCACCAAGTTTGCCATCGAACTGAACGAGCTGGACGCTTCCCTAAAAGCGCTGCTGCCCCCCACCGACACCAGACTGCGCCTGGATCAAAGGTGAGAGGCAAAAAACACAAAACTTGGCCTTCTCGTTGCCTTATTATTCTGCCTTCCTCTTTTCCAAAAATGTTGGAAATTTAAGCCTTTGACGCTGACTCACTGGGGAATATTTCTCAGTTACTGAACGCAGTGCGGATCAAATGTGCGTGACAGGCGCGACAATGGGAAGGATTCGAACGGCAACCGCACTCGGCGCGTCTTTTGTGTTAATTTTAGGCCCCGATTGTAAGTTTTACAAGTGCGTTGTCAAAATGTAGGTCGGACTAAAATAACGCTGGCGCTTCATCCGGTGAGACGGCGCAGTAGTGCCACTGAGATCCCTAAAAACGTTGGAAAATAGATATGGCTATGAAAATTACATGTGATATTATTCACTTCATTGTCTATATGAAAAAAATAAATATGAGTGGAGAGCGTGTCATCCATGCACAAAGTTGTGGAAGTTTCACTCGACATCCCAGTGGCGGCCATATTGCCTGTTACATCATCAGCAGACGTCACTCTGGGACATTCGCCATTGAAAACACGTAGTGGCACTTGCTACGGGAGAGGAACAACAGAGATTTTGGGGTTTTTCCGACGGCCCTTCTGACACGGAAGCTCTTTCGAACAAGAGAACATCGCACAATCGAGTGAAGTGACCGGGGCAATATTACCCTATCGTTTCCAGCCATTTTTAGATGATATGCGGATCAATTCTGACTAACAACAGACTCCCTGACAGTATGACAGTATGTAGCGTACTCAGGAGGACCAATGCCGGACGAAACACGGGTGGAGGACTGGGGTTCAAATCCCGGCCCCGCCTGTGTGGAGTTTGCATGTTCTTTTCGTGCCTGCCTGGGTTTCCTCCGTGCCCTCCGGTTTCTCCCCACATCTCCAAAACATGCAACATTAATTAGACACTCTAAATTGCCTCAAGGTGTGATTGTGAGTCTGGCTGTTTGTCTCTATGTGCCCTGCAATTGGATTGCAACCAGTTTTAGGTGTACCTGGCCTCCTGCCTGTTGACAACTGGAATAGGCTCCAGCACTCCCCGTGACACTTGTGAGGATAACCGGCATAGAAAATGGATGGATATGTTTTTGGATTCCTTTTATACTTTGGATATATTTAAAAAAATACAAAATATTTTATATTAATACAATTCTTCTTCTAGTTGACACCCATTATTTGTTTATATATATATATATATTTTTTTTTGTATTATTATTTTTTTCATTATTATTTTTTTTTAATACTTTGTATATATTTTTGCAGCCCCAAAATTCTTTTTCTGTTTTGAGGGGATGAACCACTTGCAAACATTTTGGGGATAGATAGATAGATAGATAGATAGATAGATAGATAGATAGATAGATAGATAGATAGATAGATAGATAGATAGATAGATAGATAGATAAGCTAACATGCTAATGTTTTTGGCGCGCAGACTGCTGGAGGAGGGCAAGCTGGAGGCCGCCGAGGAGCAGAAGCAACGGATTGAACAGCTGCAGAGGGAAAGAAGGCGTCTCCTCGAGGAGAGCAACGACGCACATCAGCCCAAATTCTTCAGGTAATCTTTATCTCTCGATGGCGGACTTGAATAAGACCATCGTGCGCTCTTAAATGGCTTCATGGCCTCTCGCAGTCCACCAGGAATACCCGCACAATTTTCCGACCGCTGGATCAAACTTTCTTCCTTTACAAAGATGACAATGGTTGATTTTTTTTTTTTTTTTCCTTTCTTCAATAATGTTTAGGAAATTAAAAGATGACACTTGGGTGAGCAACAACACTTACTGGGAGTTGAGGCGCGACCTCGGCTTTGCCCACGCCGATTTCCCGACGTTGTGGTGACCGCCGGGATTTCGGCGCAGACCTTCTTCTGTGTTGTTATTGCCTTAACGAAAAATGCTTTTTTTTTTAAAAAAAAAAAAGTTGTGTAAATTATGTTATGCACCCTGAGAATGTTGATTAATGTGCAACGAGTCCAATTTGGAGAACATGTGAGAAGGCCGAGCGCTCCGCCTCATTATAAAACATCCGACGATGTATTTGGACCTCATTACAAGTAACGAGTGGCACCTCATCCTGTACTTTAGACAATCTCTACCTCAGAGATAAAAGTAGCCTTGTTATGCCGTCGATTAACATTTACATCCCATATTTATTCCGCACATGCCCGATGCCTTATCGGTGGTACCGTCGTTGTTTTTTTATTCTTTTTAGATGGATTCAAAATGTATAGAATATACGGTGCTCTGAAGATGAACCAGATCTGTACTGCAGGTTGCTTTCAATCAATCAATCACAGTACTAAATATGTTACTCCTGTGTGAATGATGCAAAAAGGGATGGAGGAGGTGTAGCAAAAGTCACAACACCCTCATCGGTTCGTCCACCTCATCCAATGCGGCTTCGCTCCCAACTGCGTGGTGTGATTGTGTTGCGTCGGGCTCGAATAAATGCTGCGATGCTTCCCTCTTGTGGACTCCTGTGTGTGTGGTCAAGTCTCTTTTTCCTTTTATTCTTCCTTTTTTATCAGCCATTTTTCCACGTTGTGCCGTCAAACTGCAATATGTGTGCTTTAGAACGTGCTTTAGAATGATCGCAAACAGACATTTCCCCCAAATCTGTTCCTATCATCTTTTGGTGGATTACACAGGGACAAGCCGAAAGGAAAAGAAGAAGACACATGGTAAAGATGGCATATGACATATGTCATATATTTTAATGTTGCAATTAAGAGCACGGTAATCTTGAAAAATAAGAATTACGTTTGAAAAATAAATGAACTCGTTTCAGTTTAAATTGCAGAGCCCTTAGCTGGCATGTCATATCCGAATTTTATCTGAAAATTAGTCAAAATAATGTATTAAATTATCTAAATTTTAAAATCCTTCCGGCTACTTTCGCTGTTGTTGTTGTCTGCTTCCGGGGTGGGCGTGGTTTGGCGTTTCTTTTGTGAGAGGAGTCTTCTGGCTGACTTGACGGTTTTTGCGTCTTCTCCGTGACTTTCTTCCCCAAAAACTGGTCTCGACTGCTTGGTCCACGAACGACAGCTTGATGAAAACGAACCCGCTAAGTTATTGTAGCTTTTGTGTCGTGTTTTGTAGGACTTTTACGTGCTTGATAAATCACTGCTGTTGAATTTAGCGATCTCGCTAGCTTGTAGCCGTCGTCCCGGTCCAGGAAATGTCTTCAACTTTGTCGACGCTGACAAGCGCGACTTTTAAGACCACTTCCAATTTACTGAACCCGTTTTCGCGCTGAAGTCCGGGCGACCGAACCGTCTCCGCGGAGATGTTCGCCACGGCCACTAGGAACTTCGTGGAGGAGGTGGACGAGCGCGGAGGTTCGCTGATCCCGATGAGAAGCCTCAACGACTGCGTCTCGCTGCTCACCGTGGTGCTGAGCCAGAAACGCTTCTGGTTCTGGCAGAAGCCCAAACGCAAACTCACGGACTTCACCCTCAACGATATCCTCACAGGGGACGAGCCCATCACGCCAGGTAAACATGCACAAACACTGAAAGTGGATGAATTTATTCCCAACAGCACTTCCGGGACTCTGTGAATGTTCCATTATCATTATTATTTTCAGATTTGTTGCCGTGTTAATCGAATTTGCCGCTCGTCTTCAGAATCAGTGAAACTTGTTAAGAGTTTACACGATCAGATCACTGACCCAAAAAAAAAAAAAAGACTGTATAGCGCACACACATCTAGCTGTGTCTCGATTAGTCGAAGCCTGTTGGCCGCCATCTTGGTACTCCCAAAAGGTGTGGAGGACGTGGTTTGCACGTTGGATTATGGCGGGTTTTTTTTTTTTTTTTTTCCAAAAGTTTGGCATGTACAATTAAAACTGGTGGTGTGAGCTTGACATTCTTTTCAGTTCTGGTAACATGAGGGATTTTTAATTCGATTTGATAAGCCAAAAAAAAGGCTAAATGCAAAGAAATGACATAACACTGTGACTACCAAGAAACCTTGCATATTAGCTAGCGCCCAATTTCTGTGACATGTTAACTTTTCCCAAAATGCACTGTGAAGCACTATCATCATAACATAGCAAAAAAAAAAACCCTAAGCATTTTTGTCCTAAAATCATTCAATTTTAAGTCAATCAGTTCGATCTATTTCTGGAAATATGGGAAAATACATGCTAAACGCGTTGTTCATTTGTTGTCTTTGCGACGTCCGATTTCAGATAGAAAATTTCAACTTGTTTCCTTGCATTTGAAAATCAAATTCAATGTGCAGAGTTCTGTAAGATGAAATTCATCCAAAATTTCACCAAAAAAAATGTGTTTTCTTGCTTAGCCGCTGATGAAGTTTGGGAAAATATTGACATCACTTTTTCGTGAAAAACCGTCGGCCTATAAAGGTGATGCAGAGAGTGAACAGTGAACAACAACCGGAAACAAAACTTTGTTCAAGTGAATTAAGATCATCAGAAAATAAAAAAAAACAACTTTTAAAAACAAAGTTTAACAGTGTCAAAATAAATCTTTCTAACTTACCTGTGGAATGTTTCCTCAGAGCCACGAAACTGGCCATTAACGTAGGTCGGCACGGTTGTTTTGGGAGTATCAACATGGCGGATATCCGCTTTCAGCGACTTCAGTTTTCGTGATCAATGAGCCATCAGGTCTTTTTTTTTTTTTAGATCAGTGGATATGACCATCTTGGGCGGATCGGTCGGTAATCAGTTTTTTATGCAATTTTTGTGATTGGCTGTAATGTCTTAATTAGACAATGATGTCATTGACTAGTCCTCAAGCCCAAAAAAAAAAAAGCCCCTTTAAATGACGCGCGTCTCCGTCGACAGTTTTAATCGAGACAGACTTCATCAAATACGTCGGGACTTACGGCGACAACATCCAGGGGACGGCGGATGGCGCGTTCCTGCATTCCAACGTGAGCGCGGAGGGCAAAGAGTCTTCCAAACTCCAGTTGTTGTTCGGCAGCTTGAAGAAAGACGAAGTGGACGTGCGCAAGCTGCTGCAAGACTCCAAAAACAGGTTTGCCTTGAGAAAGTTGAACACGCTTTCATTGGAAGACGTCGACCTTCAGAATCAAAAATGATGTTTGTCAAAGGTCGCCTCAGAGCAGGAATCATTTTTATCCAATCTACAATATTTTTGTTTACATATTCATTTGAGACCAATAGAGATAAAAGATTACAAATTAATACTGTCAAAAAGTTCAATTTTTTTTTTAAACACCAAGATTTTTTTTGTCACTCAGATTTAAAAAATATAATCAGATTTGATGTTATGGATTTTTCTGGACCTAGATTTTTTTTTTTTTTTTTTTGGCCCAATGCCGATTCCGATATTTTCCAGAATAAAAATTCAGAAACTCAAATAATCAGTTAATGATTAAAACAATGTATATACTTATTTCTTGTCTTGTAATATGCTATAATTATCATTTTCATAGAGACATTTTGTAATGATTTACCAGTATCACGATCCATCCATCCATTTTCTTAACCGCTTATCCTCACAAGAGTCGCGGGGAGTGCTGGAGCCTATCCCAGTTGTCAATGGGCAGGAGGTGCGGTACACCCTGAACTGGTCGCTGGCCAATCGCAGGGCACATTGAGACAAACAGCCGCACTCACAATCACACCTAGGGGCAATTTAGAGTATCCAATCAATATTGCACGTTTTTGGAATTTGGGAGGAAACCGAAGTGCCCGTCAAGAACCCACGCAGGCACGGGGAGAACATGCAAACTCCACACAGGCGGGGCCGGGATCGAACCCGGGACCTCAGAACTGTGAGGTCAACGCTTTTCCAGCTGAGCCCACCGTGCCGCCCGGTATCGTGATGGTTTTTTTTTTTTTTTAATTTTTGGAATCCTTTAAATGAAATGGGAAAAAAAAGTTTGAAATCAGGAAAACCGAGCTATTATTCCGCATGTCTGCAGTTAAAAAAAAAAAATTGATGTAATACTGCCTGTCCAAAGAGTTTGCTTTGAACTGTTACTGAACAACGGATCATTTAAGTACCGTAATTCCCAGCCTACAGAGTGCACCTGTTTTTATGCCTCACCCAGTATATTTGTAAAGGAAATACTATGTGGTACATACATACGCCACAGCTGTGTAAAAGCCGCAAGTGCCCACATTGAAACATGAGATATTTACAATGAAAGACGGTACACAAAGAGTTTAACGCTAGTGCCGCCATGCTTACAGTAGCACCGCCGCCGTGCTTACGCTAGCGCCACACTAACGAGGCCGGTTGGGAAAAAAAAAACACGGCAGTAACGCGCTAGCGCAGCACTAACAGGGCCGGACCGGTAAAAGTCACTTCCTCGGCACATATATTCCACCGGCCTCACTCTTACCTTTTCCGCTCGAGTGCCCCCTTGCGGCCGTTGGGAAAAAATTGCACAAATTAGAGGCATCACCGCATAAATCGCAGGGTTGACAGCGTGTGGAAAAAAGTCGCGGCTTATTGGCCGGAAATTACGGTAACTTATTTGTTACATTGTTCCAACTTTTACGGCGAAACGTTTCACTTTCACACACCGCGTTACTGAATCTTATCTCGGGATTTGCGCGTGCAATGTTTCGATTGTTTGACTATTCATCCTCGTGTCCCCCCCCCCGCCAGGGTTCTGGACATGTCCCACCCTCTGATCCAGCAGACCAAGAAGAAGCGTCAGGCGCTGGGCGTGGTCAAGGAGCGCATCGCGACCAGCCAGCCGTGCAGCGTCATCGAGGAGCTGCAGCAGGCCGAACAGTGCGCTTGGACGCTCAGCCTCTGCGGGGCAAAGAGTCCAAAGGTCAAAAGGGCGACTCATCGCAAACGTCTCTCATTGCTTGACATTTTACGACACGTTCCGTATAAATGTTTGGACTTTGCTCCTTGGTTTTGAAACCCACCGTTGCGTGTCTGTCAAGTGTTGTCAAATAGTTTCTCGCTTTTAATGGAATTTGGTTCCACCATATGACGGGTGTCAAACTCATTTTTGTCGCGGGCCACGTTGTAGTTATGACTGGGAAACCATAAAAATCTGTAATCGCGTCATCGTATTTACGCGCGAAATTTATAAACTGGTTTTCGGATCGGAAATCAAGCGCAATGGGTTTTTCGTCCGTTTGGTGACACAAAAATGCTGAAAATATATCCTTGTTATTTATGAGACATGACAATGTGAAACTTTGGTACAGATTTTCACAAAAATCATGGAAGTTGAGACTGATGATTTGCTGTCACTGGCCTTATAAAATCCGGTGGTGGAGCAGACCTGGCGCCCCGGCCATGAGTTTGACACCGGTGCAATATACATATAGAAAATACATACACAGAATCAATATTGACCTCCTGGACTGCGACCGCCAACTTAAACGTGTGTGTGTGTGTGTGTGTGTGTGTGTGTGCGCGCGCAGGTGTCCCTGAAAGACAATGGCAGCCTGAGCAAGGACAGCAACGTTACCATGGAGATTCCCACAAACACCACCCTGGCGTACGCCCTCATTGACCTTGAGGTCAAGCACGACGGTCGCTATGGTGAGAAGGCATTCTTCAAAGCGAAGAATTATGGAACAATAACATTTCTTACCTGCTGGTTCATCTCAATACTTTGGAATATTGTGGAAATTGTCATAAAAAAGTGTTTTCTTCTGTGTTAATGTAGTACAATATGAATTCCGCTTTTTGCATATGAGAACTTAACTTTGGTGTCTGAAAACGTCGATGTATTTGAAATGGCTCTGGCTATGCCATGTTTTCACAGAGCTGTGTCTGATGTCAGACAAGGGGGGCTTCGAGGTGGACAGTCCCGCCCAAAACGACCCCGACGTCGGCCATCTTGCGCGAGGTCAGTTATTGCCGACGCTTCCGTTTTGGCTTTTGCACGAGACTTGCAACTATTTTCCGAAACACAATAATTGCTAAACACTTTTGATATGGAATTGATTTGGTTTTGGACCCTCTATTATCGACATACTTAAAACCACTGTTCCCGTGGTAACCAAAAATGTTCAAGTACCTCACGAGATCTTATAATAATGGTGTTATGCGAACGCACAATATGTCAACACACATCGAGGCTCATTCATAAAAATGAAACGTGATTCATATTTATATATTCATATCATCTGTTTAGTCAGCACGGTGTTGCAGCTGGTAAAACGCTTGCCTCACAGTTCTGAGGACCCGGTTTCTATCCCGGGCACTCCGGTTTCCTCCTACATCCCAAAAACATTAATTGGACCCTCTAAATTGCTTGTAGGTATGATTGTGAGTGCGGCCGTTTGTTTGTCTCCACGTGCCCTGCGATTGGCTGGCGACCAGTTCAGGGTGTACCCCGCCTCCTGCCCGTTGACAGCCGGGATAGGCTCCGGGACTCCCTGCGAGCCTCGTGAGGATAATCGGCAAAGGAAAAAATGGATGGATGGATAACATCTGTTTACGCTTAGCAATGAATTGTTGTTTTTTCTTTTCATTGTTGATATTCAAGAAGGTAACACAAATTTTATGTAGAATCACCGCAGAGGTAAGATTGAACGCTTAATACATTACATATTACGTGCAATGGGAGGATCATAACAATCTAACTGGACCCTGGATATGAACTTTTAAGATCTTGCGGGTATGTCACATAATGGAGTTGTTGCAATTCTTGAACAAAATGCTTTCAAACGTAGTAATAAAAAATATATATAAGACTGTATTGTACAGAGCCCCAAAGGGACCTTGAAAAAAAATTACAATGTAATGAGAAGCTTACTCATTTTTCAATGTCCCTTTACGGGCTCCGGAGTATTGTGCTATATATATAAAAAAAAAAAAACCAACAACAAATTGACGTAATTTCAGAGAATGTAAAGAATTTTGTTTTTGCTTCACTTCTTCTTCTGGCCTTGGCCACCTGGGCCATATTGCAATGTGTTTACTTTGAACTTCAACCGGGAGGTTTGAATCCATCCATTTTCTTTGCCGCTTATCCTCACAAGGGTGGCAGGGAGTGCTGGAGCCTATTTCCTGCTTTCAACGGGCAGGAGGCGGGGTTACACCCTGAACTGGTCGGCAGCCAATCGCAGGGCAGATGGAAACAAATGACCAATCGCACCTACAAGCAATTTAGAGTGTCCAATTAATGCTGCGTGATTTTGAGATGTGGGAGGAAACCGGAGTGCCCGGAGAAAAGCCACGCAGGCACGGGCAGGGCCGGGATCAAACCCGGGTCCTCAGAGCTGTGAGGCCAACACTTTACCAGCTGAGCCAATAAGTAAAAAAGAGAATGGAAAAACTCAAGATGCGTCACTTTGAGAAGTAATAACGCAGCCAACATAATTTTTTTTTTTTTTTTTTTTAAACTCACTCCCGTGAGGCACTTAGCAATCGGCAGTTGACCGTTTCAATGTCTCCCGGCGACATTTTCAGAGCTGCAGAACCTCGGCGCTCATTTCCAGCTGCTGTCGGCTATCCCCGCCCGCAGCAGGTCTTCGCTGCTCCGGAACACGGCGGCCGTCACGGAGGACCGAGCGGCTCTCGGTGCTCTTCAGAGTCTGGTGAGACGGCGCGACTCCGCGATCCCTTTTTGGACCTCGCTCGTCTTTGTCTCTCGCAGCTGGACCAGATGCTCCTGGATAAGAGCGCGAATACGGACGATGTTTCGGAGGCGCACAAACGGTTGATCCGGCCCGTTCTGGATGTGCTGGAAGAGTCGGAATCCGGGTCGGCAGCCCAGGGGGAGCGCTCGGCGTCGGTCCTCTGTGCGCTTCACCTCGTCATCAGCGCCTTGGATGGTGAGCGTTTCGATACTTTTCTCGATCCGTTTGGGTCGTGGCGGCATTTAGGAGTCAGCCATCAGATTCATTTCCATGCTCAAGGAATCCCGAGTCGCGGACTCTGACCCACTGAAATCGTGGTCACTAACCAAAATTGATGAAGCTACCAAATGATAATGTCATGCATGTTGTTGTCCAAAACATAAGTTTGAATTAAAAAAAATATATATTTTTCATTTGCAAGGCCTGAGGGCTTGACGCTTAAGAGTCAATTCAAAAACTTTCAAGGGCAATCTGTATGTTATTCAGGACTCCAGGAAATTGATTTTGGAGTTCGATACAAAATAACAAAACACAGGTATGATGCTAAAAAAAAAATCTGTTTATAATTACCCAGACCCTGTTTTGAAACCCTAACCGTGTTTTCAAAACCTATTTTGCAATTCCAGACTTCCTACTTTAAAACCCAAATCTGTTTTGAAACCTTAATTTGACACCCTTACCCTGTTTTAAAACTCTACTATGAAACCGTTAACCTTATTTTCAACCCATAATTTCAAACCCAAACTGTTTTTCAACCCCAATTAGAAACCACAACATTTTCAAAACCTTAACCCAAATCCCAACCCTACTTTGAAACCCTAACCCCGTTTTGAAATCATACTTTGAAACCCTAAATCTGTTCAAACCATCATGTTTTGAAACCTAAACCTTGTTTATAAAACCCCAAAAAGCAACCCTAATACTATTTTTAAACCCTAAATTGAAAGCCTAACCCTGTTTTACAACTCTACTTTGAAACCCTAAACCTGATTTGAAATCCTAATGCAAAACGTTAACTGTTTTCAAGACTAAATTTGTAACCGTAAAGATGCTTTGAAACCTTATTTTGAAACCCAAACTCTGTTTTTCAACCCCGATCAGAAACCACATTTTCAAACTCTAATTCAAAACCCTAACCCTGATTCCAAGCCCTAATTTGAAACCCTAACCCTGCATTAAAAGTCTACTATGAAACTCTTAACCCATAATTTGAAACCCTGAACCTGATTAGAAATCCTAATGTAAAACACGAACCCTGTTTTGAAGTCACAATTTGTAACCGTAAAGATGTTTTGAAACCTTATTCAATAACATTTTTCTCTTCCAAGAACTGAGTTGCGAAAGTCTCGCTGCGCTGAGAGCCTGCAGCAGCCCCGATGCGCTCAAAGTCCTGGATCTTCTGGTTCGTAAAGATAATCTCGACCACACTAAAATGTTTCTCAATGTTTTCCCCCTCATTTGCTCCGTCACATCTGTTCTAGGTCCAGGGCTTGTCGGGAAGCGGGGCTTCGCCGGCGAGCGGCGCGGACCTCTCCGCCGTGCCGGAGGACGTCTTGCTGAAGGCCGAACGTCTGTTCGCCTCCTGCGGCGTCAGCCTGGAGAGGGACGCGGCCGCCGTCCGGATAAACCGACTGCGGCAACCAGGAAACCGCCCGCTGGTCTTGTGTATCGCCCTCAGAGGCCTCCACTCACTGGCGCACCGTGTTTAAGGTCACATTTTTACGACGGGCTTTCATCCAAAAACTCCCTCAAGGCTGGAGCAACCTTTTATATCCTCATGTGCTGCAATTGTTTTTGTTTACCTGTGACAATGTGCTGCTCTATAGTCATTTTCTCACAAACGGCCGCACTCACAATCACACCTACGGGCAATTAATGTTGCATGTTTTTGGGATGTGGGAGGAAACCCGCGCAGGCACGGGGGAGAACGTGCAAAGTCTGCACAGGCGCGGGCGGGCCAGGATCGAACCCGGGTCCTCAGAACTGTGAGGCCGACGCTTTACCAGCTGATCCACCCTGCCCAGTGTCATATATTTGACAGAAAATATTGCCAAGAGGTTGGATGATAAAAGAGGAGGGGACCTAAGAGAGAGCCCTGGGGGACGCCAGAAGAAGTGGAGGATGGATGCAGTCTTATACGACTTTTGTTGTTCAAACTGTGAGCCTTTTTTTTTTTTTTGGGCACAAAAGAAATTGTTTAAATGCATGGCCTGACTATTTCAATGTGTATTGTGAACCTTTTTAGCTAAGTTTTTAAAAATAAATCTGATTACGCCGCTTCTTAAACATTTCTCAGTTAAAAAAAAAAAGGAATTGTTCATTAATTTAAAAAAACATTTATTGAAACATCTGAAAATACAGATCTGAAAAAGGTAAAATACACTTTTTAAAAGTCAGTCATTTTTTTTTTTTTTTTTAAGAAGTGGGATCACATCAAAAGGGACGGTTTACAGATACAAAGCACCCTGTTTAAATCAAATTATTATTATTATTTTTTTAAATGTAAAATGCAGCACCAACATGGAGCGAGAGAAACATTTGCAGTTATGTGACTTGTGCTCGGCAAACTAAAAATAGAAATGTTTCTTTTCCCATTACGGAGCCTTCGATTCGACAGAATTTCCACGGAACCAGAAGGGGGGGGGGGGGCGGGCAAAAAAAAAAAAAAGGGGGGGGGGGCAACTCCTCTGACGACGGCAGCAAAACGAGATGACGAGTGTAAACACAAACACTGAGGTGAGGTATTATTAATAAGCAAGCCCTCCATTAACTTAGCAGAATAAATAAGACAACTTACATAAGTGGAACGTTAAATAACGGGACATGGCAACATCCTTTTTTGTTTTTTTCCGTCATTCAAAAAAATTCATAATGCAAAATGACTCCCAAAGCGGTCTTTGCCAATAAATAAGTACACTTCCTGTGCGGCGTGTCTTGCATAGCGCGTCCGCGTTTCACCTGGCAGACGTTAGCAGCTCGGGACGGCCCGGCGTTCGGTCGCGGGGTGGGGGGGGGGGGGGGGCTGTGGCGAGCGTCAGTAGACCCAGCTGAGCGGGACCCACTGCGGCTCCGCCAGCAGCCTCTCGACCGCCTCCTGGAGCTGGTCGAAGGCCTGGTCCAGGTTGTCGTTGCAAATGGTCAGGTCGAAGAAGTGGCTGTAGGCGCGGCGGATCCTGGCGCTCTCCTCCACCGTCTTCTTCAAATCGGTTTCCTGCGCGGGGGGGGGGGGGGGGGGGGGGAGATGAAGGTGACGCTGCAGGAAGGGATTCACTGGAAAAGGCTCGTGATAGAAAAAATAATAACGCAATGGTGTCACCCCCGCGGATGAAGGTTTGGTTTGGTAGCTAAGCACTACTTATGTCTAAATGAAACTCCACAACTGATCTATAGCGCGTGTATTGTGTGTAGTTTAAAGGGCCAGGACTGCTAAAATAATCCCACTTTTAATATGATACTAATTTCCCTCCTTTGTTTCAACGTAAAACAGAAATATATTTGGAAAAAGTAAGATTTAACTACAAATTGACTTTGAATTTCTTTAGCTTTCAGTTCGTCATCTATGTGTGTGTGTGTTTGTGTGTGTAGAAGGGATCACAGCGATTGCATTTTAAAGCGCAAAATTTTAAGACACGCGTTTTTGGAATGGAAATATGTTTTTTTGGAATGGATATATACGCCGATGCCTCGGTTCTCGACCGCAATCCATTCCATATTTTCAAAAAAACTATGAACAAAGTCGATGAATTTTTACTTTTGAATATTTTAAGAATTGACATGGATATGAATTCTTCCATAAAATGAATGAAATCCTTAAAACTATTTTATTCAACAAAATTGAGTTGTATTAGATAAAAAAATTCATTCTCATGTTTCATTTTTTAAAAATACCAACATTTTTTCATACTAATAAACGATTATGTATTCAATCAATAATTTACAACTGTAATGAACCATTTTTATTAAAAATAAATGAAAACCCATTTTTCACTCACTATATTAAAATAGAGTTCTTATGAACAAAACAATTCAATGTCATTCTACATTTCTTTCTATTATGTTTTTATTGGGAGGTTAAAATAACCAGATCAAGTGAATCAAATAAATATGACATAGAACATATTTGTTCACATATGTAAGAATTTTACATGATTTATGTATAGTTTACTAACCATTTGTATAGTATGAATAACCAAAGTAAAAATATTTATTTGATCTAATATATTAAAATCCAGTTATGCCTCGGTTCTCGACCGCAATCCGTTCCAGAAAACGGTTCGAGAAGTGATTTGTTCGAAAACCGAATCAATGTTTCCTATGACAATGAATGGAAAAAGAAATAATGCGTTCCAAGCCCCAAAAAAAAAAAAAAATTGTCTTTTTAAAGCATTTTTTTTAAGTTTTCCCTGATAATAAACTGCATAGTAGAAATACATGTATGGTTTAAATATACAATAAAATAATTTAAGAAATATATTCATCTTTTGCTTAAAATGTATGCTTTAGTAGTAGAGTACGCTAGGCTGAGAGTGCATTGCCGTATCTGTAGCGTCTCGGCCCCCAGCCTTGTAAACTTTCGAATTGACAATAACAAAACACGTCGTGGGTGGGACAACTGCTGGCGCTGCGCGCGATGTTATTTCCGGGTTTTTTCGGGGGGGCGCTTGAATAGACAATAACAAAATGCGTCCTGGGTGGGTCAGCTGCTTGCGCCGCGTGAATTATGTTATTTCTGTGTTTTTCCGGCGTCGTGGGTCAGATGGTCTGGCTGCGCGCGATGTTATTTCCGGGTTTTGTCGGGGGTGTTCAAGTACCGGTTTTCGTTCGAAATCTTGAAATTTTCATTCGAAAACCCATTTGTTCGAAGACGGGGACGTTTGAGAAGCAAGGCTTTACTGTATTGCGCTTTGGATATATTACCGCACTTTATGTGCAAACCTAACAATTATTACCAGTCCATTTTCTCCCCGCGGGCCATATGTTTGACAGCCGTTGTGTATATGCTTCAAATTTGCTAGCATTCGAACAATTTTAAGGACTTGTTTGGTGATGAAACCAAAATGATTTCAAGTTTGTCTTTTCAGGGACGAGTTCTAAAGACCGTGAAGTGGGCGGGCCAAACTTGCTGCCGTCCGACTTACAGTAAGTAGTTTGGTTGTGAGTCCGGCATCCACGACCGCCTTGTGCATCTCTCTTAAGGTGTCCAGTTCGGGAGCGGCGATGAAGACCACGAAGGGCATGAACTCAGCAGTCTTTAGCACTTTCAAAGCCTGAAGACAATTCGAGGGGCTCGGTGATCCGGATTTGCCCCGCGGAGGGCCGAGCGCTCACCTGAGGGTTGACGTCCAGGATGCAGGTGCGGCCGGCCGCCACCACCTGGTGGATGGAGTCGATCTTGGTGCCGTAGAGGTTGCCGTCGTACTCGCCGTGCTCCAGAAAGCGGCTGTCCTTGATGTCCTGCTCCATCTGACTTCGCGTCACGAAGAAGTAGTTCTGTCCGTCTCGCTCGTCTTCTCGGGCGCTGCGTGACGTGACTGAAATGAGGATCAACAAATATTTGTAGCGTCTGGAAAACAACGTTTGCGGACTTGGCTGTGCGTGTGTGGGGACAACTACCGTCATTTCCGGCGACTTTTTTTCGCACGCTTTCAACCCTGCGGCTTATGCGGTGATGCGGCCAATTTGTGTATTTTTTTTCCCAACAGCCACAAGGGGACACTCTAGCGGAAAATTTAAGAGTGAGACCGGTGGAATATATGTGCCGTGGAAGTGACTTTTACTGGTCTGGCACTGTTGGCGCCGCACTCGCATGTTACTGCCGTGTCTCAGTGATTTTTACCTGTATGTTTTTTTTTTTTTCAACTGGCCCTGTTAGCCAGGCGCCAGTGTTAGCGCGGCGGCGCTACCGTTAGCACAGCGGCGCTACCGTTAAAGTCTCCGAGTACCAAATATCTTGTTTATAATATATATATTATAATTACAACGGCTGCAAGAGGGCACTTGAGCAGAAAAAGGAAAAATGAGACCGGCGGAATATATGTGCCGAGGAAGTGGCTTTTACCGGCCGTTACCATTGCACTAGCTTTAGCGCTGCGGTAGCCTGTTGCTGCTGTGTCTCAGTGATATTTACCGGTAAGTTTTATTTTAACCGGCCCTGTTAGTATTAGCGCAGCACTAGTGTTAGCACTAGCTTTAACGTGGCGCTAGCGTTAGCACCGTGCTAGCGTGTTGCTGCTGTGTTACTTGCGCGTCTCAGTGATTTTTACCCTTAAGTTTTTTTTGTTTTTTTTTTTTTTAACCGGCACTGTCACCTCTGCGCTAGCGTTAGCGCCACGCTTGTCTTAGCACCACGCTAACGTTAATCTCTTTCTGTGTACCATCGTTATTTGTAAATTTCTCGTGTTTCAATGTGGGCACTTGCAGCTTTTACACAGCTGCGGCGTATGCATGTACCAAATGCTATTTCCTTTACAAATGTACTCGGTGACGCTTATAACCAGGTGCGCTCTGTCGGCCGGGAATTACGGTACTGTACACGTAACATAACCACAGGATGATGACGACAATGCTTTGCTACTTGCTAAAATGATGTTTCCTTTATGACTAGCTTCTTCCTGTAAGGGAATATTATTTATTCCTTTCACGAAACACCGATAGACTTGGAAGATGTTTGGACTATGTTCCAGAAATCAAGTATCCAGAATAAGTAAAGAATGCCATAAAAATCACCAAGCTATAAATCTCTGCGATATCATTGCAGCCATAAAAGTCGACAAAATGAGACCAATAAAAGTTAGCCCATGCTAGTTCCGAGCGGCTCATCTGACAGAAGTTTTTTCGTGGCCCGAGAGTCACTCACATGGCACAGTGGTTCCGTATCGCAGAGGATTCGTGACGACGAGTCTGTTCTTTAAGCTCCGCCTCCCCACACCCTGGGCGCCAATCAGAACCAAGGTTTTCCTCTGGAAGGGGGGCATCTTGGCCACCTCCTCGTAGATCTGCAGCTCGTAGCGATCAAACTCTTGAGAATTTCACACCGAGCGGGTCGTTAGATTCCCATCTCTCGCGTGTGAAGAGACCGAAGTGACGAGAATCGATGCGCACCTGCGTTCTTTGCCGTGATGTACATCATTTTCTTCGTCTTCTTCTTTTTCGCGGTGAGATTTCCACAGAGCATCCCTGAGCGGCACGCGGAAAAAACTATTGCCAGTTCCCTGCCGGAAGGGGACAACGGGCATCGGCAACTCACCTTTACCCGACAGATCCCAGTCTTTCCTCACAAACGCCTTCCTCTTCTCCTCTAAGTACTGGCTGGGGATGAGGCCGGTGGACCCGCCCACGACACTGCGTGCCTACAAGGGAAAGGAGAGCACTGGTTGAAACTCGTTCATTAGTTTTCTTCAAGTGATAATGTTTGAAGCTTTTGTTCAGACTCTCCGCTTATTAGTCAAAGGAGAAGTCATACTTCTGTGTTACAAACAATCAGAACGAAATATTACTTTCAAAGTTAAAACTTGTGTGTGTGCTTTTATTCTCGGTTATTTCATAGACGTTCAAGATGTTTTTTTCCTCTTTTCTGTTCATGTAAACAAACACGATTGACCCCGAGCTCCCCTTTCACTACGGCATAAACTGCCAGTGTTCCTCAGGGCTCCGCCCCCAGCCCAATGCGGTTTTCATTCTGCATAAACCTTTTCAGTCAGTTGTCAACCGCTTTCAGGAAGTACCATACCACTGTTATGCTGATGACACCCTTATCTATTTCTCTGCTAAAATGCAACCAAGTCACTGCTGTCCTTGAATGAGCCGCAATTGCATTCGTTCTATAAGTTAGCAATTAAAGCTAAGGTCAATAGCATTTTGGTTCGCTTACACAGAAGAAGTTAAAAGGACAAAGCCACAAATGAGAGTCATGACTCTGGGTGAATGTTGCAGTGAAGAAAATAAGTATTTGAACACCCTGCTATATTGCAAGTACTCCCACTTATAGATCACGGAGGGGACTGAAATGTTCATCGTAGGTGCATGTCCACTGTGAGAAAGATAATCTAAAGAAAAATCCAGAAATCACAATGTATGATTTTTTTTTAACTATTTATTTGTGTGATACAGCTGCAAATAAGTATTTGAACACCTGTCTGTCAGCTAGAATTCTGACCCTCAAAGACGTGCTAGTCCGCCTTTAAAAGTCCACCTCCACTCCATGTATTATCCTGAATCAGATACACCTCTGTGAGGTCGAAAGCTGCGTAAAGACCCCTGTCCACCCCATACGATGAGTAAGACTCAAACTTGTAACATGGCCAAGACCAAAGAGCTGTCCAAAGACACCAGAGACAACATTGTAGAACTCCACACGGCAGGAAAGGGCTACGGAGAAATTGCCAAGCAGATTGGTGAAAAAAGGTCCACTGTCGGAGCAATCATTAGAAAATGGAAGAAGCTAAACATGACGGTCAATCTCAATCGGAGTCGAGCCCCCGTGCAAGATATCACCTCGTGGGGTCCCGATGATCCTTGGAAAGGTGAGGAACCGGCCCAGGACTACACGACAGGATTTGGTCAATGACTTGAAAAGAGCTGGGACCACCGTTTCCAAGGTGACTGTTGACGTCATGGTTTGAAATCATGCATGGCACGGAAGGTTCCCCTGCTTAAACCAGCACATCTCAAGGCTCTTCTTAAGTTTGTCAATGAACATTTGAATGATACAGAGGAGTCATGGGCGAAGGTTTTGTGGTCAGATGAGACCAAAATGGAACTTTTTGTTCATAATTCCGTTAACCATGTTTGGAGGAAGACGAATGATGATTTCCATCCCAAGAACACCATCCCTACTGTGAAGCATGGGGGTGGTAGCATCATGCTTTGGGGGTGTTTTTCTGCACACGAGACAGGACGACTGCACCGTATTGAGGAGAGGATGACCCCGGTCATGTATTGTGAGATTTTGGGGAACTAACCTCTTTCCCTCAGTCAGAGCATTGAAGACGGGTCGTGGATTGGGTCTTTCAACATGACAATGACCCGAAGCACACAGCCAGGAAAACCAAGGAGTGACTCCGTAAGAAGGATATCAAGGTTCTGGTGTGGCCTAGCCAGTCTCCAGACCTAAACCCAATAGAAGATCTTTGGAGGGAGCTGAAACTCCATGTATCTTAGTGGCAGTCCGGAATCCTGTCTGATCTCGAGAGGATCTGTGTGGAGGAGTGGGCCAAAATCCCTCCTGCAGTGTGTGCAAACGTTTGACCTCTGTAATTGCAAACAACTGTACTACTGTAGCAAATATTAACATTGGTTTTCTCAGGTGTTCAAATACTTATTTGCAGCTGTGTCACAGAAATAAATCGTGAAAAAAAATTATACATTATGATTTCTGGATTTTCTTTTTAGATGAGCTCTCTCGCAGTGGACACGCGCCTACGATGAAACTTTCAGACCCCTCCGTGATTTCTCAGTGGGAGAACTTGCAATAAAGCAGGGTGTTCAAATACTTATTTTCTTGACTGTATCTTCGATTTGCATCTCTCTGAAGACACCCACTCACCTGCCACCAGTTGGGGTCCTCCTTATTGACAATGTGCAGGATGTCTCCCTTGGAGAAGGCAAGGCCCGCCTCTTGACAGGGGATCAGGTTGTCGGAGGCCGGGTTGTAGTTGAAATGTGGCTTCAGATAAACCTGATGAGAAATGACGGTTACATCTAAAGCCAAATAAAAGTCCAGTTATATCAGTAGTTTATTTACAAAAATTTTATGAAAAAAAAATGTTTTATGATCTCCAGAGGGGGGAGCAGATTAGTCACCTTTGATCATCTGATCCTTCCACAGCAAGGTCACATGGTGGCCCTCAGCTGCTGTGCCGCTACTGTAACCGGGCGAGAGGGCTCCATGTCCCAGATAGTGCGGGAGGGGGTTATTAATAGATTCCCCCTCGGCTCGGTTGACTGCCGTTCGGCATTCTGAGGTCACGCAGGTCAGGAAACTCTCCTTTCCGCCAATCGTCGACCGCTACATTGTACACTAAGTACTGTAATGCCAAACTATGCAAGGGGGGGGGGGGGTTGGGACGAAATCCCGCAGCGAATAGTGAAAAACCGCAATTGAAACACCCCCAACAAATGTTTATAATCGCCTTTACTGTGGTACCTCGATTTATAAGTGAACCAACTTTGAAGTTTTTTTATTTTTTTTGCCTCGAATTGTATGGAAAGACTTTATTTGTGAGTCCTCCGTGGCGGGTACAAACTTCACGACAAGTAGTTTGTCAGATAGCGCGTGCCTAAAGATGTTAATTGCCACTCCAAATCGACGTTTAATGGAAAACTAAACAGAAAAGAGAATGAGACATGGAGAACAAAGCCGCACGTCATTTGATCTGACGAAAGTCTGCTAGCCTAATGCTAATACGCAATCCAAAATGGGATGGAGCGGCTAAAGAAATTAGCATTGATGGGACAGAGTCAACAGGCAACGTAAAAGGCACCAGGATATCGTCTTTACTATACAGTTATTACTACTTTACTATACAACTATTACAGAATCTTACGGAGCAGTTGAGTCTGTCTTTTGAATGTATTGACTGTCCGACTCAACGTAATCTACTGCCCCCTGGTGGTCAAAGCCCACACACCAGAAGTAGTAATATTGACTACATATTATGTATGATTTCCCCAAATATACTTCATATCACTTCAATCTCATTTGACACCATTACCCTTATGAGTGGCCAAAAAAACCTCATGTATTTCCATGAACAACCCAGGCTAAACATAGCTCCGCCCAAACATACACAGCTTGTCTCTACGTCAAGTTGTATCACTATCACTACCGGACGGGGGTATCCTGATTTACGAGTTGTTAACATACCACTGTGCTACTTTCCTATTTAGGTTTTGGCGTCATCTCAGCGCACAAAAACCTCAAGTAGGTGAGTTTTTCCAGCAAATAGCCAGAGGATAGGTTCCATTGAAAAACAAAAAAACAAAAAAAAAAAAAAAACAAGAAAAATGTGAAGAGGTGAATTTGTGAATGAAATTGACACATTCTTCGAGTCCTCACCTGCGGGGGGGCCGGCGAGTCTTTGTAGCTGGGCAGCACCTTGAGGGTGACGCTGCCACTGCAGTCCCTCAGGAGCTCCTGGAGCTGCTGAGGGTCGCCGCCCACCTGCCGACCGTTCACCTCGCGGATGACGTCGCCGATGTGCAGCATGCCCTGGCGGTCGATGGAGCTGTCGTGCAGGATCCGGGCGATCACCATCTCCCCTTGCTCCACGCGGAAGGTCACCCCCTGGAAGAAGTTCTTCGTTATGGGCACGCCGCAAGTCACAAATCGCACAGCGGCTCCCGCGTGCGCGCCGATGGCGGATAAAAGTAGATACGTGGCGTGCAGTGGACATAAAAAGTTCACACACCCCTGTTCGGATCTCTGTTTTTTTAGAACAGAAAAATATTTTTAAAACTTTCCTCACCATTAATTGTGGTTGCAGTGGACCATAAAACTTGTTGATTTTGTTAGAGTCACAAGAAACCAAAGCTAAACTTATTGCCCACGATAAAAATATGCCAAAAGGTATGTTTGACGCAAATACTACACTCCAAAGAAAGTATGACTAGTTCAAAAAAACATTTTGGGTCTTGCCAGAAATCAGAAAAAAAAAAACCTAGGTTTTTTTCCTCCACATTATGTACAGAGAAAGAAGAAAAAGAAAAAAGAATAAAAAAAGAGAAAAAAATGAATTTACATTCATTAACAGCAGGATAATAATACGTTTATAAATGACTAAATAGGAGGGTTTCTCTCATCTCCAATTATGTAATCTTGTAGGTCATCCTCAACCAAGTTCATACCCGTAAGTGAGCAAAAAAAAAAAAAAAAAAGAGAGAAAAATACCTTAAAGGCAAAACAAGAATAATCATAGTAGTGGGGAAAAAAAAAGAAGAAAAAAAATAGCATTAATTCCGAACACAAGCAAATCCCACATGCAGGAGGGCGTGGATACTTGAAAAATGATTTCTCTTGGCATTTTAATTTATTTTTTTTAAACACAACAACACGAAATATGAACAGGGGTGTTGTTGACTTTTCATAACGACTGCAAATCGCACCCCGGTGCGCCGCGAGGCCGAGTCGGTTTCTCACGCGGCCGACTTACCAGCGGCTCTCCGGCTTTCTTCTGGATGCCGATGATCCTGATGGCGTCGGCGGGCATGAGGCAACTGGCCAAGGCGGCAGTGCAGTTGACCTCGGCCTGGGGCACCTCGTAGCACTTCGCGGCCACTTGGTCGTGAGCCTCGATCAAAGACTGCGGAAGACGAGTGCGCAACAGGATTGCAGATTACGGTTTTCAGACACGTGCTTTGACTGAATGAAAAAAAGAGTGAAAAATAGTCTAGGGGGCTGCAACCATCATCAAAGGATGACCCCCAATTTTAATGTGCAAGTTTTATAAATTATTTTATGAATGAAATATATCTAGTACAGCTATAAATGAATGCTATACTGTTTTCAAAATGTACACAATATGATCGTTCATTATTTAGGTGCATACCTTTAGCCTAAAGAAATTCCAAATTCAACTAACAACTAAATTGAATTCAGATTTGGATCATGGCATGCAATGTTTTAATTTCTTGTTTTAGTAAATGATTGAAATGCATGAATTTGACAATTATTAACATCATGTGTTGTTACCAGTAAATAAGACATTTTTACATGTAATTGCTTCCAAACTCTCACCTCATTATTGATTAACCGATTTTTCATTCCATCCAATCCCATCTGAACTTATTTTTGATGTCTATCAATTTCTTTCACTCGAGAGGCGTCTTTCTTCTTGAGCACCGCCATCGTGTTCACTTGAAAATGCCCCCATAATCTGCCTCCTATACACCAAGCGTTTTCATTGGTCAGGAGGAACACATTCGACCAATCAACCGACGTGTAGCTAATCTTCCACCCCGCTTGCAAAAGTCGGACCGGAATTGGAACGAGTATATTAGTAATATTGTATATTTATTTATTTAAATCATGTAGATAAAAACTTAAACAGTACAAAATACAAAATTAATTTAAAAATATTTTTTCATACTTCCTAGCGAAGCCAAAAGGAAAAGAAGACAATTTTTATTTTTATATCAATCCAATTTAAAAAGACGTAATTCCACCTACAAACGGAAAAATCACGTCTGGGTTTTGCGAACAGCCCCGTATACAACAACCGTTTTCATTGGTCAGAAGGAGCACATTTGACCAATCAGCAGACGTGTCACTAATCTTCCACCTCGTTTGCAAAAGTCGGACCGGAATTAGAACAAGTGTGGATTGTGGCATGGGTTACTTGTCGGAAAATTGCAGAAAAACGGAGAATATTACCTGCTGAGCTTCTGAGATCTGATGAGATTGTGCGATCTCGGGGTAGCATGGCCGTAAACCAGACTAATTAAATAATTAATGAAATTGTTTTTATCTTTAAAAAACAAATCATGTAATTAAAAACTGAAACAATAAAAAAATTATTAAAATATATATTTTTATAATTCCTAGCTAGGGCAAAAGAAAAAGAAGATTTTTATTTTTCCATCAATGCAATTTATAAAAACAGGATTCGGCCTACAGACGGGAAAATCACGTCTTGGTTTTGCCAACAGCGAAAGTCCGCAAAGAAGGATTTGGAATTGACTGTGGAAGGTGGGAACAGAAGAACTATTTTTGTCAAAATGAAAGCGCTACAGTGTCCAGATAAAAGTGAAGGGACCACGTACAGTACTTAGCAGTTACCGAACGACTTCCCTGCAAACCTTTTCATTTATCTCCATTCATAAAACAGACAAAATGAATAAGAGCAACGTTCTTACCCCAGCAGCCACCACCACATTGGTGTGAGACTACAGCGCACATCAGCAACTCCACAGATTTACTCCGACTGGAGGTGACAAAGTGCTCTCCCCCACGCTTCACCCGCATAACTAAGCCTGCCGTTTGTCCCAGCAAATGCCCCCCCCCCCACCTCTGGTTCTCCCCTTGCAACGGCAAAGATAAGAGCCGGTTACAACTTGGAATAAAAAGATTCTCACAAGCTTTCCCCACGTGATGAGAAAACAAGAGTGTGCCCTTTCAACTACGGAATTTTCTTTGTGTGGATGAGGAAAGGAAGGGGGGGAAGAATACCTGAAAATGAGGCTCCCGAAGGATTTGGGTGAGCTCCGCAGTGGCAGCGTCTTTTTCGGGCAGCTGGTTGAGAGCGTCCAGGATCTCGGAGATCAGCTGAACGTTGTCCTCTCGCACCGCTTCTAACTTGACCTCCTCGAGGCGCTCGTGGGCCTGACGACACCAACACGCAATTTGCGCAACGTCTTATCTATGGCAGACGCTCGGCTAACTTTTTCCGCCCAGCTCCGCCTCGTCAAGTAGATCCATAAATAGATGTTTCAAAAGATGAAAGACAAATATATTTTACACAAAGTGAAAGACAAAATGAACTGGACCTCATTTTACTGGACGGGATTCAAAAAAGGTTGAAGCCACGGTAACATTATCCACGGTATTGAGTGCCGTAATTTCCGTCCCACAAAGCGGCTAATTTTTCTCTAATGGCCGCAGGGGGGCACTCGAGCGGAAAAGGTAAGATTGAGACCTGTGGAATACATGTGCCGAGGAAGTGACGTTTACCGGTATGTTTTGTTTTGGTTTTTTTTTCCCCCCAGAACCTGTTAGTGCTGCACTAGTGTTAGCGCTGTGCTAGCGTGTTGCTGCCGTGTCTCAGTGATTTTTACTGGTATGTTTTTTTAACCGGTCATGTTAGCGCCGTGCTAGTGTTAGCACCGCGCTAGCGTGTTGGTGCTATGTTACCCAGTGATTTAGGTTTTTTTTTTTTTTTTTTTTTTTAAACCGGCCCTGTTAGTGCCGTGCTACCATGTTGGTACTGTGTAGCTGCTACGGGTGCCCCCCCCCAGTATGTTTTTGTTTTAAACGAGCCCTGTTCGTGCTACCGTGTTGTTGCTATGTTAAGCTAAGGTATTAAAATTTTGAAAACGCTTTCTGTGTAACGTCTTTGTAAATATCTCAAATATGTGGGCACTTGCAGCTTTTACGCGGGTGTGGCGTATTTATGTACCAAATGGTATTTTCTTTACAAATGTACTGGGTGAGGCTTATAATAAGGTGCACTCTGCAGGTCGGAAATTACGGTACTTAGTTCAGTGATTCTTTTACGTACCACTAGAGGGCATTCGAGTACCACTGGTGGTAAAGGCTAGAGTCTCAGTTATAGTCACAAATTTATGTGGAATTCTTTCAATATGATTCTGTCTCACGTGAATGTACTTTTTTTTTTTTTTTTTTAAATCAGCACATTGCCCAAGAAGGAAGATGCGGTGCATTTATTGACAGATGTTTCTGGTGCAAACACACGGATCAGACTTAACTGGATCGGTTGCCAATTTTGCGTTAACAACAACTGATATGTTAAATTTCACGACATTTCATAACAAACCACTAAAGATGTGGTTTATTGTTCTCAAATTTGTGTTGAAAGTGTACAAAGCTTCAGGTTATGTCTTTATTGCATTTTTCAGCGAACAAATCACAAATATAGGCAAATGGAGGCTTCTGTTGCACAATTATTTTGGTTTTCCGTCACAATAAACATGTTCTAATTTGGGCGGCACGGTGGATCAGCTGCTAAAGCGTTTACTCCGGGCACTCCGGTTTCCTCCCACGTTCCCAAAACATGCAACATTAATTGCACACTCTAAATTGCTCTGAGGTGTGATTGTGAGAGCGGCTGTTTGTCTCTATGGCAACCAGTTCAGGGTGTCCCCCGCCTCTGCCTGCTGACAGCTGGGATAGGCTCGAGCACTCACCGCGACCCTCGTGGGGATAAGCAGCAGAGAAAATGGCTGTTCTAATTTATAAATCTAGCTTGCATAATTTATAAGGATATGTTACTAATCAACATATTTACTAGGTTGCACCTGCATATAGCAATTTGCGGCAATTCTTTATTTGGCATATTACATAATAGGGTAAGGGGGCACAGTTTTCTTCGCAGTAGCAAGCACTACTAGTAAGTTGTATTAATAGGCTGACCGCGTGGCCTGCCTCATTCCGTACCAGAGATTTATTAGCGTGCTTTTGTCCTTACTGACCTCAGTTAATAGATTTATTTAAGCAGTGTAACTACATAAAATTCAAATTATAAGTCGGGGCCTTACAGAGCTTAACATAAGGTCTCCTTCCACTGTATGTTCTGATATATTGTCACTTCTCACTGTGCCTGGTGTCATCAAAGGTGATATTTTACGTCCAATCGGTCCGATATGCGTGGATAATGTAGCGTAACTGACTGTCAAGCAAGGTAAATGCTGAAAACTAAGAATTTTTCTGTGAAGCACGAGGTCAAAAGCTACTACAGTACAGCATCGAACAGAAATTTAGATTTTTTTGCTTCTATTTTCGAAGGAAAATCGGTACTCGAACGCCCCAAACAAGACCTGGAAATAACAGAACGCGCGCCGCCCGAGCAGCTGACCCACCCACGATGTGCTTTGTTATTGTCGATTCGAACGAACCCCCCCAAAAAAACCCGGAAATAACATAACTCACGTGGCGGTTGATTCGGTTTTCGAACCGCCTTCTAGAACGGTTTGCGGTCGAGAACCGAGGCTCTTCTGTACTTTGATCTTCGGTTTCTTTAAGTTGTGGTGCAAAGGTGGGGAAGGGGGTGTTGTGAATGGGTGCAATGCCCACGCGGATCCAGCATATAAATCTCCTCACAAAGTGATGGTGTGAAACAAAATGGCCTTCCACAAGGTGATTTTTCAAATCCAGCAAACTAAATGGACACGATTTGGTTTGTTTGGCCTTGGCGTAGGTTTGTGGTCGACTGAGTGCCATCTTAATGAAGCACTGTGCTTTTTTTCTTTGTTTGTTTTTGGTCAGAGAGCACTTAAAAACAGTCCAAAAATGAAGAAACGCCAATGCGTTCATTCACTTTGCAGGACAATCTTGGAGTGAAATTATGGATGACTTTGGTTGTTATTAAAGGGAAATTCCAGTGGTTTGGATTAACAATGCACCCAATAGGTCATGTCATATGTAATGTACCTTGACAATGTGATGTTAATCCTCTCTCATTTAATGTTTTCTTGAGATTTTTTCAATCGGCAATCACAAATTCGCATGGGCGCCGCCATTTTGCCGAGTCACACGACCTACGTGCGCAGATGTGACGTCATAGGGTCGGCGACAAAGGCTCGCTCACGTCGGGAAACAATTGTGGCCAGCGCCGATTTCCCAGATTTATCCTCATCTGATGAAGAAATCGCAGTATCGGTTGATCGAGAAGACGGAGGAACATTTGCATACACGTTTGAACGTCTGGCTGTGAATAATGTTGAATATTCGGATGGTTCTTGGTAACGCAATCAGAGTTCCAAGTTTTTTTGTCACTTTTGTAACAGTTGAAACTGAAGTTCAAAATTGCCGCCGACTCCGTATAAAAATGCAGTACACCAAAACATGACTTTGGCGGCCATACTTAGGTGCACGTCGACATGACTGCAAAACGCAAGCACAACAACTCGCAACAAGACGGCACCTTAGCGAGGGAACGGACGATGCGGCTCTCCATGATGCCGCGGAGGAAGATGAGGTCGATGTCTTTGGCAACCGAGCCCGTGGGCAGCTCCTTCAGGTTGTCCAGAACCTGCTGCATGGCTGAAAACGGGTGCAAACGGACAGTAGGTCAAGAACACGGCTGATGAAAACGCCGGGGAAAAAAAAAAAAAAAAAAAGAGCGCAACAATGTGGGACAGTCAGTCAATTAATGGGCCGGTTCACGTTCCCTGACATACTCGCACGCAGACCCCTCCAGAGAAATTCTCGCACCGACAGATCGGCCAAAACGCAGACAGGAAACTCTGCTATTGTATTTAAAAAAAAAAAAAAAAAAAAAAAAAAAAAAAGCCTTACAAAATGCAGGAACTGCTCAGCGGTTTCATAATAGTATTTGCACCAAATGGATTTCAACACTTGCACTCAGGAGAACTCAAGAATAGACACGCGGCCCGCAAAACATTTGAGAGGGAAACCAAACCCACAAGCTGTCGTTAAGTACTTCTTTCAGGGCGCAATGGGACAGACCGTAAAATAAAATATCAAATCCAACACAGAAAATGAACGGTTTGGTGCGCAAGAGGCCGTCGGCGGGCTCTGGCGGCAGCTTACCTGAGCCTGACTTTTCATTGGCCACAGTCATGTTGCGCGCTCTTCAGTTTTAGGACGGCGAAAACCCTCCTTTAAATCGCTCAAATTCTGTCCCACGGCCCGCCTACAGCGACCGGGAGCAACTGCAGGGCTAAAAGAGAAGGCAGAAAAAGCCACTCAATATTCTGGCTGCAGTTTGGGACACCGCGACAGCAACGAAAGCTTTTTGGAATATATTTTTACTGGCATATGTCATCACAAAATAAAACATGACATTTGACTTTGTTGTTACGGTAATGCGGATGGGAGGACAAGGAGCGGCGCTGACAGACAAACGGTGACTCAGCTATCAGGAAAAAAAAAAAAAAAGGTTTGCTCACATGTACGGTGATGCCTCGGTTCTCGACCGCAATCCGTTCCAGAAAACGGTTTGAGAAGTGATTTGTTCGAAATCCAAACCGATGTTTCCTATTACAATGAATGGAAAAAGAAATAATGCGTTCCAAGCCTAAAAATGTTTGCTTTTTAAAGCATTTTTTAAAATCTTTTCCTGATAATAAATCGTACGGTAGAAATACATGTATAGTTTAAATACTTTATATAATAAAATAATTTTTAAAATATATTTATTTTTTGCTTTAGTAGTAGAGTAGGCTAGGCTGGGAGTGCATTGCCGTATCTGTAGCGACTCGGCCCCCAGCCTTGTAAAGTTTTTTTTTTTTTTTTACGAACAAAAGTGCAGAATAAGTTAAACAAGCAACTTGCCTTCTTTGAAGCCATGTTTGGGGGTTAATACGGTCGTCCTCCATAAGAAGAAAAATAGTCACGACCGGGACACGTCTGTGTACACGGGTTGCGTTATACAGAATAACAAAAGTGCGGTGGTTGCGCCGCGCGCTTCATGTCATTTCCGTTTTGTTTTGTTTTTTTTTCAAGGGGTGTTCGAATTGACAATAACAAAACGCGTCGTGGGTGAGCCAGCTGCTTGCGCCGCGCGCATTATGTTATTTCCAGGTTTTTTTCGGCGGCGTGGGACTTCACAACAAAGCGCGTCGAGGGTCAGCAGGTCTGGCCGCGCGCAATCTGTTATTTCCGGGTTTTGTCGGGGGCGTTCGAGTACTGATTTTCGTTCGACAACGGAAGCAAAAAAATCTTGACATTTTCATTCGAAAACGGGAACGTTCGAGAACCGAGGCTTTCCTACTAGTACTGTCTGTATACACCCACTGGCTTCCGTGGGACTCTCCGCAAATGCAGGGACCGATGAGGCTCAAATAGGAGAGTGAACAAACAAGTAATGAACGCGTCTACCATGCAAAGGAAATTGGGAGGAATAAAAAGAGGAAAAAGGACCTCACCCACAAACTGTGTTCAAATCATCTGTGCAGACCTCCGACACGGAGCCTCACGTCTTCCACGGACATCTGAAACCGCTTGACCACAGAAGGAGAGGATAAAATTAAATAGGTTCCGAAACAGACACAGATACTCTTTGATGGGGTTTGATATGCAGCTGACAGCAAGTGGAAAGCCGGGAGTTAAAAAGTGTCCCGAAAACGTTCAATCGTCATGGGAGAGATCGGCACGGTGTGCTTGAAGTTTACGATTTTTCAAGACGTCGGTTCTCCGAGGTTACGGAAACCTCGCGGCCAACTGCGGGCCATATATCATAATGTGGCAGGACACGGATACGGGAGAGTTTTCTGGAACTCGGCTTCCCCATTCCAAAGTAAAAAGAGACGTTTCGAAAGGGGAAGTTGGGAGCAACTGCATGAAGTTGCTCGGGAGTCCAGCACAGCACATACAAAATGCATGAATAAATTTTGTGTAAGATTACATTAAAGGAGATAGCTGGTTGTCTAAATACCAAATACAGTAATATGAAGTAAACAACAAACAATACTTTGTGACTATACTTAATTTAGAGTATTGTACAATATTTGGGTTTTCCTTAAGTATTTATATTTACTCCTTATATTTGAAAATTGATACTTTCATCTCCTTTGTCAAAATGCTCTTGTTATTTTTTCAACATCTGCAGATTTTAGCACAATGTAAAGACGACAGATTGTGAAGTTAGAGTGTGTTAATTGTGATTGATATAGCTCTTGTATTTTTACAGAATAAAGCTGGAAAAAAGAAAGAACTTTAGATAAATGAATGAACACGTGAATATGAACCTGGGCGCATTAATGACAACCACACAACCTTATTTATATGAATTATTGGCAAGTCCAATAATGATTTGAGTTGAATGCATTGTCTTGTGCAAGCTTGAACCAGAAGAATTTTGTGTTCAAAAATGTTTGCTCCCATCTAATTTTGTGATTACGTCTTATAAACTTGACACTTCAGTTATCCGGCCAATATTGTTTTAGAAATAAAATGTCTCGCCTTATAACTGACAGGCCACATTTCAATGAAATGCGGGGCAAAAGTGTCAAGTTGTTATTTAAAAAAAAAAAAGTGTTGTAATTGAAGAAAACGTACAACATGTTACAGGGAAAAAAAACGCCTTTGAGAAATAGTTGATCAAATTAAACCCGTTTATTAAAACATATATTAAAACAGGAAGTGAATATCATTTTAGAGCAAAATAAAGTTTTTGTTTACTTGAGGAGTGGAAAGAACTTTCACTTTTTCCAGTTTTTTTTTTAAGTATCCATGCCTATCTTCACCCCGTCTGACATTTCTGTGGAGGGAGATAAAATACAAATTATATTTTTGTAATTTTTTTTTTCAGTTTCCGTTTGGGTGCCGGCGCAACAGTTCGGACGGCGCGACGTGACATTAGCTGAAGTGACTGTACACCATCAACGAGAACTTCTCCCGTTCAACTTCCATCGCATAACGATGTGCCAACTTTGCACCGACTCGATTTTGATCCCTGTCACCGTCGGAGCAAGATAAAATGAATCATATCGCCACAAATGTGTCTTAATTTCGTGGCACGGTTTGCGTTCGCCGACATGTTAGCCTAGCTAGCAAGCGCTCACGTGCGCATTCACCAGTTTACTCAGCTCTCCTAAAAATGTATTTTATAAACAAAATTGTGCCGCGGAAGGGGATTCAAATAAACCGCACGGCTTTATTTGAGAATAACCGCCGCGTCTAAAGTACGTGTACGAATGTCAACGACGGCCGGTGATGAATTCAAATTAGCTAGTAGCCAGTGGAATGCGCAGCTTGCGCTGAACTCCGCTGGCAGCTAGCACAGCGTCGCTAACGTCACTCCGGTCAATTATTGAAAAAAAAAAAAAAAAAAAAATATTACCTGCTCGCTTCACTGCAGTTCAGCTACGCTTATTGAATTAATCCCACCCGCTGGGTCCATCATTGCCGATTCATGGCACGCTAGTTAAACGCTGGTTTACTGCTCAGCGTGCGTGTGTGCGCGCGTGCCAGCCAGGCTGCTCGGATGCTGCGCCCCCTTTTTCCTTCTTTCTCTCTCTCTTTTTTTTAATTTCTTCTCTCCACTCGACCCACACAAAGCTTCTTTGTGGAGCACATCGAATGTCCTTCAAAGTTGCGATGAACACCTTCAAAATTATGTACAAGACATTTTTGCCCTCGACTCCCCCGTTGAGCAAAAAAAAAAAAAAAAAAAAAAATCCACCACCCTTCAAATCAACTTTTGCAAGGGCGTTTTTGCTTCATTTTGCAGTCGAACCACCTCCACTTACAAGTGTTACATGTGTCAGTGGCATTTCCACGCAAGCATCACAAAGCGACAAATTCCACGAGGATATGAGGGGAAAACACAAGCTGCGTGCCTTTAATGTAATTATTGTTATTATTGTGCATTCATTCGCATTTAGAGTAAAAAAAAAAAAAAAAATACACAGTAGACATAAAGTATTCTGTTTTGAAACGTTTTGGACAAAATACTACCCTAAAAAAAAGTTCTTCAAGTAACACAATTCGTGACAAAAAAATACAGTTGTGTAGTAGGCCCAAGGGTTCATAAAAAAAAAGAAGAGTGCAGCAGGTTGATTCCTAAAATTTAAGTTTAATGTGACTGTAATACACTGTGACATTATCAACAGTTTAAACATTAACACAAATTAAAATTAGAATAAAAGCCAAAGTAATAATTCAAGACAAATTACATATAAAAGTTACATTTAAAAAAATACAACATAATAGTTGAAAAACAATTCTTAAACATTAAATGGAAATGAACGTAGAATACTATATAGTAAAAACAAAGACAAGGAACAATACTTAGTAATTCTTTCGCATGGTACCGACGCTACTACGAGCGGTTCTAGTACCGCACTCTCACTGTCATGGAAAATCGACATGTGCTTGGACTTGAGGAAGATCATAAAAAAAAAACAAAAATACCCACAAATGTTAATCAAGCAACAGCTTTGTGTTTATTTATTGACTATCAGAGAAACTACGACAAAGCAAAGGCATTTTCATCCTTGGAAATATAATTCTATGTGAAGCATGAGCGGAAAATGTCTGTAATACATTTAACAATAATTTGATAATAGTGATAGCTACAAATATAAAATGAATCCTTTTTTTTATTATTTTTTTTTTACTCACAACGCAGCTCATTTTCGAATTTTATTCTTATCCCAAACACAAAATGCAGTCAAATACTTTAGGACTGTACTGAAGTACAAAAATAGGCTCGTACCGCCACTCGCCGCTAGATGACACTGCTCAGTAATGGACGCGAGGACCACCAGAAGACGTGGATGAGCAATATTTACAATATACAATACGTGTACTTTGTCAAAACACAATATTTCATGCAACACGTTTTGCGAGTGAAAGTCAACCCCAAATCAAAAGTTTTACACAACTCCGGCATCATCACCACATTGGCAGCTCATCGTACCTACAACACAACATAGATACAAGGCAATCGAATAGATCAGAATAGACCCGTTGAAGATAATCTTATTTATTATATCTAAAAAAAAGCATTAGCTCCTAGAAATGACACTTAAATATTTCTGCCGCTAAAATGTGTCTTTTCACATTTAAGAGTATTGTGTTCATGTTATGTATGAGCAATTGTTTTGCCAAATAAAAATCGTAATTTTCCACATGATGTAGTCAAAGCAGGGTTTTCCAACTTATGGACCGTGGGCCGTATGTGGTCCATGCAAACATTTAATACTGGCCACAATTGCAATTCTAAAAAGAAAACAAAACCTCAGAGAAACAGTTCTAAAAATCCCCCTCATTACATAATATTTGATTGGGCGTCACGATTGATCAGCTGGTAAAGAACCTCACAGTTCTGAGGACCCGGGTTCGATCGTTTTCTCAGTTCTTTTAATAAACAGCCTTAATTTGGAGGACTGAAATGAAACGCTTCCGCAGTCTTGCTTTAAAATAAAACGGCCATAAAATAACACGAGGCAGCACGGTGGCCCAGCTGGAAAACGTTGGTCTCACAGTTCTGAGGTCCCCGGTTCGATCCCGGACGCGCCTGTGTTGAGTTTGCACGTTCGTGGGTTTTCTCCGGTTTCCTCCCACATTCCAAAAAACATCCATCCCATCCCTTTTCTTTGCCGCTTATCCTCACGAGGGTCGCGGGGAGTGCCGGAGCCTATCCCAGCTGTCAACGGGCAGGAGGCGGGGTACACCCTGAACTGGTCGCCAGCCAATCGCAGGCCACATGGAGACAAACAGCCGCACTCACAATCACACCTATGGGCAATTTAGAGTGTCCGATTAATGTTGCGTGTTTTTGGGGATGTGGGAGGAAAAACCAGAGTGCAAAAACATCGCAAGCAGACGGACGCCGCGTTGGATTTCGGACTTACCTGACATCAGCGGACCCGGGGATGGTCTCGGCGCTCTCTTTCACAAACACATCAGAAAACATCGTGTCTGGACTGTCTCTTTTTCCATACCTGTGCAAGAGTAAAAAGCAAGAAACCGTGACAACACCGCAGCGTCGATTAAAGAAAAAAAAATGAAATATGTCGCTCACCTCTGCCGTGTAATGAGGTTGATGTAGTGCCTGAGCGCGGAGTAGTATTTGGCCATCTCCTCGGGGGGGGCTCCTTCTCTGGGGCTGACGGGCTTGTGCGGATACGCGTCGACGCTCGCGTGGACGCAAGCAAGCAGGCAGAGGACCACGACCAGCGACATCCCGGCAGAAGAATCCTGGATTTGCACGAGGGAGGAACAAAAACTTTACTTTGCCATCATCATCCTCATCATCATCCAATATCCAGAAAAGGAGGAGTGGCCCCCAAATTTAAAAAAAAAATAATAATAACAAAAGTGATCATCCTGAAGGACGTACTTGGTGAAAGGCTGCAAACGTTGCTGCGGTGCGACTCCCAGCGTTGTCCGAGGTCTTGTGTCAGATTCCCGACGCTGCCAGCGTTTTTATAAAGGGTGTGTCAGATGGGGGTGGGAGTTAAACTCCGCTCTCTGTGTGACGACCCTCCAGAGGAACATCCGACGCCCCGTTCAATTAGTAATCGCCGCCGGTGACACAAACGTCAGTATTTTGCCGCTTTATGACCAGACACGTGCGTAAGACGGCGCAAATGAGGCCAAACATGTCGCGTGTTCTCGTGCGTGGTGCAAAAAAAAAAAATAATAATAATTCCACTTGTGAATCACGGTCGGGGAATGACGCACTAGACATTATTGCTTTGTTTTCTCCAGATAGATATCATATATCATATCCGGGGTACTGCACTGTTAGGTACGTAGAACGAGAATTTTGGACTACAGGGGTGTCAAACTAGATTATGTCACGGGCCGCGTTGTGGTTTCCCTCAGTTGGCCGTTATGACGACGAAACCATAAAAATCTTGACTCATCGTATTTATACAAAGAAATTTATATTTGGAATAAAAAATGAACAGAAATGGGTTTTTCAACTTGTTGTTTGTTAACACACAAAAAAAAATCCTCGCGATCATTTATGGTATGACGATTTGAAATTTTGGTACAGATATGAAGAAAAATCATTGAAATTGATACGCATCATTTGCCTTCGCGGGCCACGTAAAATCATGGGGCGGGCCGGATCTGGCCCCCGGGCCTTGAGTTTGACACCTGTGCAGTACCACAACAAAAAGTTGGGGGGGGGGGGGGGAGAGACACAATCCAGACGGGATGGAAGAGTAAACGTTGAGCTTCTTTGCTATTTAACCTGAAGAAGAGCGGCCATTTTGTGCTCCGTTTTCAGTATTTGGACTCTGATAATTTGGAAATATAATCAGATTTTCACATCTGGAGACAAATTGATATAACAAGAGCGAGGTCAACAGCAGCCACAAAGAAGTGGATGCAGGGTGAGCGAAGGCCCGGAAAAGGTCATTTCTGTCAGTTTCGGACCTTCATTGAGGAGGACTAAAGAGTTCCGTCCAAAGTAACTGGACTTTTGTCCAAACTGCAAACCGCCTGCCTCTCATATGTCCTGATTTGAAAAAAGATATTTCCCATTCACACTTCATATTCAGCGTGTTACGTTGATCTTGTCCTGGTAGTGACGCGTATTTGTTAACCTCCAGTACTTAGGTCCATCCATTTTCTTTGCCTCTCATCCTCACGAGGGTTGTGGGGAAGCGCTGGAGGCTTTCCCAGCTGACAACGTGCAGGAGGCGGGGCACACCCTGAACTGGTTCCCAGTCAATCGCAGGGCACATCGAGACAAACAGCCGCGCTCACAATCGCACCTCGGGGCAATTTAGAGTGTCCAAGTCATCCATCCATTTTCTTTTGCTGCTTATCCTCACAAGGTTTGTGGGAGTGCTGGACTCTATCCCAGCTGTCGACGGGCAGGAGGCGGGGTACACCCGGAACCGGTTGCCAGCAAATCAGAGGGCACATTAGGACAAACAACAGTCTCACTCACAATCACACTTAGGGGCAATTTATAGAGTGTCCAATTCATCCATCCATCCATTTTCTTTTGCCACTTATCCTCACGAGGGTCACGGGGACTGCTGGAGCCTATCCCAGCTGTCAACGGGCAGGATGCAGGGTACACCCGGAACCGGTTGCCAGCCAATCAGAGGGCACATTAAGACAAACAACAGTCTCACTCACAATTACACCTAAGGGAAATTTAGTGTCCAATTCATCCATCCATCCATGTTATTATCCGCTTATCCTCACAAGGGTCGCGGGGAGTGCTGGAGCCTATCCCAGCTGTTGACGGGCAGGAGGCGGGGTACACCCTGAACTGGTCGCCAGCCAATCGCAGGGCACGTGGAGACAAACAGCTGCATTCACAATCACACCTCGGGGCAATTTAGAGTGTCCAATTGATGTTGCATGTTTTTGGGATGCGGGAGGAAAACCGGAGTGCCCGGAGAAAACGCACGCAGGCCCGGAGAGGACATGCAAACTCCACATAGGCGGGGCCGGGATCGAACCCGGGACCTCAGAACTGTGAGGCCCACGCTTTACAGCCGCGCCACCGTGTCACCCCAAAGGCACTTAAACGCCGTTTTGAAAAATTACGAAAAACTACCAGCGTCCAAATACTTTTGTAGCCGACTCCAGTCGAAAAAACGGACATCCTCCGAGCTTAAGTGCATCACGGCCCCCACGTGGGGCCGAGGATCGATCCCGTTTGAATTACGTCCCCGCAAATGTTGCGTTTTCCAACAGGATCAGCGGCGTCCATTAAGACATTAAACTTAAATGAATTGCGAAACCACTCACAGGCCGGCGTACGCAATTGACTTCAATTTGCAGCCTTTAAATATTCAACACGAAAATTAATGGGGAGACTCAATCATTACGTGTAGAAAATAGGGAGGGAAAGCAGAAGAATGGCGGGCATATATTCACGCTCTTGTCTTCACATTAAGTAGAAATATGATCATTTTGCTCATTTGGCGAAAGTGCAGATTTTGCGTTAAAAAAAAAAAAACAAGATACCAGACGTTGGATTATTTCGAGAAGGGCACGCTCGGGAATAGACTCGGCAAACATCTGGTTGTCATTCGAACGAGCCTGACAACAACTGCAACCTTTTTTTTTTGGGCGGAGCGGCAGTCAGAGTGCGCATTCCTCCTAAATTAGACAAAAATGGGCAGGACTCAAATGTTTGAGACGCGGGTAATGGAGGGCTGAAAAGCTTTCAGGGCCTAAATGACCGCCGCCACTTTAGCGCAACTACTTTGTCAGAAGGAGGAAAAACGTCATGGCGGGTCGGATCGGTGGAGCGGGCTCGGCAGGAGATGTGCAAAAAAAAAAAAAAAGTTACACGTTTGCATGCTGGTATCTTAGTGGAATAAACACATATTGAAAGATTTAAAAAAGATAATCTTCAGTAATTTCAAAACATTTTTAGAGAAGTATTAATATAAAAATGTTTGCAATGGTGTAACATGACTTGACTTGTGAAGCCGGCGTGGAGGATTTAGAGCGCCTCGTTGTAGCAGTGCGGGAAAAGCCGCCGCCACAACCCAGTGGAATATATTCCACATTTAGCGGCTAGATTTGTTTGATTTTGATCATTCAAATTCGGCAGAGTTGTGAACAACACGGCACGGTGGAGCAGCTGGAAAAGCGTCGGCCTCACAGTTCTGAGGTCCCGGGTTCAATCCCGGACAAGCTTGTGTGGGGTTTGCATGTTCTCCCCGTGCCTGCGTGGGTTTTCCCCGGGCACTCCGGTTTCCTCCCACATCCCAAAAACATGCATCATTAATCGGACACTCTAAATTGTCCATAGGTGTGATTGTGAGTCGGACTGTTGTCCGTCTCCACGTGCCCTCTGCTGGCCGGCAACCGGTTCAGGGTGTACCCCGCCTCCTGCCTGATGAAGGGTTTATCCTTGTGAGGATCAGTGGCTCCGAAAATGGATGGCTGGATGCCCTTAGGTGTGATTGTGAGTGCGTCCGTTTGTCTCGATGTGCCCTGCAATTGCCTGGCGACCAGTTGAGGGTGCCCGTTTACAGCTGGGATAGGCTCCAGCACTCCTGTGTCCCCTGTGAGGATAAGCGGCTACGAAAATGGATGGCTGCATGGCCCTAGGTGTGATTGTAAGTGCAGCTGTTTATGTCTCGTTGTGCCCTGCGATTGCCTGGCGACCAGTTCAGGGTGCCCGTTGATAGCTGGGATAGGCTCCAGCACTCCGTTGACCCATGTGAGGATAAGCGGCTACGAAAATGGATGGATGGATGTTAACAACACTGTTCTGCGTGAGCCTGCAACCAGTTGAGGGTTGACCCCGCCTCCTGCCCGATGATAGGGATAGACTCCACCGCTCCTTGTGAGGATAAGTGGCTCGGAAAATGGATGGATGTACTTCTCATAAGACAAGCAAAGTAGAAGTATTTTACGATCCAATTCTAAACAAAGACAACTACAATGTTATTAAGTCTTCTTCTTTTCCTTTCGGCTTGTCCCGTTCGGGGTCCCCGCAGCGTGTCATCTTTTCCCATCTAAGCCAGGCGTGTCGAACTCATTTCTATCGCGGGCCACATTGCAGTTACGGTTTCTGTCAGAGGGCAATTTTGACAGAAACCATGAAAATCTTGAATTGACCCATCATATTTAGTAACTAGTTTTGGAATCAGAAATCAGAGGGTAATGGGTTTTTCAGCTATTGTTGACGTTTGGTAAGACAGAAATGCTTGCAATATCTCAGTGTCAACATTTATGATACGACAATTTGAAATTTTGGTCCAGATTTTTCAAAAATCATGGCAGCTGATACACGCGATTTGCCTCTGCGGGCCACATAAAATCACGTGGCGGGCCACATCTGGCCCCCGGGCCTTGAGTTTGACACCGTGATCTAACCCTATTTCGTGCATCTTCCTCTCTCACACCCACCGTCTCCTCATGTCTTCCCTCACATAATCCATCAACCTTTTCTTTGGTCTTTTTAAAGTGACAATTATTATTTTCATCGCCAACACAAAGTAGATTTTTGATAAGTTGTTATCGAATCTCATCAGACTTGCACTGAATGTTGCGGCCAGTCACTATAATTAGAAATGTGACTAATAGTACCATGCATCCATTTTCTATCTCGATAATCCTGTTGGGGGTCCCGGGGGGGCCTTCAAGCTTCAGAGATTTGGGCATAACGCAGTTTCCAACACGGAACCGGCCGCCAGCCAATCGCAGGTGACAAGCCGAGACAAACCAGCGTCCACATCGCACGTCACTGAAGCGGGAATCGGACCCGCGCCCACGACAGCGCCATTAGTGAGTCAGTCATCGTGAGCGAAAACTTTCAAGTTCCGCCGACGTCTTTAAGAGCGTAATGAGCTGCGGTGGGCAAAGTGACGAAAACATTTTTCCTCCGCGGTGCGTGAACGCAACGGCCGTTAACGAGTGTGACAAGTTGGGCGCTCGACGACGGCGCGGCGGAAAACGACTTTGGCGTTAGTTGAGCAACGTCGGCTTGGACGTTTTGTTTTTTTGGACCTGTGCGGGAATCCTCCATCATGTCGCGCATCGGTGCAAGACTTTTATTTCCCGTATGAATAAATAAAGGAGAAGACACAAAAGTGGGGTCCTAATCACTAAATTCATTATTTGGACATTTTGCTAATGGTCTGATCCAACGGCGGCTCAATGAAACAGAACGGCCACTTGCCAGGCCGCAGATCTTAAATGTCTCCTTCGATTTTAATTACAAAAATAAATATTACTTACAAATATCCGTCCATTTTCTTAGCCGCTTATCCTCACGAGGGTCGCGGGGAGTAACTTGAGCCTATCCCAGGGCAGATGGAGACAGACAACAGCCGCACTCACAATCACACCTGTGGGCAATTTAGTGTTTTTTTTGGGGGGATGTGGGAGGAAACCGGAGTGCCCGGAGAAAACTCACGCCGGCACGGGAAGAACATGCAAACTCCAGACGGGCTGGTCCGGAATTCAACCCGGGACCTCAGAACTGTGAGGCCAAGGGCTGGGATCGAACCTGTGTCCCCAGAACTGTGCGGCCAACGCTTTCCAGCTGCCCCAACGTGCCTTAAATATTTAATGATGACAAAATATAAATATTGTATATTATTTTTATATATCTATTAATATTATCCATGATTATATGTTATATTATAATATAAATCTAAGCATTTTAAACTCATTTGCTGGTCATATGATTCTGTTTACAATACAATATGATTTAGATTATTTTACTGGGTAGAATTTCTTACATTGGCGGACTGTACAAATATTTGCAGGCACGAACCTTTTATTTCCTCCGTCCATCTTCTTCGCCGCCTATCCTCACGAGGGTCGCGGGGAGTGCTGGAGCCTCTCCCAGAAGGTGGGGTACACCCCGAACCGGTCGCCAGCCAATCGCAGGGCACATCGAGACAAAAAGTCGCACTCACAATCGCACCTCGGGGCAATTTAGAGTGTCCAATCAATGTTGCATGTTTTTGGGATGCGGGAGGAAACCGGAACACCCGGTGAAAACCCACACATGTAAACTCCACACAGACGGGGACAGGATCGAACCCGGGTCCTCAGAACTGTGAGGCCAACGCCTTACCAGCTGATCCACCGTGCCGCCCTGCAATAAAGCATTGTGCTAGTAACCTAAGAGGCATCAATGATTTGCTATAATTTCATTTTTTTTCCTGCTTGGCCTTGGGTCACGCATGTACCGATGCCGAGCCCGGCTGAGACATACGACTCTGGACGGGTGGCGCAGGGCACACGTCGTCCCAGGACGTCGCCCGGATCTCGCCCTCGAGTCACTCTACAAACGATTTGACAAGCGTCTGCCCCGTGGGCGAAGGGATTTGCTCACAAAATGAGGACGTCAACACTAAGCCCAACTACGAAAAATATGTATTTATTTTAAAGTGTCAAAACCATTCGACAGGCAATTTCTCAGCAAACGCCCAAAGGGGCACGCTCGCAAACGGGGAAAATTATCGAGAACGTGTCCACAAACCGGGATGCAAAGCATCGGCTTGATCATTTCGTGATTTCTAAATCATACACGAAGTCTTCCGGCAGCTTTTCATCGGGGATTCTTTGCAGCTGCTCGTCGTAGGAGCGCAACGTCCACAGTTTCTCCAGTTCGTACGCTTCTCTCGTCTCCGGAAGCATGAAGTGAACAACTATACTGCCTGCGGGACACAACGTTGCGAGAAATTTACACATACAACTCTCAAAATA